>NC_090842.1:44836200-45169338 GCF_028021215.1 Eschrichtius robustus
GACTTGCCCTAAAGGGAAGAAGCCTTCTGAGTCCGGCAGAGAGGCAGCCTTTCCCACTCAGCATCCCCCACGACTGAGCCCCAGGTATGGGTCTGAGACACGGAGATAGACAGCCGTAACCCCGAGCTTTTCCACAATCTAGTATAGGCCTCACCCTGAAGCTCACGTCAATTTCATAGAGAAAACACCAGGCCTCGGTGTGCTTTCCTGTGGCAAGGAAACTTTGCTTTCATTCCTTAGGTGGCACATTGGCTCAGGACGGCCCTACCCGAAGGACTCACGGTGTGCAGCCCTATTTATTGAGATCAGCCCCTCTGGCTCTTTCTCGGATGAAACCAAGTGGGCAAAGAGCCGTTCCTAAGCTGGGGTCCCTGGGAGCCTTCCCTAGTCTACACCAGAACAGCACTCTGAGGGAGAGGAGACGCGGAGGCTTGGTAGCAAAATCTCCTATTCTGCAGAGAAACATTTCGTTGTAGGTGGGTTCCATCAGCCTTGCCATATTTTCTCAGCTGGCTAGGACGGAGGGCAGGAAGTCAGTTGGCAGGCTCACCTGAGGCCCTGCTTCCCCGACTGTGATACAGAACCCCCGCCTGCTGCAGCCCAAAGGGACGGCTTATGGTAAGGGGAAAACCCTGTGTTGGAAAGTTCCTGCCTAACCCTCGCACAAGCACAAGCATATGGGTCAGTGGTCCAAGACTTTCCCCACACGTTTACCATGTTTGCTCCCATCTGGCCTCCGAAGGCCGAGGTTACCTAGCTGGGAATCACACTTCAGGAGAGGTACTCATGCTGCTTGGGACTGCAATTTTTTTCACCAGGCAGCCCAAATCGAGTCCACCCACTTGCATTTTCCAGGGGCCGAGCCTGGGAGGGGCAACATACACTTTCTGAATGGGAAAGAAGCCCATGCCTTCAGTGTGAAAGGCCACTATGCCTCTTTGCTTTGGCAGCCCAGGGATAGCGTCGGCTCTGAAATGCTTCCAAAGGAGCAGAGTCAGAGAACCTTTGAACCACAGAGCAGGTGCAGCCCCGAACAAGGTCTGCTCTTGGCCTGAGAACACCCACTGCCCAGCGCTTCGTTTGGGTACACACGTGTAGAGGAAGGTTGTTGAATTCTGCTGCGTGATAACTTCTCCGGGCCACGTAGCGTGAGGGCCAGTAGAGTGGCCCTCCATCTCATCCCGGCTTCATGTGCCGGGTGTATAAGTCAAACTCCCTGCCTCAATCCCTCCGTGGGCTACGTAACCTCCAGAGAGAGGTGGGTGATTGGGACCCAGAGCTGGTATCTAGGTCACTGCTCTGTGCCTCAACTTCGCAGCTGTTCTCTCTAAGCGGGTCCCAAAGGCTTTCTGGAAGAGTTTCCTTAGAGGGCCAGAAACAGGAAATTAGCCGACAGGCCCACGGGGATGCCAGTTCTCGGCAGCAACAACGCTACCAGCGTCAGACCCTTGGGTTCTCTTTGGTAAATGGAAGAACAACTCTGCTTGGAAGCTTCTGCCATCCAGTTTGAGAGTCGCACTTCCACCGCAGCCTAGGATTCCAAGTGTTGCCATGCCGCCACAATTTCCCATTCTTAGGCCTATGACGGCAGAGTATCTGGCAGTCCTCAAAGAGACCTTAGGGATGCAGGCGTTTTGGCTCCTTCCACCGAGAAAGCAGCTCCTCCAGATCCTCTGTCGTTAGGTATTTCATGTTAGAATATCTCTAGGCGCCCTCTTTCCTCCTCCACGAGGTAAGACACAAACGGACTTGCCCTAAAGGGAAGAAGCCTTCTGAGTCCCGCAGAGAGGCAGCCTCTCCCACTCAGCATTCCCCGACGACTGAGCCCCTGGCAAGGGTCCGAGACACGGAGGAAGACAGCCGTAACCCCGAGCTTTTCCACAATGTAGTATAGGCCTCACCCTGAAGCTCACGTCAATTTCATAGAGAAAACACCAGGCCTCGGTGTGCTTTCCTGTGGCAAGGAAACTTTGCTTTCATTCCTTAGGTGGCACATTGGCTCAGGACGGCCCTACCCGAAGGACTCACGGTGTGCAACCCTATTTGTTGAGATCAGCCCCTCTGGCTCTTTCTCGGATGAAACCAAGTGGGCAAAGAGCCGTTCCTAAGCTGGGGTCCCTGGGAGCCTTCCCTAGTCTACACCAGAACAGCACTCTGAGGGAGAGGAGACGCGGAGTCTTGGTAGCCAAATCTCCTATTCTGCAGAGAAACATTTCGTTGTAGGTGGGTTCCATCAGCCTTGCCATATTTTCTCAGCTGCCTAGGAAGGAGGGCAGGCAGTCAGTTGGCAGGCTCACCTGAGGCCCTGCTTCCCAGACTGTGATACAGAACCCCCGCCTGCTGCAGCCCAAAGGGACGGCTTATGGTAAGGGAAAAACCCTGTGCTGGAAAGTTCCTGCCTAACCCTCGCACAAGCACAAGCATATGGGTCAGTGGTCAAAGACTTTCCCCACAAGTTTACCATGTTTGCTCCCATCTAGCCTCCGAAGGCCGAGGTTACCTAGCTGGGGATCACACTTCAGGAAAGGTACTCATGCTGCTTGAGACTGCAAGTTGTTTCACCAGGCAGCCCAAATCGAGTACACCCACTTGCATTTTCCAGGGGCAGAGCAAAAGGTGTCAACTTACAGGCCTCCAGCCTGGGAGGGGAACATACACTTTCTGAATGGGAAAGAAGCTCATGCCTTCAGTGTGAAAGGCCACTATGCCTCTTTGCTTTGGCAGCCCAGGGGTAGCGTCGGCTCTGAAATGCTTCCAAAGGAGCAGAGTCAGAGAACCTTTGAACCTCAGAGCAGGTGCAGCCCCGAAAAGGTCTGCTCTTGGCCTGAGAACACCCACTGCCCAGCGCTTTTTTTGGGTACACACGTGTAGAGGAAGGTTGTTGAATTCTGCTGCGTGATAATTTCTCCGGGCCACGTAGTGTGAGGGCCAGTAGAGTGGCCCTCCATCTCATCCCAGCTTCATGTGCCGGTGTATAAGGCAAACTCCCTTCTTGATTCCCTCCGTGGGCTACGTAAGCTCCAGAGAAAGATGGATGATTGGGACCCAGGGCTGGTATCTAGGTTCATGTTCTGTGCCTCAACTTCGCAGCGGTTCTCTCTAAGCGGGTCACAAAGGCTCTCTGGAAGAGTTTCCTTAGAGGCTCAGAAACAGGAAAGTAGCCAACAGGCCCACGGGGATGCCAGTTCTCTGAAGCAACAACGCTACCAGCGTCAGACACTTGGGTTCCCTTTGGTAAATGGAAGAACAACTCTGCTTGGAAGCTTCTGCCATCCAGTTTGAGAGTCACACTTCCACCGCAGCCTAGGATTCCAAGTGTTGCCATGCCGCCACAATTTCCAATTCTTAGGCCTCTGACGGCAGAGTGTCTGGCAGTTCTCAAAGAGACCTTAGGAATGCAGGCGTTTTGGCTCCTTCCACCGAGAAAGCAGCTCCTCCAGATCCTCTGTCGTTAGGTATTTCAAGTTAGAATATCTCGAGGCGCCTTCTTTCCTCCTCCACGAAGTAAGACACAAACGGACTTGCCCTAAAGGCAAGAAGCCTTCTGAGTCCGGCAGAGAGGCGTCCTCTCCCACTCAGCATCCCCCCACGACTGAGCCCCTGGTATGGGTCCGAGACACGGAGAAAGACAGCCGTAACCCCGAGCTTTTCCACAATCTAGTATAGGCCTCACCCTCAAGCTCACGTCAATTTCATAGAGAAAACACCAGGCCTCGGTGTGCTTTCCTGTGGCAAGGAAACTTTGCTTTCATTCCTTAGGTGGCACATTGGCTCAGGACGGCCCTAGCCGAAGGACTCACGGTGTGCAGCCCTATTTGTTGAGATCAGCCCCTCTGGCTCTTTCTCGGATGAAACCAAGTGGGCAAAGAGCCGTTCCTAAGCTGGGGTCCCTGGGAGCTTTCCCTAGTCTACACCAGAACAGCACTCTGAGGGAGAGGAGACGCGGAGGTTTGGTAGCAAAATCTCCTATTCTGAAGAGAAACATTTCGTTGTAGGCGGGTTCCATCAGCCTTGCCGTATTTTCTCAGCTGGCTAGGATGGAGGGCAGGCAGTCAGTTGGCAGACTCACCTGAGGCCCTGCTTCCCCGACTGTGATACAGAACCCCCGCCTGCTGCAGCCCAAAGGGACGGCTTATGGTAAGGGAAAAACCCTGTGTTGGAAAGTTCCTGCCTAACCCTCGCACAAGCACAAGCATATGGGTCAGTGGTCAAAGACTTTCCCCACAAGTTTACCATGTTTGCTCCCATCTAGCCTCCGAAGGCCGAGGTTACCTAGCTGGGGATCACACTTCAGGAAAGGTACTCATGCTGCTTGTGACTGCAAGTTGTTTCACCAGGCAGCCCAAATGGAGTACACCCACTTGCATTTTCCAGGGGCAGAGCAAAAGGTGTCAACTTACACGCCTCCAGCCTGGGAGGGGCAACATACACTTTCTGAATGTGAAAGAAGCCCATGCCTTCATTGTGAAAGGCCACTATGCCTCTCTGCTTGGTAGCCCAGAGGTAGCGTCAGCTCTGAAATGCTTCCAAAGGAGCAGAGTCAGAGAAGCTTTGAACCACAGAGCAGGTGAAGCCCCGAACAAGGTCTGCTCTTGGCCTGAGAACACCCACTGCCCAGCGCTTCTTTTGGGTACCCACGTGTAGAGGAAGGTTGCTGAATTCTGCTGCGTGATAACTTCTCCGGGCCACGTAGTGTGAGGGCTAATAGAGTGGCTTTCCATCTCATCCCAGCTTCATGTGCCGGGTGTATAAGGCAAACTCCCTGCTTGAATCCCTCCGTGGGCTACGTAAACTCCAGAGAAAGATGGATGATTGGGACCCAGGGCTGGTACCTAGGTAATGTTCTGTGCCTCAACTTCGCAGCTGTTCTCTCTAAGCGGGTCCCAAAGGCTTTCTGGAAGAGTTTCCTTAGAGGCTCAGAAACAGGAAAGTAGCCGACAGGCCCACGGGGATGCCAGTTCTCTGCAGCAACAACGCTACCAGCGTCAGACACTTGGGTTCTCTTTGGTAAATGGAAGAACAACTCTGCTTGGAAGCTTCTGCCATCCAGTTTGAGAGTCGCACTTCCACCGCAGCCTAGGATTCCATGTGTTGCCATGCCGCCACAATTTCCAATTCTTAGGCCTATGACAGCAGAGTGTCTGGCAGTTCTCAAAGAGACCTTAGGAATGCAGGCGTTTTGGCTCCTTCCACCGAGAAAGCAGCTCCTCCAGATCCTCTGTCGTTAGGTATTTCATGTTAGAATATCTCTAGGCGCCCTCTTTCCTCCTCCACGAGGTAAGACACAAACGGACTTGCCCTAAAGGGAAGAAGCCTTCTGAGTCCGGCAGAGAGGCAGCCTCTCCCACTCAGCGTCACCCCACGACTGAGCCCCTGGTATGGGTCCGAGACACGGAGATAGACAGCCGTAACCCCGAGCTTTTCCACAATGTAGTATAGGCCTCACCATCAAGCTCACGTCAATTTCATAGAGAAAACACCAGGCCTCGGTGTGCTTTCCTGTGGCAAGGAAACTTTGCTTTCATTCCTTAGGTGGCACATTGGCTCAGGACGGCCCTAGCCGAAGGACTCACGGTGTGCAGCCCTATTTATTGAGATCAGCGTCTCTGGCTCTTTCTCGGATGAAACCAAGTGGGCAAAGAGCCGTTCCTAAGCTGGGGTCCCTGGGAGCTTTCCCTAGTCTACACCAGAACAGCACTCTAAGGGAGAGGAGACGCAGATGTTTGGTACCAAAATCTCCTATTCTGAAGAGAAGCATTTCGTTGTAGGCGGGTTCCATCAGCCTTGCCGTATTTTCTCAGCTGGCTACGATGGAGGGCAGGCAGTCAGTTGGCAGGCTGACCTGAGGCCCTGCTTCCCCGACTGTGATACAGAACCCCCGCCTGCTGCAGCCCAAAGGGACGGCTTATGGTAAGGGAAAAACCCTGTGTTGGAAAGTTTCTGCCTAACCCTCGCACAAGCACAAGCATATGGGTCAGTGTTCAAAGACTTTCCCCACAAGTTTACCATGTTTGCTCCCATCTAGCCTCCGAAGGCCGAGGTTACCTAGCTGGGGATCACACTTCAGGAAAGGTACTCATGCTGCTTGTGACTGCAAGTTGTTTCACCAGGCTGCCCAAATCGAGTACACCCACTTGCATTTTCCAGGGGCAGAGCAAAAGGTGTCAACTTACAGGCCTCCAGCCTGGGAGGGGAACATACACTTTCTGAATGGGAAAGAAGCTCATGCCTTCAGTGTGAAAGGCCACTATGCCTCTTTGCTTTGGCAGCCCAGGGGTAGCGTCGGCTCTGAAATGCTTCCAAAGGAGCAGAGTCAGAGAACCTTTGAACCTCAGAGCAGGTGCAGCCCCGAACAAGGTCTGTCCTTGGCCTGAGAACACCCACTGCCCAGCGCTTCTTTTGGGTACCCACGTGTAGAGGAAGGTTGTTGAATTCTGCTGCGTGATAACTTCTCCGGGCCACGTAGTGTGAGGTCCAGTAGAGTGGCCCTCCATCTCATCCCAGCTTCATGTGCCGGGTGTATAAGGCAAACTCCCTGCTTGAATCCCTCCTTGGGCTAAGTAAGCTCCAGAGAAAGATGGATGATTGGGACCCAGGCTGGTATCTAGGTTAATGTTCTGTGCCTCAACTTCGCAGCTGTTCTCTCTAAGCGGGTCCCAAAGGCTTTCTGGAAGTGTTTCCTTAGAGGCTCAGAAACAGGAAAGTAGCCGACAGGCCCACGGGGATGCCAGTTCTCTGCAGCAACAACGCTACCAGCGTCAGGCACTTGGGTTCTCTTTGGTAAATGGAAGAACAACTCTGCTTGGAAGCTTCTGCCATCCAGTTTGAGAGTCGCACTTCCACCGCAGCCTAGGATTCCAAGTGTTGCCATGCCGCCACAATTTCCAATTCTTAGGCCTATGACGGCAGAGTGTCTGGCAGTTCTCAAACAGACCTTAGGAATGCAGGCGTTTTGGCTCCTTCCACCGAGAAAGCAGCTCCTCCAGATCCTCTGTCGTTAGGTATTTCATGTTAGAATATCTCTAGGCGCCCTCTTTCCTCCTCCACGAGGTAAGACACAAACGGACTTGCCCTAAAGGGAAGAAGCCTTCTGAGTCCGGCAGAGAGGCAGCCTTTCCCACTCAGCATCCCCCACGACTGAGCCCCTGGTATGGGTCTGAGACACGGAGAAAGACAGCCGTAACCCCGAGCTTTTCCACAATCTAGTATAGGCCTCACCCTCAAGCTCACGTCAATTTCATAGAGAAAACACCAGGCCTCGGTGTGCTTTCCTGTGGCAAGGAAACTTTGCTTTCATTCCTTAGGTGGCACATTGGCTCAGGACGGCCCTAGCCGAAGGACTCACGGTGTGCAGCCCTATTTATTGAGATCAGCCCCTCTGGCTCTTTCTCGGATGAAACCAAGTGGGCAAAGAGCGGTTCCTAAGCTGGGGTCCCTGGGAGCTTTCCCTAGTCTACACCAGAACAGCACTCTGAGGGAGAGGAGACGCGGAGGTTTGGTAGCAAAATCTCCTATTCTGAAGAGAAACATTTCGTTGTAGGCGGGTTCCATCAGCCTTGCCGTATTTTCTCAGCTGGCTAGGATGGAGGGCAGGCAGTCAGTTGGCAGGCTGACCTGAGGCCCTGCTTCCCCGACTGTGATACAGAACCCCCGCCTGCTGCAGCCCAAAGGGACGGCTTATGGTAAGGGAAAAACCCTGTGTTGGAAAGTTCCTGCCTAACCCTCGCACAAGCACAAGCATATGGGTCAGTGGTCAAAGACTTTCCCCACAAGTTTACCATGTTTGCTCCCATCTAGCCTCCGAAGGCCGAGGTTACCTAGCTGGGGATCACACTTCAGGAAAGGTACTCATGCTGCTTGTGACTGCAAGTTGTTTCACCAGGCAGCCCAAATCGAGTACACCCACTTGCATTTTCCAGGGGCAGAGCAAAAGGTGTCAACTTACAGGCCTCCAGCCTGGGAGGGGAACATACACTTTCTGAATGGGAAAGAAGCTCATGTTTTCAGTGTGAAAGGCCACTATGCCTCTTTGCTTTGGCAGCCCAGGGGTAGCGTCGGCTCTGAAATGCTTCCAAAGGAGCAGAGTCAGAGAACCTTTGAACCACAGAGCAGGTGCAGCCCCGAACAAGGTCTGCTCTTGGCCTGAGAACACCCACTGCGCAGCACTTCTTTTGGGTACACACGTGTAGAGGAAGGTTGTTGAATTCTGCTGCGTGATAACTTCTCCGGGCCACGTAGTGTGAGGGCCAGTAGAGTGGCCCTCCATCTCATCCCAGCTTCATGTGCCGGGTGTATAAGGCAAACTCCCTGCTTGATTCCCTCCGTGGGCCTCGTAAGCTCCAGAGAAAGATGGATGATTGGGACCCAGGGCTGGTATCTAGGTTCATGTTCTGTGCCTCAACTTCGCAGCTGTTCTCTCTAAGCGGGTCACAAAGGCTCTCTGGAAGAGTTTCCTTAGAGGCTCAGAAACAGGAAATTAGCCGACAGGCCCACGGGGATGCCAGTTCTCTGCAGCAACAACCCTACAAGCGTCAGACACTTGGGTTCTCTTCGGTAAATGGAAGAACAACTCTGCTTGGAAGCTTCTGCCATCCAGTTTGAGAGTCACACTTCCACCGCAGCCTAGGATTCCAAGTGTTGCCATGCCGCCACAATTTCCAATTCTTAGGCCTATGACGGCAGAGTGTCTGGCAGTTCTCAAAGAGACCTTAGGAATGCAGGCGTTTTGGCTCCTTCCACCGAGAAAGCAGCTCCTCCAGATCCTCTGTCGTTAGGTATTTCATGTTAGAATATCTCTAGGCGCCCTCTTTCCTCCTCCACGAGGTTAGACACAAACGGACTTGCCCTAAATGGAAGAAGCCTTCTGAGTCCGGCAGAAAGGCAGCCTCTCCCACTCAGTGTCCCCACACGACTGAGCCCCTGGTATGGGTCCGAGACACGGAGAAAGACAGCCGTAACCCCGAGCTTTTCCACAATCTACTATAGGCCTCACCCTCAAGCTCACGTCAATTTCATAGAGAAAACACCAGGCCTCGGTGTGCTTTCCTGTGGCAAGGAAACTTTGCTTTCATTCCTTAGGTGGCACATTGGCTCAGGACGGCCCTAGCCGAAGGACTCACGGTGTGCAGCCCTATTTATTGAGATCAGCCCCTCTGGCTCTTTCTCGGATGAAACCAAGTGGGCAAAGAGCCGTTCCTAAGCTGGGGTCCCTGGGAGCTTTCCCTAGTCTACACCAGAACAGCACTCTGAGGGAGAGGAGACGCGGAGGTTTGGTAGCAAAATCTCCTATTCTGAAGAGAAACATTTCGTTGTAGGCGGGTTCCATCAGCCTTGCCGTATTTTCTCAGCTGCCTAGGATGGAGGGCAGGCAGTCAGTTGGCAGGCTCACCTGAGGCCCTGCTTCCCCGACTGTGATTCAGAACCCCCGCCTGCTGCAGCCCAAAGGGACGGCTTATGGTAAGGGAAAAACCCTGTGTTGGAAAGTTCCTGCCTAACCCTCGCACAAGCAAAAGCATATGGGTCAGTGGTCAAAGACTTTCCCCACAAGTTTACCATGTTTGCTCCCATCTAGCCTCCGAAGGCCGAGGTTACCTAGCTGGGGATCACACTTCAGGAAAGGTACTCATGCTGCTTGTGACTGCAAGTTGTTTCACCAGGCAGCCGAAATCGAGTACACCCACTTGCATTTTCCAGGGGCAGAGCAAAAGGTGTCAACTTACAGGCCTCCAGCCTGGGAGGGGAACATACACTTTCTGAATGGGAAAGAAGCTCATGCCTTCAGTGTGAAAGGCCACTATGCCTCTTTGCTTTGGCAGCCCAGGGGTAGCGTCGGCTCTGAAATGCTTCCAAAGGAGCAGAGTCAGAGAACCTTTGAACCTCAGAGCAGGTGCAGCCGCGAACAAGGTCTGCTCTTGGCCTGAGAACACCCACTGCGCAGCACTTCTTTTGGGTACACACGTGTAGAGGAAGCTTGTTGAATTCTGCTGCGTGATAACTTCTCCGGGCCACGTAGTGTGAGGGCCAGTAGAGTGGCCCTCCATCTCATCCCAGCTTCATGTGCCGGGTGTATAAGGCAAACTCCCTGCTTGATTCCCTCCGTGGGCCTCGTAAGCTCCAGAGAAAGATGGATGATTGGGACCCAGGGCTGGTATCTAGGTTCATGTTCTGTGCCTCAACTTCGCAGCTGTTCTCTCTAAGCGGGTCACAAAGGCTCTCTGGAAGAGTTTCCTTAGAGGCTCAGAAACAGGAAATTAGCCGACAGGCCCACGGGGATGCCAGTTCTCTGCAGCAACAACCCTACAAGCGTCAGACACTTGGGTTCTCTTCGGTAAATGGAAGAACAACTCTGCTTGGAAGCTTCTGCCATCCAGTTTGAGAGTCACACTTCCACCGCAGCCTAGGATTCCAAGTGTTGCCATGCCGCCACAATTTCCAATTCTTAGGCCTATGACGGCAGAGTGTCTGGCAGTTCTCAAAGAGACCTTAGGAATGCAGGCGTTTTGGCTCCTTCCACCGAGAAAGCAGCTCCTCCAGATCCTCTGTCGTTAGGTATTTCATGTTAGAATATCTCTAGGCGCCCTCTTTCCTCCTCCACGAGGTAAGACACAAACGGACTTGCCCTAAAGGGAAGAAGCCTTCTGAGTCCGGCAGAGAGGCAGCCTTTCCCACTCAGCATCCCCCACGACTGAGCCCCAGGTATGGGTCTGAGACACGGAGATAGACAGCCGTAACCCCGAGCTTTTCCACAATCTAGTATAGGCCTCACCCTGAAGCTCACGTCAATTTCATAGAGAAAACACCAGGCCTCGGTGTGCTTTCCTGTGGCAAGGAAACTTTGCTTTCATTCCTTAGGTGGCACATTGGCTCAGGACGGCCCTACCCGAAGGACTCACGGTGTGCAGCCCTATTTATTGAGATCAGCCCCTCTGGCTCTTTCTCGGATGAAACCAAGTGGGCAAAGAGCCGTTCCTAAGCTGGGGTCCCTGGGAGCCTTCCCTAGTCTACACCAGAACAGCACTCTGAGGGAGAGGAGACGCGGAGGCTTGGTAGCAAAATCTCCTATTCTGCAGAGAAACATTTCGTTGTAGGTGGGTTCCATCAGCCTTGCCATATTTTCTCAGCTGGCTAGGACGGAGGGCAGGAAGTCAGTTGGCAGGCTCACCTGAGGCCCTGCTTCCCCGACTGTGATACAGAACCCCCGCCTGCTGCAGCCCAAAGGGACGGCTTATGGTAAGGGGAAAACCCTGTGTTGGAAAGTTCCTGCCTAACCCTCGCACAAGCACAAGCATATGGGTCAGTGGTCCAAGACTTTCCCCACACGTTTACCATGTTTGCTCCCATCTGGCCTCCGAAGGCCGAGGTTACCTAGCTGGGAATCACACTTCAGGAGAGGTACTCATGCTGCTTGGGACTGCAATTTTTTTCACCAGGCAGCCCAAATCGAGTCCACCCACTTGCATTTTCCAGGGGCCAAGCCTGGGAGGGGCAACATACACTTTCTGAATGGGAAAGAAGCCCATGCCTTCAGTGTGAAAGGCCACTATGCCTCTTTGCTTTGGCAGCCCAGGGATAGCGTCGGCTCTGAAATGCTTCCAAAGGAGCAGAGTCAGAGAACCTTTGAACCACAGAGCAGGTGCAGCCCCGAACAAGGTCTGCTCTTGGCCTGAGAACACCCACTGCCCAGCGCTTCGTTTGGGTACACACGTGTAGAGGAAGGTTGTTGAATTCTGCTGCGTGATAACTTCTCCGGGCCACGTAGCGTGAGGGCCAGTAGAGTGGCCCTCCATCTCATCCCGGCTTCATGTGCCGGGTGTATAAGTCAAACTCCCTGCCTCAATCCCTCCGTGGGCTACGTAACCTCCAGAGAGAGGTGGGTGATTGGGACCCAGAGCTGGTATCTAGGTCACTGCTCTGTGCCTCAACTTCGCAGCTGTTCTCTCTAAGCGGGTCCCAAAGGCTTTCTGGAAGAGTTTCCTTAGAGGGCCAGAAACAGGAAATTAGCCGACAGGCCCACGGGGATGCCAGTTCTCGGCAGCAACAACGCTACCAGCGTCAGACCCTTGGGTTCTCTTTGGTAAATGGAAGAACAACTCTGCTTGGAAGCTTCTGCCATCCAGTTTGAGAGTCGCACTTCCACCGCAGCCTAGGATTCCAAGTGTTGCCATGCCGCCACAATTTCCCATTCTTAGGCCTATGACGGCAGAGTATCTGGCAGTCCTCAAAGAGACCTTAGGGATGCAGGCGTTTTGGCTCCTTCCACCGAGAAAGCAGCTCCTCCAGATCCTCTGTCGTTAGGTATTTCATGTTAGAATATCTCTAGGCGCCCTCTTTCCTCCTCCACGAGGTAAGACACAAACGGACTTGCCCTAAAGGGAAGAAGCCTTCTGAGTCCCGCAGAGAGGCAGCCTCTCCCACTCAGCATTCCCCGACGACTGAGCCCCTGGCAAGGGTCCGAGACACGGAGGAAGACAGCCGTAACCCCGAGCTTTTCCACAATGTAGTATAGGCCTCACCCTGAAGCTCACGTCAATTTCATAGAGAAAACACCAGGCCTCGGTGTGCTTTCCTGTGGCAAGGAAACTTTGCTTTCATTCCTTAGGTGGCACATTGGCTCAGGACGGCCCTACCCGAAGGACTCACGGTGTGCAACCCTATTTGTTGAGATCAGCCCCTCTGGCTCTTTCTCGGATGAAACCAAGTGGGCAAAGAGCCGTTCCTAAGCTGGGGTCCCTGGGAGCCTTCCCTAGTCTACACCAGAACAGCACTCTGAGGGAGAGGAGACGCGGAGTCTTGGTAGCCAAATCTCCTATTCTGCAGAGAAACATTTCGTTGTAGGTGGGTTCCATCAGCCTTGCCATATTTTCTCAGCTGCCTAGGAAGGAGGGCAGGCAGTCAGTTGGCAGGCTCACCTGAGGCCCTGCTTCCCAGACTGTGATACAGAACCCCCGCCTGCTGCAGCCCAAAGGGACGGCTTATGGTAAGGGAAAAACCCTGTGCTGGAAAGTTCCTGCCTAACCCTCGCACAAGCACAAGCATATGGGTCAGTGGTCAAAGACTTTCCCCACAAGTTTACCATGTTTGCTCCCATCTAGCCTCCGAAGGCCGAGGTTACCTAGCTGGGGATCACACTTCAGGAAAGGTACTCATGCTGCTTGAGACTGCAAGTTGTTTCACCAGGCAGCCCAAATCGAGTACACCCACTTGCATTTTCCAGGGGCAGAGCAAAAGGTGTCAACTTACAGGCCTCCAGCCTGGGAGGGGAACATACACTTTCTGAATGGGAAAGAAGCTCATGCCTTCAGTGTGAAAGGCCACTATGCCTCTTTGCTTTGGCAGCCCAGGGGTAGCGTCGGCTCTGAAATGCTTCCAAAGGAGCAGAGTCAGAGAACCTTTGAACCTCAGAGCAGGTGCAGCCCCGAAAAGGTCTGCTCTTGGCCTGAGAACACCCACTGCCCAGCGCTTTTTTTGGGTACACACGTGTAGAGGAAGGTTGTTGAATTCTGCTGCGTGATAATTTCTCCGGGCCACGTAGTGTGAGGGCCAGTAGAGTGGCCCTCCATCTCATCCCAGCTTCATGTGCCGGGTGTATAAGGCAAACTCCCTTCTTGATTCCCTCCGTGGGCTACGTAAGCTCCAGAGAAAGATGGATGATTGGGACCCAGGGCTGGTATCTAGGTTCATGTTCTGTGCCTCAACTTCGCAGCGGTTCTCTCTAAGCGGGTCACAAAGGCTCTCTGGAAGAGTTTCCTTAGAGGCTCAGAAACAGGAAAGTAGCCAACAGGCCCACGGGGATGCCAGTTCTCTGAAGCAACAACGCTACCAGCGTCAGACACTTGGGTTCCCTTTGGTAAATGGAAGAACAACTCTGCTTGGAAGCTTCTGCCATCCAGTTTGAGAGTCACACTTCCACCGCAGCCTAGGATTCCAAGTGTTGCCATGCCGCCACAATTTCCAATTCTTAGGCCTCTGACGGCAGAGTGTCTGGCAGTTCTCAAAGAGACCTTAGGAATGCAGGCGTTTTGGCTCCTTCCACCGAGAAAGCAGCTCCTCCAGATCCTCTGTCGTTAGGTATTTCAAGTTAGAATATCTCGAGGCGCCTTCTTTCCTCCTCCACGAAGTAAGACACAAACGGACTTGCCCTAAAGGCAAGAAGCCTTCTGAGTCCGGCAGAGAGGCGTCCTCTCCCACTCAGCATCCCCCCACGACTGAGCCCCTGGTATGGGTCCGAGACACGGAGAAAGACAGCCGTAACCCCGAGCTTTTCCACAATCTAGTATAGGCCTCACCCTCAAGCTCACGTCAATTTCATAGAGAAAACACCAGGCCTCGGTGTGCTTTCCTGTGGCAAGGAAACTTTGCTTTCATTCCTTAGGTGGCACATTGGCTCAGGACGGCCCTAGCCGAAGGACTCACGGTGTGCAGCCCTATTTGTTGAGATCAGCCCCTCTGGCTCTTTCTCGGATGAAACCAAGTGGGCAAAGAGCCGTTCCTAAGCTGGGGTCCCTGGGAGCTTTCCCTAGTCTACACCAGAACAGCACTCTGAGGGAGAGGAGACGCGGAGGTTTGGTAGCAAAATCTCCTATTCTGAAGAGAAACATTTCATTGTAGGCGGGTTCCATCAGCCTTGCCGTATTTTCTCAGCTGGCTAGGATGGAGGGCAGGCAGTCAGTTGGCAGACTCACCTGAGGCCCTGCTTCCCCGACTGTGATACAGAACCCCCGCCTGCTGCAGCCCAAAGGGACGGCTTATGGTAAGGGAAAAACCCTGTGTTGGAAAGTTCCTGCCTAACCCTCGCACAAGCACAAGCATATGGGTCAGTGGTCAAAGACTTTCCCCACAAGTTTACCATGTTTGCTCCCATCTAGCCTCCGAAGGCCGAGGTTACCTAGCTGGGGATCACACTTCAGGAAAGGTACTCATGCTGCTTGTGACTGCAAGTTGTTTCACCAGGCAGCCCAAATGGAGTACACCCACTTGCATTTTCCAGGGGCAGAGCAAAAGGTGTCAACTTACACGCCTCCAGCCTGGGAGGGGCAACATACACTTTCTGAATGTGAAAGAAGCCCATGCCTTCATTGTGAAAGGCCACTATGCCTCTCTGCTTGGTAGCCCAGAGGTAGCGTCAGCTCTGAAATGCTTCCAAAGGAGCAGAGTCAGAGAAGCTTTGAACCACAGAGCAGGTGAAGCCCCGAACAAGGTCTGCTCTTGGCCTGAGAACACCCACTGCCCAGCGCTTCTTTTGGGTACCCACGTGTAGAGGAAGGTTGCTGAATTCTGCTGCGTGATAACTTCTCCGGGCCACGTAGTGTGAGGGCTAATAGAGTGGCTTTCCATCTCATCCCAGCTTCATGTGCCGGGTGTATAAGGCAAACTCCCTGCTTGAATCCCTCCGTGGGCTACGTAAACTCCAGAGAAAGATGGATGATTGGGACCCAGGGCTGGTACCTAGGTAATGTTCTGTGCCTCAACTTCGCAGCTGTTCTCTCTAAGCGGGTCCAAAGGCTTTCTGGAAGAGTTTCCTTAGAGGCTCAGAAACAGGAAAGTAGCCGACAGGCCCACGGGGATGCCAGTTCTCTGCAGCAACAACGCTACCAGCGTCAGACACTTGGGTTCTCTTTGGTAAATGGAAGAACAACTCTGCTTGGAAGCTTCTGCCATCCAGTTTGAGAGTCGCACTTCCACCGCAGCCTAGGATTCCATGTGTTGCCATGCCGCCACAATTTCCAATTCTTAGGCCTATGACAGCAGAGTGTCTGGCAGTTCTCAAAGAGACCTTAGGAATGCAGGCGTTTTGGCTCCTTCCACCGAGAAAGCAGCTCCTCCAGATCCTCTGTCGTTAGGTATTTCATGTTAGAATATCTCTAGGCGCCCTCTTTCCTCCTCCACGAGGTAAGACACAAACGGACTTGCCCTAAAGGGAAGAAGCCTTCTGAGTCCGGCAGAGAGGCAGCCTCTCCCACTCAGCGTCACCCCACGACTGAGCCCCTGGTATGGGTCCGAGACACGGAGATAGACAGCCGTAACCCCGAGCTTTTCCACAATGTAGTATAGGCCTCACCATCAAGCTCACGTCAATTTCATAGAGAAAACACCAGGCCTCGGTGTGCTTTCCTGTGGCAAGGAAACTTTGCTTTCATTCCTTAGGTGGCACATTGGCTCAGGACGGCCCTAGCCGAAGGACTCACGGTGTGCAGCCCTATTTATTGAGATCAGCGTCTCTGGCTCTTTCTCGGATGAAACCAAGTGGGCAAAGAGCCGTTCCTAAGCTGGGGTCCCTGGGAGCTTTCCCTAGTCTACACCAGAACAGCACTCTAAGGGAGAGGAGACGCGGATGTTTGGTACCAAAATCTCCTATTCTGAAGAGAAGCATTTCGTTGTAGGCGGGTTCCATCAGCCTTGCCGTATTTTCTCAGCTGGCTACGATGGAGGGCAGGCAGTCAGTTGGCAGGCTGACCTGAGGCCCTGCTTCCCCGACTGTGATACAGAACCCCCGCCTGCTGCAGCCCAAAGGGACGGCTTATGGTAAGGGAAAAACCCTGTGTTGGAAAGTTTCTGCCTAACCCTCGCACAAGCACAAGCATATGGGTCAGTGTTCAAAGACTTTCCCCACAAGTTTACCATGTTTGCTCCCATCTAGCCTCCGAAGGCCGAGGTTACCTAGCTGGGGATCACACTTCAGGAAAGGTACTCATGCTGCTTGTGACTGCAAGTTGTTTCACCAGGCAGCCCAAATCGAGTACACCCACTTGCATTTTCCAGGGGCAGAGCAAAAGGTGTCAACTTACAGGCCTCCAGCCTGGGAGGGGAACATACACTTTCTGAATGGGAAAGAAGCTCATGCCTTCAGTGTGAAAGGCCACTATGCCTCTTTGCTTTGGCAGCCCAGGGGTAGCGTCGGCTCTGAAATGCTTCCAAAGGAGCAGAGTCAGAGAACCTTTGAACCTCAGAGCAGGTGCAGCCCCGAACAAGGTCTGTCCTTGGCCTGAGAACACCCACTGCCCAGCGCTTCTTTTGGGTACCCACGTGTAGAGGAAGGTTGTTGAATTCTGCTGCGTGATAACTTCTCCGGGCCACGTAGTGTGAGGTCCAGTAGAGTGGCCCTCCATCTCATCCCAGCTTCATGTGCCGGGTGTATAAGGCAAACTCCCTGCTTGAATCCCTCCTTGGGCTAAGTAAGCTCCAGAGAAAGATGGATGATTGGGACCCAGGCTGGTATCTAGGTTAATGTTCTGTGCCTCAACTTCGCAGCTGTTCTCTCTAAGCGGGTCCCAAAGGCTTTCTGGAAGTGTTTCCTTAGAGGCTCAGAAACAGGAAAGTAGCCGACAGGCCCACGGGGATGCCAGTTCTCTGCAGCAACAACGCTACCAGCGTCAGGCACTTGGGTTCTCTTTGGTAAATGGAAGAACAACTCTGATTGGAAGCTTCTGCCATCCAGTTTGAGAGTCGCACTTCCACCGCAGCCTAGGATTCCAAGTGTTGCCATGCCGCCACAATTTCCAATTCTTAGGCCTATGACGGCAGAGTGTCTGGCAGTTCTCAAAGAGACCTTAGGAATGCAGGCGTTTTGGCTCCTTCCACCGAGAAAGCAGCTCCTCCAGATCCTCTGTCGTTAGGTATTTCATGTTAGAATATCTCGAGGCGCCCTCTTTCCTCCTCCACGAGGTAAGACACAAACGGACTTGCCCTAAAGGGAAGAAGCCTTCTGAGTCCGGCAGAGAGGCAGCCTTTCCCACTCAGCATCCCCCACGACTGAGCCCCTGGTATGGGTCTGAGACACGGAGAAAGACAGCCGTAACCCCGAGCTTTTCCACAATCTAGTATAGGCCTCACCCTCAAGCTCACGTCAATTTCATAGAGAAAACACCAGGCCTCGGTGTGCTTTCCTGTGGCAAGGAAACTTTGCTTTCATTCCTTAGGTGGCACATTGGCTCAGGACGGCCCTAGCCGAAGGACTCACGGTGTGCAGCCCTATTTATTGAGATCAGCCCCTCTGGCTCTTTCTCGGATGAAACCAAGTGGGCAAAGAGCGGTTCCTAAGCTGGGGTCCCTGGGAGCTTTCCCTAGTCTACACCAGAACAGCACTCTAAGGGAGAGGAGACGCGGAGGTTTGGTAGCAAAATCTCCTATTCTGAAGAGAAACATTTCGTTGTAGGCGGGTTCCATCAGCCTTGCCGTATTTTCTCAGCTGGCTAGGATGGAGGGCAGGCAGTCAGTTGGCAGGCTGACCTGAGGCCCTGCTTCCCCGACTGTGATACAGAACCCCCGCCTGCTGCAGCCCAAATGGACGGCTTATGGTAAGGGAAAAACCGTGTGTTGGAAAGTTCCTGCCTAACCCTCGCACAAGCACAAGCATATGGGTCAGTGGTCAAAGACTTTCCCCACAAGTTTACCATGTTTGCTCCCATCTAGCCTCCGAAGGCCGAGGTTACCTAGCTGGGGATCACACTTCAGGAAAGGTACTCATGCTGCTTGTGACTGCAAGTTGTTTCACCAGGCAGCCCAAATCGAGTACACCCACTTGCATTTTCCAGGGGCAGAGCAAAAGGTGTCAACTTACAGGCCTCCAGCCTGGGAGGGGAACATACACTTTCTGAATGGGAAAGAAGCTCATGTTTTCAGTGTGAAAGGCCACTATGCCTCTTTGCTTTGGCAGCCCAGGGGTAGCGTCGGCTCTGAAATGCTTCCAAAGGAGCAGAGTCAGAGAACCTTTGAACCTCAGAGCAGGTGCAGCCCCGAACAAGGTCTGTCCTTGGCCTGAGAACACCCACTGCCCAGCGCTTCTTTTGGGTACACACGTGTAGAGGAAGGTTGTTGAATTCTGCTGCGTGATAACTTCTCCGGGCCACGTAGTGTGAGGGCCAGTAGAGTGGCCCACCATCTCATCCCAGCTTCATGTGCCGGGTGTATAAGGCAAACTCCCTGCTTGAATCCCTCCGTGGGCTAAGTAAGCTCCAGAGAAAGATGGATGATTGGGACCCAGGCTGGTATCTAGGTTAATGTTCTGTGCCTCAACTTCGCAGCTGTTCTCTCTAAGCGGGTCCCAAAGGCTTTCTGGAAGAGTTTCCTTAGAGGCTCAGAAACAGGAAAGTAGCCGACAGGCCCACGGGGATGCCAGTTCTCTGCAGCAACAACGCTACCAGCGTCAGGCACTTGGGTTCTCTTTGGTAAATGGAAGAACAACTCTGCTTGGAAGCTTCTGCCATCCAGTTTGAGAGTCGCACTTCCACCGCAGCCTAGGTTTCCATGTGTTGCCATGCCGCCACAATTTCCAATTCTTAGGCCTATGACAGCAGAGTGTCTGGCAGTTCTCAAAGAGACCTTAGGAATGCAGGCGTTTTGGCTCCTTCCACCGAGAAAGCAGCTCCTCCAGATCCTCTGTCGTTAGGTATTTCATGTTAGAATATCTCGAGGCGCCCTCTTTCCTCCTCCACGAGGTAAGACACAAACGGACTTGCCCTAAAGGGAAGAAGCCTTCTGAGTCCGGCAGAGAGGCAGCCTTTCCCACTCAGCATCCCCCACGACTGAGCCCCTGGTATGGGTCTGAGACACGGAGAAAGACAGCCGTAACCCCGAGCTTTTCCACAATCTAGTATAGGCCTCACCCTCAAGCTCACGTCAATTTCATAGAGAAAACACCAGGCCTCGGTGTGCTTTCCTGTGGCAAGGAAACTTTGCTTTCATTCCTTAGGTGGCACATTGGCTCAGGACGGCCCTAGCCGAAGGACTCACGGTGTGCAGCCCTATTTATTGAGATCAGCCCCTCTGGCTCTTTCTCGGATGAAACCAAGTGGGCAAAGAGCCGTTCCTAAGCTGGGGTCCCTGGGAGCTTTCCCTAGTCTACACCAGAACAGCACTCTGAGGGAGAGGAGACGCGGAGGTTTGGTAGCAAAATCTCCTATTCTGAAGAGAAACATTTCGTTGTAGGCGGGTTCCATCAGCCTTGCAGTATTTTCTCAGCTGGCTAGGATGGAGGGCAGGCAGTCAGTTGGCAGACTCACCTGAGGCCCTGCTTCCCCGACTGTGATACAGAACCCCCACCTGCTGCAGCCCAAAGGGACGGCTTATGGTAAGGGAAAAACCGTGTGTTGGAAAGTTTCTGCCTAACCCTCGCACAAGCACAAGCATATGGGTCAGTGGTCAAAGACTTTCCCCACAAGTTTACCATGTTTGCTCCCATCTAGCCTCCGAAGGCCGAGGTTACCTAGCTGGGGATCACACTTCAGGAAAGGTACTCATGCTGCTTGTGACTGCAAGTTGTTTCACCAGGCAGCCCAAATCGAGTACACCCACTTGCATTTTCCAGGGGCAGAGCAAAAGGTGTCAACTTACAGGCCTCCAGCCTGGGAGGGGAATATACACTTTCTGAATGGGAAAGAAGCTCATGCCTTCAGTGTGAAAGGCCACTATGCCTCTTTGCTTTGGCAGCCCAGGGGTAGCGTCGGCTCTGAAATGCTTCCAAAGGAGCAGAGTCAGAGAACATTTGAACCTCAGAGCAGGTGCAGCCGCGAACAAGGTCTGCTCTTGGCCTGAGAACACCCACTGCCCAGCGCTTCTTTTGGGTACCCACGTGTAGAGGAAGGTTGTTGAATTCTGCTGCGTGATAACTTCTCCGGGCCACGTAGTGTGAGGGCCAGTAGAGTGGCCCTCCATCTCATCCCAGCTTCATGTGCCGGGTGTATAAGGCAAACTCCCTGCTTGAATCCCTCCGTGGGCTACGTAAACTCCAGAGAAAGATGGATGATTGGGACCCAGGGCTGGTACCTAGGTTAATGTTCTGTGCCTCAACTTCGCAGCTGTTCTCTCTAAGCGTGTCCCAAAGGCTCTCTGGAAGAGTTTCCTTAGAGGCTCAGAAACAGGAAAGTAGCCGACAGGCCCACGGGGATGCCAGTTCTCTGCAGCAACAACGCTACCAGCGTCAGACACTTGGGTTCTCTTTGGTAAATGGAAGAACAACTCTGCTTGGAAGCTTCTGCCATCCAGTTTGAGAGTCGCACTTCCACCGCAGCCTAGGATTCCATGTGTTGCCATGCCGCCACAATTTCCAATTCTTAGGCCTATGACAGCAGAGTGTCTGGCAGTTCTCAAAGAGACCTTAGGAATGCAGGCGTTTTGGCTCCTTCCACCGAGAAAGCAGCTCCTCCAGATCCTCTGTCGTTAGGTATTTCATGTTAGAATATCTCTAGGCGCCCTCTTTCCTCCTCCACGAGGTAAGACACAAACGGACTTGCCCTAAAGGGAAGAAGCCTTCTGAGTCCGGCAGAGAGGCAGCCTCTCCCACTCAGCGTCACCCCACGACTGAGCCCCTGGTATGGGTCCGAGACACGGAGATAGACAGCCGTAACCCCGAGCTTTTCCACAATGTAGTATAGGCCTCTCCATCAAGCTCACGTCAATTTCATAGAGAAAACACCAGGCCTCGGTGTGCTTTCCTGTGGCAAGGAAACTTTGCTTTCATTCCTTAGGTGGCACATTGGCTCAGGACGGCCCTAGCCGAAGGACTCACGGTGTGCAGCCCTATTTGTTGAGATCAGCCCCTCTGGCTCTTTCTCTGATGCAACCAAGTGGGCAAAGAGCCGTTCCTAAGCTGGGGTCCCTGGGAGCTTTCTCTAGTCTACACCAGAACAGCACTCTGAGGGAGAGGAGACGCGGAGGTTTGGTAGCAAAATCTCCTATTCTGAAGAGAAACATTTCGTTGTAGGCGGGTTCCATCAGCCTTGCCGTATTTTCTCAGCTGCCTAGGATGGAGGGCAGGCAGTCAGTTGGCAGGCTCACCTGAGGCCCTGCTTCCCCGACTGTGATTCAGAACCCCCGCCTGCTGCAGCCCAAAGGGACGGCTTATGGTAAGGGAAAAACCCTGTGTTGGAAAGTTCCTGCCTAACCCTCGCACAAGCACAAGCATATGGGTCAGTGGTCAAAGACTTTCCCCACAAGTATACCATGTTTGCTCCCATCTAGCCTCCGAAGGCCGAGGTTACCTAGCTGGGGATCACACTTCAGGAAAGGTACTCATACTGCATGTGACTGCAAGTTGTTTCACCAGGCAGCCCAAATCGAGTACACCCACTTGCATTTTCCAGGGGCAGAGCAAAAGGTGTAAACTTACACGCCTCCAGCCTGGGAGGGGCGACATACATTTTCTGAAAGGGAAAGAAGCCCATGCCTTCAGTGTGAAAGGCCACTATGCCTCTTTGCTTTGGCAGCCCAGGGGTAGCGTCGGCTCTGAAATGCTTCCAAAGGAGCAGAGTCAGAGAACCTTTGAACCACAGAGCAGGTGCAGCCCCGAACAAGGTCTGCTCTTGGCCTGAGAACACCCACTGCGCAGCACTTCTTTTGGGTACACACGTGTAGAGGAAGCTTGTTGAATTCTGCTGCGTGATAACTTCTCCGGGCCACGTAGTGTGAGGGCCAGTAGAGTGGCCCTCCATCTCATCCCAGCTTCATGTGCCGGGTGTATAAGGCAAACTCCCTGCTTGATTCCCTCCGTGGGCCTCGTAAGCTCCAGAGAAAGATGGATGATTGGGACCCAGGGCTGGTATCTAGGTTCATGTTCTGTGCCTCAACTTCGCAGCTGTTCTCTCTAAGCGGGTCACAAAGGCTCTCTGGAAGAGTTTCCTTAGAGGCTCAGAAACAGGAAATTAGCCGACAGGCCCACGGGGATGCCAGTTCTCTGCAGCAACAACCCTACAAGCGTCAGACACTTGGGTTCTCTTCGGTAAATGGAAGAACAACTCTGCTTGGAAGCTTCTGCCATCCAGTTTGAGAGTCACACATCCACCGCAGCCTAGGATTCCAAGTGTTGCCATGCCGCCACAATTTCCAATTCTTAGGCCTATGACGGCAGAGTGTCTGGCAGTTCTCAAAGAGACCTTAGGAATGCAGGCGTTTTGGCTCCTTCCACCGAGAAAGCAGCTCCTCCAGATCCTCTGTCGTTAGGTATTTCATGTTAGAATATCTCTAGGCGCCCTCTTTCCTCCTCCACGAGGTTAGACACAAACGGACTTGCCCTAAATGGAAGAAGCCTTCTGAGTCCGGCAGAAAGGCAGCCTCTCCCACTCAGTGTCCCCACACGACTGAGCCCCTGGTATGGGTCCGAGACACGGAGAAAGACAGCCGTAACCCCGAGCTTTTCCACAATCTACTATAGGCCTCACCCTCAAGCTCACGTCAATTTCATAGAGAAAACACCAGGCCTCGGTGTGCTTTCCTGTGGCAAGGAAACTTTGCTTTCATTCCTTAGGTGGCACATTGGCTCAGGACGGCCCTACCCGAAGGACTCACGGTGTGCAGCCCTATTTGTTGAGATCAGGCCCTCTGGCTCTTTCTCGGATGAAACCAAGTGGGCAAAGAGCCGTTCCTAAGCTGGGGTCCCTGGGCGCTTTCCCTAGTCTACACCAGAACAGCACTCTAAGGGAGAGGAGACGCGGAGGTTTGGTACCAAAATCTCCTATTCTGAAGAGAAGCATTTCGTTGTAGGCGGGTTCCATCAGCCTTGCCGTATTTTCTCAGCTGGCTAGGATGGAGGGCAGGCAGTCAGTTGGCAGGCTGACCTGAGGCCCTGCTTCCCCGACTGTGATACAGAACCCCCGCCTGCTGCAGCCCAAAGGGACGGCTTATGGTAAGGGAAAAACCCTGTGTTGGAAAGTTCCTGCCTAACCCTCGCACAAGCACAAGCATATGGGTCAGTGGTCAAAGACTTTCCCCACAAGTTTACCATGTTTGCTCCCATCTAGCCTCCGAAGGCCGAGGTTACCTAGCTGGGGATCACACTTCAGGAAAGGTACTCATGCTGCTTGTGACTGCAAGTTTTTTCACCAGGCAGCCGAAATCGAGTACACCCACTTGCATTTTCCAGGGGCAGAGCAAAAGGTGTCAACTTACAGGCCTCCAGCCTGGGAGGGGAACATACACTTTCTGAATGGGAAAGAAGCTCATGTTTTCAGTGTGAAAGGCCACTATGCCTCTTTGCTTTGGCAGCCCAGGGGTAGCGTCGGCTCTGAAATGCTTCCAAAGGAGCAGAGTCAGAGAACCTTTGAACCTCAGAGCAGGTGCAGCCCCGAACAAGGTCTGTCCTTGGCCTGAGAACACCCACTGCCCAGCGCTTCTTTTGGGTACACACGTGTAGAGGAAGGTTGTTGAATTCTGCTGCGTGATAACTTCTCCGGGCCACGTAGTGTGAGGGCCAGTAGAGTGGCCCTCCATCTCATCCCAGCTTCATGTGCCGGGTGTATAAGGCAAACTCCCTGCTTGAATCCCTCCGTGGGCTAAGTAAGCTCCAGAGAAAGATGGATGATTGGGACCCAGGCTGGTATCTAGGTTAATGTTCTGTGCCTCAACTTCGCAGCTGTTCTCTCTAAGCGGGTCCCAAAGGCTTTCTGGAAGAGTTTCCTTAGAGGCTCAGAAACAGGAAAGTAGCCGACAGGCCCACGGGGATGCCAGTTCTCTGCAGCAACAACGCTACCAGCGTCAGGCACTTGGGTTCTCTTTGGTAAATGGAAGAACAACTCTGCTTGGAAGCTTCTGCCATCCAGTTTGAGAGTCGCACTTCCACCGCAGCCTAGGATTCCAAGTGTTGCCATGCCGCCACAATTTCCAATTCTTAGGCCTATGACGGCAGAGTGTCTGGCAGTTCTCAAAGAGACCTTAGGAATGCAGGCGTTTTGGCTCCTTCCACCGAGAAAGCAGCTCCTCCAGATCCTCTGTCGTTAGGTATTTCATGTTAGAATATCTCGAGGCGCCCTCTTTCCTCCTCCACGAGGTGAGACACAAACGGACTTGCCCTAAAGGGAAGAAGCCTTCTGAGTCCGGCAGAGAGGCAGCCTTTCCCACTCAGCATCCCCCACGACTGAGCCCCTGGTATGGGTCTGAGACACGGAGAAAGACAGCCGTAACCCCGAGCTTTTCCACAATCTAGTACAGGCCTCACCCTCAAGCTCACGTCAATTTCATAGAGAAAACACCAGGCCTCGGTGTGCTTTCCTGTGGCAAGGAAACTTTGCTTTCATTCCTTAGGTGGCACATTGGCTCAGGACGGCCCTAGCCGAAGGACTCACGGTGTGCAGCCCTATTTATTGAGATCAGCCCCTCTGGCTCTTTCTCGGATGAAACCAAGTGGGCAAAGAGCCGTTCCTAAGCTGGGGTCCCTGGGAGCTTTCCCTAGTCTACACCAGAACAGCACTCTGAGGGAGAGGAGACGCGGAGGTTTGGTAGCAAAATCTCCTATTCTGAAGAGAAACATTTCGTTGTAGGCGGGTTCCATCAGCCTTGCCGTATTTTCTCAGCTGCCTAGGATGGAGGGCAGGCAGTCAGTTGGCAGGCTCACCTGAGGCCCTGCTTCCCCGACTGTGATTCAGAACCCCCGCCTGCTGCAGCCCAAAGGGACGGCTTATGGTAAGGGAAAAACCCTGTGTTGGAAAGTTCCTGCCTAACCCTCGCACAAGCAAAAGCATATGGGTCAGTGGTCAAAGACTTTCCCCACAAGTTTACCATGTTTGCTCCCATCTAGCCTCCGAAGGCCGAGGTTACCTAGCTGGGGATCACACTTCAGGAAAGGTACTCATGCTGCTTGTGACTGCAAGTTGTTTCACCAGGCAGCCGAAATCGAGTACACCCACTTGCATTTTCCAGGGGCAGAGCAAAAGGTGTCAACTTACAGGCCTCCAGCCTGGGAGGGGAACATACACTTTCTGAATGGGAAAGAAGCTCATGCCTTCAGTGTGAAAGGCCACTATGCCTCTTTGCTTTGGCAGCCCAGGGGTAGCGTCGGCTCTGAAATGCTTCCAAAGGAGCAGAGTCAGAGAACCTTTGAACCTCAGAGCAGGTGCAGCCGCGAACAAGGTCTGCTCTTGGCCTGAGAACACCCACTGCGCAGCACTTCTTTTGGGTACACACGTGTAGAGGAAGCTTGTTGAATTCTGCTGCGTGATAACTTCTCCGGGCCACGTAGTGTGAGGGCCAGTAGAGTGGCCCTCCATCTCATCCCAGCTTCATGTGCCGGGTGTATAAGGCAAACTCCCTGCTTGATTCCCTCCGTGGGCCTCGTAAGCTCCAGAGAAAGATGGATGATTGGGACCCAGGGCTGGTATCTAGGTTCATGTTCTGTGCCTCAACTTCGCAGCTGTTCTCTCTAAGCGGGTCACAAAGGCTCTCTGGAAGAGTTTCCTTAGAGGCTCAGAAACAGGAAATTAGCCGACAGGCCCACGGGGATGCCAGTTCTCTGCAGCAACAACCATACAAGCGTCAGACACTTGGGTTCTCTTCGGTAAATGGAAGAACAACTCTGCTTGGAAGCTTCTGCCATCCAGTTTGAGAGTCACACTTCCACCGCAGCCTAGGATTCCAAGTGTTGCCATGCCGCCACAATTTCCAATTCTTAGGCCTATGACGGCAGAGTGTCTGGCAGTTCTCAAAGAGACCTTAGGAATGCAGGCTTTTTGGCTCCTTCCACCGAGAAAGCAGCTCCTCCAGATCCTCTGTCGTTAGGTATTTCATGTTAGAATATCTCTAGGCGCCCTCTTTCCTCCTCCACGAGGTAAGACACAAACGGACTTGCCCTAAAGGGAAGAAGCCTTCTGAGTCCGGCAGAGAGGCAGCCTTTCCCACTCAGCATCCCCCACGACTGAGCCCCAGGTATGGGTCTGAGACACAGAGATAGACAGCCGTAACCCCGAGCTTTTCCACAATCTAGTATAGGCCTCACCCTCAAGCTCACGTCAATTTCATAGAGAAAACACCAGGCCTCGGTGTGCTTTCCTGTGGCAAGGAAACTTTGCTTTCATTCCTTAGGTGGCACATTGGCTCAGGACGGCCCTACCCGAAGGACTCACGGTGTGCAGCCCTATTTATTGAGATCAGCCCCTCTGGCTCTTTCTCGGATGAAACCAAGTGGGCAAAGAGCCGTTCCTAAGCTGGGGTCCCTGGGAGCCTTCCCTAGTCTACACCAGAACAGCACTCTGAGGGAGAGGAGACGCGGAGGCTTGGTAGCAAAATCTCCTATTCTGCAGAGAAACATTTCGTTGTAGGTGGGTTCCATCAGCCTTGCCATATTTTCTCAGCTGGCTAGGACGGAGGGCAGGAAGTCAGTTGGCAGGCTCACCTGAGGCCCTGCTTCCCCGACTGTGATACAGAACCCCCGCCTGCTGCAGCCCAAAGGGACGGCTTATGGTAAGGGGAAAACCCTGTGTTGGAAAGTTCCTGCCTAACCCTCGCACAAGCACAAGCATATGGGTCAGTGGTCCAAGACTTTCCCCACACGTTTACCATGTTTGCTCCCATCTGGCCTCCGAAGGCCGAGGTTACCTAGCTGGGAATCACACTTCAGGAGAGGTACTCATGCTGCTTGGGACTGCAATTTTTTTCACCAGGCAGCCCAAATCGAGTCCACCCACTTGCATTTTCCAGGGGCCGAGCCTGGGAGGGGCAACATACACTTTCTGAATGGGAAAGAAGCCCATGCCTTCAGTGTGAAAGGCCACTATGCCTCTTTGCTTTGGCAGCCCAGGGATAGCGTCGGCTCTGAAATGCTTCCAAAGGAGCAGAGTCAGAGAACCTTTGAACCACAGAGCAGGTGCAGCCCCGAACAAGGTCTGCTCTTGGCCTGAGAACACCCACTGCCCAGCGCTTCGTTTGGGTACACACGTGTAGAGGAAGGTTGTTGAATTCTGCTGCGTGATAACTTCTCCGGGCCACGTAGCGTGAGGGCCAGTAGAGTGGCCCTCCATCTCATCCCGGCTTCATGTGCCGGGTGTATAAGTCAAACTCCCTGCCTCAATCCCTCCGTGGGCTACGTAACCTCCAGAGAGAGGTGGGTGATTGGGACCCAGAGCTGGTATCTAGGTCACTGCTCTGTGCCTCAACTTCGCAGCTGTTCTCTCTAAGCGGGTCCCAAAGGCTTTCTGGAAGAGTTTCCTTAGAGGGCCAGAAACAGGAAATTAGCCGACAGGCCCACGGGGATGCCAGTTCTCGGCAGCAACAACGCTACCAGCGTCAGACCCTTGGGTTCTCTTTGGTAAATGGAAGAACAACTCTGCTTGGAAGCTTCTGCCATCCAGTTTGAGAGTCGCACTTCCACCGCAGCCTAGGATTCCAAGTGTTGCCATGCCGCCACAATTTCCCATTCTTAGGCCTATGACGGCAGAGTATCTGGCAGTCCTCAAAGAGACCTTAGGGATGCAGGCGTTTTGGCTCCTTCCACCGAGAAAGCAGCTCCTCCAGATCCTCTGTCGTTAGGTATTTCATGTTAGAATATCTCTAGGCGCCCTCTTTCCTCCTCCACGAGGTAAGACACAAACGGACTTGCCCTAAAGGGAAGAAGCCTTCTGAGTCCCGCAGAGAGGCAGCCTCTCCCACTCAGCATTCCCCGACGACTGAGCCCATGGCAAGGGTCCGAGACACGGAGGAAGACAGCCGTAACCCCGAGCTTTTCCACAATGTAGTATAGGCCTCACCCTGAAGCTCACGTCAATTTCATAGAGAAAACACCAGGCCTCGGTGTGCTTTCCTGTGGCAAGGAAACTTTGCTTTCATTCCTTAGGTGGCACATTGGCTCAGGACGGCCCTACCCGAAGGACTCACGGTGTGCAACCCTATTTGTTGAGATCAGCCCCTCTGGCTCTTTCTCGGATGAAACCAAGTGGGCAAAGAGCCGTTCCTAAGCTGGGGTCCCTGGGAGCCTTCCCTAGTCTACACCAGAACAGCACTCTGAGGGAGAGGAGACGCGGAGTCTTGGTAGCCAAATCTCCTATTCTGCAGAGAAACATTTCGTTGTAGGTGGGTTCCATCAGCCTTGCCATATTTTCTCAGCTGCCTAGGAAGGAGGGCAGGCAGTCAGTTGGCAGGCTCACCTGAGGCCCTGCTTCCCAGACTGTGATACAGAACCCCCGCCTGCTGCAGCCCAAAGGGACGGCTTATGGTAAGGGAAAAACCCTGTGCTGGAAAGTTCCTGCCTAACCCTCGCACAAGCACAAGCATATGGGTCAGTGGTCAAAGACTTTCCCCACAAGTTTACCATGTTTGCTCCCATCTAGCCTCCGAAGGCCGAGGTTACCTAGCTGGGGATCACACTTCAGGAAAGGTACTCATGCTGCTTGAGACTGCAAGTTGTTTCACCAGGCAGCCCAAATCGAGTACACCCACTTGCATTTTCCAGGGGCAGAGCAAAAGGTGTCAACTTACAGGCCTCCAGCCTGGGAGGGGAACATACACTTTCTGAATGGGAAAGAAGCTCATGCCTTCAGTGTGAAAGGCCACTATGCCTCTTTGCTTTGGCAGCCCAGGGGTAGCGTCGGCTCTGAAATGCTTCCAAAGGAGCAGAGTCAGAGAACCTTTGAACCTCAGAGCAGGTGCAGCCCCGAAAAGGTCTGCTCTTGGCCTGAGAACACCCACTGCCCAGCGCTTTTTTTGGGTACACACGTGTAGAGGAAGGTTGTTGAATTCTGCTGCGTGATAATTTCTCCGGGCCACGTAGTGTGAGGGCCAGTAGAGTGGCCCTCCATCTCATCCCAGCTTCATGTGCCGGGTGTATAAGGCAAACTCCCTTCTTGATTCCCTCCGTGGGCTACGTAAGCTCCAGAGAAAGATGGATGATTGGGACCCAGGGCTGGTATCTAGGTTCATGTTCTGTGCCTCAACTTCGCAGCGGTTCTCTCTAAGCGGGTCACAAAGGCTCTCTGGAAGAGTTTCCTTAGAGGCTCAGAAACAGGAAAGTAGCCAACAGGCCCACGGGGATGCCAGTTCTCTGAAGCAACAACGCTACCAGCGTCAGACACTTGGGTTCCCTTTGGTAAATGGAAGAACAACTCTGCTTGGAAGCTTCTGCCATCCAGTTTGAGAGTCACACTTCCACCGCAGCCTAGGATTCCAAGTGTTGCCATGCCGCCACAATTTCCAATTCTTAGGCCTCTGACGGCAGAGTGTCTGGCAGTTCTCAAAGAGACCTTAGGAATGCAGGCGTTTTGGCTCCTTCCACCGAGAAAGCAGCTCCTCCAGATCCTCTGTCGTTAGGTATTTCAAGTTAGAATATCTCGAGGCGCCTTCTTTCCTCCTCCACGAAGTAAGACACAAACGGACTTGCCCTAAAGGCAAGAAGCCTTCTGAGTCCGGCAGAGAGGCGTCCTCTCCCACTCAGCATCCCCCCACGACTGAGCCCCTGGTATGGGTCCGAGACACGGAGAAAGACAGCCGTAACCCCGAGCTTTTCCACAATCTAGTATAGGCCTCACCCTCAAGCTCACATCAATTTCATAGAGAAAACACCAGGCCTCGGTGTGCTTTCCTGTGGCAAGGAAACTTTGCTTTCATTCCTTAGGTGGCACATTGGCTCAGGACGGCCCTAGCCGAAGGACTCACGGTGTGCAGCCCTATTTGTTGAGATCAGCCCCTCTGGCTCTTTCTCGGATGAAACCAAGTGGGCAAAGAGCCGTTCCTAAGCTGGGGTCCCTGGGAGCTTTCCCTAGTCTACACCAGAACAGCACTCTGAGGGAGAGGAGACGCGGAGGTTTGGTAGCAAAATCTCCTATTCTGAAGAGAAACATTTCGTTGTAGGCGGGTTCCATCAGCCTTGCCGTATTTTCTCAGCTGGCTAGGATGGAGGGCAGGCAGTCAGTTGGCAGACTCACCTGAGGCCCTGCTTCCCCGACTGTGATACAGAACCCCCGCCTGCTGCAGCCCAAAGGGACGGCTTATGGTAAGGGAAAAACCCTGTGTTGGAAAGTTCCTGCCTAACCCTCGCACAAGCACAAGCATATGGGTCAGTGGTCAAAGACTTTCCCCACAAGTTTACCATGTTTGCTCCCATCTAGCCTCCGAAGGCCGAGGTTACCTAGCTGGGGATCACACTTCAGGAAAGGTACTCATGCTGCTTGTGACTGCAAGTTGTTTCACCAGGCAGCCCAAATGGAGTACACCCACTTGCATTTTCCAGGGGCAGAACAAAAGGTGTCAACTTACAGGCCTCCAGCCTGGGAGGGGCAACATACACTTTCTGAATGTGAAAGAAGCCCATGCCTTCATTGTGAAAGGCCACTATGCCTCTCTGCTTGGTAGCCCAGAGGTAGCGTCAGCTCTGAAATGCTTCCAAAGGAGCAGAGTCAGAGAAGCTTTGAACCACAGAGCAGGTGAAGCCCCGAACAAGGTCTGCTCTTGGCCTGAGAACACCCACTGCCCAGCGCTTCTTTTGGGTACCCACGTGTAGAGGAAGGTTGCTGAATTCTGCTGCGTGATAACTTCTCCGGGCCACGTAGTGTGAGGGCTAATAGAGTGGCTTTCCATCTCATCCCAGCTTCATGTGCCGGGTGTATAAGGCAAACTCCCTGCTTGAATCCCTCCGTGGGCTACGTAAACTCCAGAGAAAGATGGATGATTGGGACCCAGGGCTGGTACCTAGGTAATGTTCTGTGCCTCAACTTCGCAGCTGTTCTCTCTAAGCGGGTCCAAAGGCTTTCTGGAAGAGTTTCCTTAGAGGCTCAGAAACAGGAAAGTAGCCGACAGGCCCACGGGGATGCCAGTTCTCTGCAGCAACAACGCTACCAGCGTCAGACACTTGGGTTCTCTTTGGTAAATGGAAGAACAACTCTGCTTGGAAGCTTCTGCCATCCAGTTTGAGAGTCGCACTTCCACCGCAGCCTAGGATTCCATGTGTTGCCATGCCGCCACAATTTCCAATTCTTAGGCCTATGACAGCAGAGTGTCTGGCAGTTCTCAAAGAGACCTTAGGAATGCAGGCGTTTTGGCTCCTTCCACCGAGAAAGCAGCTCCTCCAGATCCTCTGTCGTTAGGTATTTCATGTTAGAATATCTCTAGGCGCCCTCTTTCCTCCTCCACGAGGTAAGACACAAACGGACTTGCCCTAAAGGGAAGAAGCCTTCTGAGTCCGGCAGAGAGGCAGCCTCTCCCACTCAGCGTCACCCCACGACTGAGCCCCTGGTATGGGTCCGAGACACGGAGATAGACAGCCGTAACCCCGAGCTTTTCCACAATGTAGTATAGGCCTCACCATCAAGCTCACGTCAATTTCATAGAGAAAACACCAGGCCTCGGTGTGCTTTCCTGTGGCAAGGAAACTTTGCTTTCATTCCTTAGGTGGCACATTGGCTCAGGACGGCCCTAGCCGAAGGACTCACGGTGTGCAGCCCTATTTATTGAGATCAGCGTCTCTGGCTCTTTCTCGGATGAAACCAAGTGGGCAAAGAGCCGTTCCTAAGCTGGGGTCCCTGGGAGCTTTCCCTAGTCTACACCAGAACAGCACTCTAAGGGAGAGGAGACGCGGATGTTTGGTACCAAAATCTCCTATTCTGAAGAGAAGCATTTCGTTGTAGGCGGGTTCCATCAGCCTTGCCGTATTTTCTCAGCTGGCTACGATGGAGGGCAGGCAGTCAGTTGGCAGGCTGACCTGAGGCCCTGCTTCCCCGACTGTGATACAGAACCCCCGCCTGCTGCAGCCCAAAGGGACGGCTTATGGTAAGGGAAAAACCCTGTGTTGGAAAGTTTCTGCCTAACCCTCGCACAAGCACAAGCATATGGGTCAGTGTTCAAAGACTTTCCCCACAAGTATACCATGTTTGCTCCCATCTAGCCTCCGAAGGCCGAGGTTACCTAGCTGGGGATCACACTTCAGGAAAGGTACTCATACTGCATGTGACTGCAAGTTGTTTCACCAGGCAGCCCAAATCGAGTACACCCACTTGCATTTTCCAGGGGCAGAGCAAAAGGTGTCAACTTACACGCCTCCAGCCTGGGAGGGGCGACATACATTTTCTGAAAGGGAAAGAAGCCCATGCCTTCAGTGTGAAAGGCCACTATGCCTCTTTGCTTTGGCAGCCCAGGGGTAGCGTCGGCTCTGAAATGCTTCCAAAGGAGCAGAGTCAGAGAACCTTTGAACCACAGAGCAGGTGCAGCCCCGAACAAGGTCTGCTCTTGGCCTGAGAACACCCACTGCGCAGCACTTCTTTTGGGTACACACGTGTAGAGGAAGCTTGTTGAATTCTGCTGCGTGATAACTTCTCCGGGCCACGTAGTGTGAGGGCCAGTAGAGTGGCCCTCCATCTCATCCCAGCTTCATGTGCCGGGTGTATAAGGCAAACTCCCTGCTTGATTCCCTCCGTGGGCCTCGTAAGCTCCAGAGAAAGATGGATGATTGGGACCCAGGGCTGGTATCTAGGTTCATGTTCTGTGCCTCAACTTCGCAGCTGTTCTCTCTAAGCGGGTCACAAAGGCTCTCTGGAAGAGTTTCCTTAGAGGCTCAGAAACAGGAAATTAGCCGACAGGCCCACGGGGATGCCAGTTCTCTGCAGCAACAACCCTACAAGCGTCAGACACTTGGGTTCTCTTCGGTAAATGGAAGAACAACTCTGCTTGGAAGCTTCTGCCATCCAGTTTGAGAGTCACACTTCCACCGCAGCCTAGGATTCCAAGTGTTGCCATGCCGCCACAATTTCCAATTCTTAGGCCTATGACGGCAGAGTGTCTGGCAGTTCTCAAAGAGACCTTAGGAATGCAGGCGTTTTGGCTCCTTCCACCGAGAAAGCAGCTCCTCCAGATCCTCTGTCGTTAGGTATTTCATGTTAGAATATCTCTAGGCGCCCTCTTTCCTCCTCCACGAGGTAAGACACAAACGGACTTGCCCTAAAGGGAAGAAGCCTTCTGAGTCCGGCAGAGAGGCAGCCTTTCCCACTCAGCATCCCCCACGACTGAGCCCCAGGTATGGGTCTGAGACACGGAGATAGACAGCCGTAACCCCGAGCTTTTCCACAATCTAGTATAGGCCTCACCCTGAAGCTCACGTCAATTTCATAGAGAAAACACCAGGCCTCGGTGTGCTTTCCTGTGGCAAGGAAACTTTGCTTTCATTCCTTAGGTGGCACATTGGCTCAGGACGGCCCTACCCGAAGGACTCACGGTGTGCAGCCCTATTTATTGAGATCAGCCCCTCTGGCTCTTTCTCGGATGAAACCAAGTGGGCAAAGAGCCGTTCCTAAGCTGGGGTCCCTGGGAGCCTTCCCTAGTCTACACCAGAACAGCACTCTGAGGGAGAGGAGACGCGGAGGCTTGGTAGCAAAATCTCCTATTCTGCAGAGAAACATTTCGTTGTAGGTGGGTTCCATCAGCCTTGCCATATTTTCTCAGCTGGCTAGGACGGAGGGCAGGAAGTCAGTTGGCAGGCTCACCTGAGGCCCTGCTTCCCCGACTGTGATACAGAACCCCCGCCTGCTGCAGCCCAAAGGGACGGCTTATGGTAAGGGGAAAACCCTGTGTTGGAAAGTTCCTGCCTAACCCTCGCACAAGCACAAGCATATGGGTCAGTGGTCCAAGACTTTCCCCACACGTTTACCATGTTTGCTCCCATCTGGCCTCCGAAGGCCGAGGTTACCTAGCTGGGAATCACACTTCAGGAGAGGTACTCATGCTGCTTGGGACTGCAATTTTTTTCACCAGGCAGCCCAAATCGAGTCCACCCACTTGCATTTTCCAGGGGCCGAGCCTGGGAGGGGCAACATACACTTTCTGAATGGGAAAGAAGCCCATGCCTTCAGTGTGAAAGGCCACTATGCCTCTTTGCTTTGGCAGCCCAGGGATAGCGTCGGCTCTGAAATGCTTCCAAAGGAGCAGAGTCAGAGAACCTTTGAACCACAGAGCAGGTGCAGCCCCGAACAAGGTCTGCTCTTGGCCTGAGAACACCCACTGCCCAGCGCTTCGTTTGGGTACACACGTGTAGAGGAAGGTTGTTGAATTCTGCTGCGTGATAACTTCTCCGGGCCACGTAGCGTGAGCGCCAGTAGAGTGGCCCTCCATCTCATCCCGGCTTCATGTGCCGGGTGTATAAGTCAAACTCCCTGCCTCAATCCCTCCGTGGGCTACGTAACCTCCAGAGAGAGGTGGGTGATTGGGACCCAGAGCTGGTATCTAGGTCACTGCTCTGTGCCTCAACTTCGCAGCTGTTCTCTCTAAGCGGGTCCCAAAGGCTTTCTGGAAGAGTTTCCTTAGAGGGCCAGAAACAGGAAATTAGCCGACAGGCCCACGGGGATGCCAGTTCTCGGCAGCAACAACGCTACCAGCGTCAGACCCTTGGGTTCTCTTTGGTAAATGGAAGAACAACTCTGCTTGGAAGCTTCTGCCATCCAGTTTGAGAGTCGCACTTCCACCGCAGCCTAGGATTCCAAGTGTTGCCATGCCGCCACAATTTCCCATTCTTAGGCCTATGACGGCAGAGTATCTGGCAGTCCTCAAAGAGACCTTAGGGATGCAGGCGTTTTGGCTCCTTCCACCGAGAAAGCAGCTCCTCCAGATCCTCTGTCGTTAGGTATTTCATGTTAGAATATCTCTAGGCGCCCTCTTTCCTCCTCCACGAGGTAAGACACAAACGGACTTGCCCTAAAGGGAAGAAGCCTTCTGAGTCCCGCAGAGAGGCAGCCTCTCCCACTCAGCATTCCCCGACGACTGAGCCCCTGGCAAGGGTCCGAGACACGGAGGAAGACAGCCGTAACCCCGAGCTTTTCCACAATGTAGTATAGGCCTCACCCTGAAGCTCACGTCAATTTCATAGAGAAAACACCAGGCCTCGGTGTGCTTTCCTGTGGCAAGGAAACTTTGCTTTCATTCCTTAGGTGGCACATTGGCTCAGGACGGCCCTACCCGAAGGACTCACGGTGTGCAACCCTATTTGTTGAGATCAGCCCCTCTGGCTCTTTCTCGGATGAAACCAAGTGGGCAAAGAGCCGTTCCTAAGCTGGGGTCCCTGGGAGCCTTCCCTAGTCTACACCAGAACAGCACTCTGAGGGAGAGGAGACGCGGAGTCTTGGTAGCCAAATCTCCTATTCTGCAGAGAAACATTTCGTTGTAGGTGGGTTCCATCAGCCTTGCCATATTTTCTCAGCTGCCTAGGAAGGAGGGCAGGCAGTCAGTTGGCAGGCTCACCTGAGGCCCTGCTTCCCAGACTGTGATACAGAACCCCCGCCTGCTGCAGCCCAAAGGGACGGCTTATGGTAAGGGAAAAACCCTGTGCTGGAAAGTTCCTGCCTAACCCTCGCACAAGCACAAGCATATGGGTCAGTGGTCAAAGACTTTCCCCACAAGTTTACCATGTTTGCTCCCATCTAGCCTCCGAAGGCCGAGGTTACCTAGCTGGGGATCACACTTCAGGAAAGGTACTCATGCTGCTTGAGACTGCAAGTTGTTTCACCAGGCAGCCCAAATCGAGTACACCCACTTGCATTTTCCAGGGGCAGAGCAAAAGGTGTCAACTTACAGGCCTCCAGCCTGGGAGGGGAACATACACTTTCTGAATGGGAAAGAAGCTCATGCCTTCAGTGTGAAAGGCCACTATGCCTCTTTGCTTTGGCAGCCCAGGGGTAGCGTCGGCTCTGAAATGCTTCCAAAGGAGCAGAGTCAGAGAACCTTTGAACCTCAGAGCAGGTGCAGCCCCGAAAAGGTCTGCTCTTGGCCTGAGAACACCCACTGCCCAGCGCTTTTTTTGGGTACACACGTGTAGAGGAAGGTTGTTGAATTCTGCTGCGTGATAATTTCTCCGGGCCACGTAGTGTGAGGGCCAGTAGAGTGGCCCTCCATCTCATCCCAGCTTCATGTGCCGGTGTATAAGGCAAACTCCCTTCTTGATTCCCTCCGTGGGCTACGTAAGCTCCAGAGAAAGATGGATGATTGGGACCCAGGGCTGGTATCTAGGTTCATGTTCTGTGCCTCAACTTCGCAGCGGTTCTCTCTAAGCGGGTCACAAAGGCTCTCTGGAAGAGTTTCCTTAGAGGCTCAGAAACAGGAAAGTAGCCAACAGGCCCACGGGGATGCCAGTTCTCTGAAGCAACAACGCTACCAGCGTCAGACACTTGGGTTCCCTTTGGTAAATGGAAGAACAACTCTGCTTGGAAGCTTCTGCCATCCAGTTTGAGAGTCACAATTCCACCGCAGCCTAGGATTCCAAGTGTTGCCATGCCGCCACAATTTCCAATTCTTAGGCCTCTGACGGCAGAGTGTCTGGCAGTTCTCAAAGAGACCTTAGGAATGCAGGCGTTTTGGCTCCTTCCACCGAGAAAGCAGCTCCTCCAGATCCTCTGTCGTTAGGTATTTCAAGTTAGAATATCTCGAGGCGCCTTCTTTCCTCCTCCACGAAGTAAGACACAAACGGACTTGCCCTAAAGGCAAGAAGCCTTCTGAGTCCGGCAGAGAGGCGTCCTCTCCCACTCAGCATCCCCCCACGACTGAGCCCCTGGTATGGGTCCGAGACACGGAGAAAGACAGCCGTAACCCCGAGCTTTTCCACAATCTAGTATAGGCCTCACCCTCAAGCTCACGTCAATTTCATAGAGAAAACACCAGGCCTCGGTGTGCTTTCCTGTGGCAAGGAAACTTTGCTTTCATTCCTTAGGTGGCACATTGGCTCAGGACGGCCCTAGCCGAAGGACTCACGGTGTGCAGCCCTATTTGTTGAGATCAGCCCCTCTGGCTCTTTCTCGGATGAAACCAAGTGGGCAAAGAGCCGTTCCTAAGCTGGGGTCCCTGGGAGCTTTCCCTAGTCTACACCAGAACAGCACTCTGAGGGAGAGGAGACGCGGAGGTTTGGTAGCAAAATCTCCTATTCTGAAGAGAAACATTTCGTTGTAGGCGGGTTCCATCAGCCTTGCCGTATTTTCTCAGCTGGCTAGGATGGAGGGCAGGCAGTCAGTTGGCAGACTCACCTGAGGCCCTGCTTCCCCGACTGTGATACAGAACCCCCGCCTGCTGCAGCCCAAAGGGACGGCTTATGGTAAGGGAAAAACCCTGTGTTGGAAAGTTCCTGCCTAACCCTCGCACAAGCACAAGCATATGGGTCAGTGGTCAAAGACTTTCCCCACAAGTTTACCATGTTTGCTCCCATCTAGCCTCCGAAGGCCGAGGTTACCTAGCTGGGGATCACACTTCAGGAAAGGTACTCATGCTGCTTGTGACTGCAAGTTGTTTCACCAGGCAGCCCAAATGGAGTACACCCACTTGCATTTTCCAGGGGCAGAGCAAAAGGTGTCAACTTACACGCCTCCAGCCTGGGAGGGGCAACATACACTTTCTGAATGTGAAAGAAGCCCATGCCTTCATTGTGAAAGGCCACTATGCCTCTCTGCTTGGTAGCCCAGAGGTAGCGTCAGCTCTGAAATGCTTCCAAAGGAGCAGAGTCAGAGAAGCTTTGAACCACAGAGCAGGTGAAGCCCCGAACAAGGTCTGCTCTTGGCCTGAGAACACCCACTGCCCAGCGCTTCTTTTGGGTACCCACGTGTAGAGGAAGGTTGCTGAATTCTGCTGCGTGATAACTTCTCCGGGCCACGTAGTGTGAGGGCTAATAGAGTGGCTTTCCATCTCATCCCAGCTTCATGTGCCGGGTGTATAAGGCAAACTCCCTGCTTGAATCCCTCCGTGGGCTACGTAAACTCCAGAGAAAGATGGATGATTGGGACCCAGGGCTGGTACCTAGGTAATGTTCTGTGCCTCAACTTCGCAGCTGTTCTCTCTAAGCGGGTCCCAAAGGCTTTCTGGAAGAGTTTCCTTAGAGGCTCAGAAACAGGAAAGTAGCCGACAGGCCCACGGGGATGCCAGTTCTCTGCAGCAACAACGCTACCAGCGTCAGACACTTGGGTTCTCTTTGGTAAATGGAAGAACAACTCTGCTTGGAAGCTTCTGCCATCCAGTTTGAGAGTCGCACTTCCACCGCAGCCTAGGATTCCATGTGTTGCCATGCCGCCACAATTTCCAATTCTTAGGCCTATGACAGCAGAGTGTCTGGCAGTTCTCAAAGAGACCTTAGGAATGCAGGCGTTTTGGCTCCTTCCACCGAGAAAGCAGCTCCTCCAGATCCTCTGTCGTTAGGTATTTCATGTTAGAATATCTCTAGGCGCCCTCTTTCCTCCTCCACGAGGTAAGACACAAACGGACTTGCCCTAAAGGGAAGAAGCCTTCTGAGTCCGGCAGAGAGGCAGCCTCTCCCACTCAGCGTCACCCCACGACTGAGCCCCTGGTATGGGTCCGAGACACGGAGATAGACAGCCGTAACCCCGAGCTTTTCCACAATGTAGTATAGGCCTCACCATCAAGCTCACGTCAATTTCATAGAGAAAACACCAGGCCTCGGTGTGCTTTCCTGTGGCAAGGAAACTTTGCTTTCATTCCTTAGGTGGCACATTGGCTCAGGACGGCCCTAGCCGAAGGACTCACGGTGTGCAGCCCTATTTATTGAGATCAGCGTCTCTGGCTCTTTCTCGGATGAAACCAAGTGGGCAAAGAGCCGTTCCTAAGCTGGGGTCCCTGGGAGCTTTCCCTAGTCTACACCAGAACAGCACTCTAAGGGAGAGGAGACGCAGATGTTTGGTACCAAAATCTCCTATTCTGAAGAGAAGCATTACGTTGTAGGCGGGTTCCATCAGCCTTGCCGTATTTTCTCAGCTGGCTACGATGGAGGGCAGGCAGTCAGTTGGCAGGCTGACCTGAGGCCCTGCTTCCCCGACTGTGATACAGAACCCCCGCCTGCTGCAGCCCAAAGGGACGGCTTATGGTAAGGGAAAAACCCTGTGTTGGAAAGTTTCTGCCTAACCCTCGCACAAGCACAAGCATATGGGTCAGTGTTCAAAGTCTTTCCCCACAAGTTTACCATGTTTGCTCCCATCTAGCCTCCGAAGGCCGAGGTTACCTAGCTGGGGATCACACTTCAGGAAAGGTACTCATGCTGCTTGTGACTGCAAGTTGTTTCACCAGGCTGCCCAAATCGAGTACACCCACTTGCATTTTCCAGGGGCAGAGCAAAAGGTGTCAACTTACAGGCCTCCAGCCTGGGAGGGGAACATACACTTTCTGAATGGGAAAGAAGCTCATGCCTTCAGTGTGAAAGGCCACTATGCCTCTTTGCTTTGGCAGCCCAGGGGTAGCGTCGGCTCTGAAATGCTTCCAAAGGAGCAGAGTCAGAGAACCTTTGAACCTCAGAGCAGGTGCAGCCCCGAACAAGGTCTGTCCTTGGCCTGAGAACACCCACTGCCCAGCGCTTCTTTTGGGTACCCACGTGTAGAGGAAGGTTGTTGAATTCTGCTGCGTGATAACTTCTCCGGGCCACGTAGTGTGAGGTCCAGTAGAGTGGCCCTCCATCTCATCCCAGCTTCATGTGCCGGGTGTATAAGGCAAACTCCCTGCTTGAATCCCTCCTTGGGCTAAGTAAGCTCCAGAGAAAGATGGATGATTGGGACCCAGGCTGGTATCTAGGTTAATGTTCTGTGCCTCAACTTCGCAGCTGTTCTCTCTAAGCGGGTCCCAAAGGCTTTCTGGAAGTGTTTCCTTAGAGGCTCAGAAACAGGAAAGTAGCCGACAGGCCCACGGGGATGCCAGTTCTCTGCAGCAACAACGCTACCATCGTCAGGCACTTGGGTTCTCTTTGGTAAATGGAAGAACAACTCTGCTTGGAAGCTTCTGCCATCCAGTTTGAGAGTCGCACTTCCACCGCAGCCTAGGATTCCAAGTGTTGCCATGCCGCCACAATTTCCAATTCTTAGGCCTATGACGGCAGAGTGTCTGGCAGTTCTCAAACAGACCTTAGGAATGCAGGCGTTTTGGCTCCTTCCACCGAGAAAGCAGCTCCTCCAGATCCTCTGTCGTTAGGTATTTCATGTTAGAATATCTCGAGGCGCCCTCTTTCCTCCTCCACGAGGTAAGACACAAACGGACTTGCCCTAAAGGGAAGAAGCCTTCTGAGTCCGGCAGAGAGGCAGCCTTTCCCACTCAGCATCCCCCACGACTGAGCCCCTGGTATGGGTCTGAGACACGGAGAAAGACAGCCGTAACCCCGAGCTTTTCCACAATCTAGTATAGGCCTCACCCTCAAGCTCACGTCAATTTCATAGAGAAAACACCAGGCCTCGGTGTGCTTTCCTGTGGCAAGGAAACTTTGCTTTCATTCCTTAGGTGGCACATTGGCTCAGGACGGCCCTAGCCGAAGGACTCACGGTGTGCAGCCCTATTTATTGAGATCAGCCCCTCTGGCTCTTTCTCGGATGAAACCAAGTGGGCAAAGAGCGGTTCCTAAGCTGGGGTCCCTGGGAGCTTTCCCTAGTCTACACCAGAACAGCACTCTGAGGGAGAGGAGACGCGGAGGTTTGGTAGCAAAATCTCCTATTCTGAAGAGAAACATTTCGTTGTAGGCGGGTTCCATCAGCCTTGCCGTATTTTCTCAGCTGGCTAGGATGGAGGGCAGGCAGTCAGTTGGCAGGCTGACCTGAGGCCCTGCTTCCCCGACTGTGATACAGAACCCCCGCCTGCTGCAGCCCAAAGGGACGGCTTATGGTAAGGGAAAAACCCTGTGTTGGAAAGTTCCTGCCTAACCCTCGCACAAGCACAAGCATATGGGTCAGTGGTCAAAGACTTTCCCCACAAGTTTACCATGTTTGCTCCCATCTAGCCTCCGAAGGCCGAGGTTACCTAGCTGGGGATCACACTTCAGGAAAGGTACTCATGCTGCTTGTGACTGCAAGTTGTTTCACCAGGCAGCCCAAATCGAGTACACCCACTTGCATTTTCCAGGGGCAGAGCAAAAGGTGTCAACTTACAGGCCTCCAGCCTGGGAGGGGAACATACACTTTCTGAATGGGAAAGAAGCTCATGTTTTCAGTGTGAAAGGCCACTATGCCTCTTTGCTTTGGCAGCCCAGGGGTAGCGTCGGCTCTGAAATGCTTCCAAAGGAGCAGAGTCAGAGAACCTTTGAACCACAGAGCAGGTGCAGCCCCGAACAAGGTCTGCTCTTGGCCTGAGAACACCCACTGCGCAGCACTTCTTTTGGGTACACACGTGTAGAGGAAGCTTGTTGAATTCTGCTGCGTGATAACTTCTCCGGGCCACGTAGTGTGAGGGCCAGTAGAGTGGCCCTCCATCTCATCCCAGCTTCATGTGCCGGGTGTATAAGGCAAACTCCCTGCTTGATTCCCTCCGTGGGCCTCGTAAGCTCCAGAGAAAGATGGATGATTGGGACCCAGGGCTGGTATCTAGGTTCATGTTCTGTGCCTCAACTTCGCAGCTGTTCTCTCTAAGCGGGTCACAAAGGCTCTCTGGAAGAGTTTCCTTAGAGGCTCAGAAACAGGAAATTAGCCGACAGGCCCACGGGGATGCCAGTTCTCTGCAGCAACAACCCTACAAGCGTCAGACACTTGGGTTCTCTTCGGTAAATGGAAGAACAACTCTGCTTGGAAGCTTCTGCCATCCAGTTTGAGAGTCACACTTCCACCGCAGCCTAGGATTCCAAGTGTTGCCATGCCGCCACAATTTCCAATTCTTAGGCCTATGACGGCAGAGTGTCTGGCAGTTCTCAAAGAGACCTTAGGAATGCAGGCGTTTTGGCTCCTTCCACCGAGAAAGCAGCTCCTCCAGATCCTCTGTCGTTAGGTATTTCATGTTAGAATATCTCTAGGCGCCCTCTTTCCTCCTCCACGAGGTTAGACACAAACGGACTTGCCCTAAATGGAAGAAGCCTTCTGAGTCCGGCAGAAAGGCAGCCTCTCCCACTCAGTGTCCCCACACGACTGAGCCCCTGGTATGGGTCCGAGACACGGAGAAAGACAGCCGTAACCCCGAGCTTTTCCACAATCTACTATAGGCCTCACCCTCAAGCTCACGTCAATTTCATAGAGAAAACACCAGGCCTCGGTGTGCTTTCCTGTGGCAAGGAAACTTTGCTTTCATTCCTTAGGTGGCACATTGGCTCAGGACGGCCCTACCCGAAGGACTCACGGTGTGCAGCCCTATTTGTTGAGATCAGCCCCTCTGGCTCTTTCTCGGATGAAACCAAGTGGGCAAAGAGCCGTTCCTAAGCTGGGGTCCCTGGGCGCTTTCCCTAGTCTACACCAGAACAGCACTCTAAGGGAGAGGAGACGCGGAGGTTTGGTACCAAAATCTCCTATTCTGAAGAGAAGCATTTCGTTGTAGGCGGGTTCCATCAGCCTTGCCGTATTTTCTCAGCTGGCTAGGATGGAGGGCAGGCAGTCAGTTGGCAGGCTGACCTGAGGCCCTGCTTCCCCGACTGTGATACAGAACCCCCGCCTGCTGCAGCCCAAAGGGACGGCTTATGGTAAGGGAAAAACCCTGTGTTGGAAAGTTCCTGCCTAACCCTCGCACAAGCACAAGCATATGGGTCAGTGGTCAAAGACTTTCCCCACAAGTTTACCATGTTTGCTCCCATCTAGCCTCCGAAGGCCGAGGTTACCTAGCTGGGGATCACACTTCAGGAAAGGTACTCATGCTGCTTGTGACTGCAAGTTGTTTCACCAGGCAGCCCAAATCGAGTACACCCACTTGCATTTTCCAGGGGCAGAGCAAAAGGTGTCAACTTACAGGCCTCCAGCCTGGGAGGGGAACATACACTTTCTGAATGGGAAAGAAGCTCATGTTTTCAGTGTGAAAGGCCACTATGCCTCTTTGCTTTGGCAGCCCAGGGGTAGCGTCGGCTCTGAAATGCTTCCAAAGGAGCAGAGTCAGAGAACCTTTGAACCTCAGAGCAGGTGCAGCCCCGAACAAGGTCTGTCCTTGGCCTGAGAACACCCACTGCCCAGCGCTTCTTTTGAGTACACACGTGTAGAGGAAGGTTGTTGAATTCTGCTGCGTGATAACTTCTCCGGGCCACGTAGTGTGAGGGCCAGTAGAGTGGCCCTCCATCTCATCCCAGCTTCATGTGCCGGGTGTATAAGGCAAACTCCCTGCTTGAATCCCTCCGTGGGCTAAGTAAGCTCCAGAGAAAGATGGATGATTGGGACCCAGGCTGGTATCTAGGTTAATGTTCTGTGCCTCAACTTCGCAGCTGTTCTCTCTAAGCGGGTCCCAAAGGCTTTCTGGAAGAGTTTCCTTAGAGGCTCAGAAACAGGAAAGTAGCCGACAGGCCCACGGGGATGCCAGTTCTCTGCAGCAACAACGCTACCAGCGTCAGGCACTTGGGTTCTCTTTGGTAAATGGAAGAACAACTCTGCTTGGAAGCTTCTGCCATCCAGTTTGAGAGTCGCACTTCCACCGCAGCCTAGGATTCCAAGTGTTGCCATGCCGCCACAATTTCCAATTCTTAGGCCTATGACGGCAGAGTGTCTGGCAGTTCTCAAAGAGACCTTAGGAATGCAGGCGTTTTGGCTCCTTCCACCGAGAAAGCAGCTCCTCCAGATCCTCTGTCGTTAGGTATTTCATGTTAGAATATCTCGAGGCGCCCTCTTTCCTCCTCCACGAGGTAAGACACAAACGGACTTGCCCTAAAGGGAAGAAGCCTTCTGAGTCCGGCAGAGAGGCAGCCTTTCCCACTCAGCATCCCCCACGACTGAGCCCCTGGTATGGGTCTGAGACACGGAGAAAGACAGCCGTAACCCCGAGCTTTTCCACAATCTAGTACAGGCCTCACCCTCAAGCTCACGTCAATTTCATAGAGAAAACACCAGGCCTCGGTGTGCTTTCCTGTGGCAAGGAAACTTTGCTTTCATTCCTTAGGTGGCACATTGGCTCAGGACGGCCCTAGCCGAAGGACTCACGGTGTGCAGCCCTATTTATTGAGATCAGCCCCTCTGGCTCTTTCTCGGATGAAACCAAGTGGGCAAAGAGCCGTTCCTAAGCTGGGGTCCCTGGGAGCTTTCCCTAGTCTACACCAGAACAGCACTCTGAGGGAGAGGAGACGCGGAGGTTTGGTAGCAAAATCTCCTATTCTGAAGAGAAACATTTCGTTGTAGGCGGGTTCCATCAGCCTTGCCGTATTTTCTCAGCTGCCTAGGATGGAGGGCAGGCAGTCAGTTGGCAGGCTCACCTGAGGCCCTGCTTCCCCGACTGTGATTCAGAACCCCCGCCTGCTGCAGCCCAAAGGGACGGCTTATGGTAAGGGAAAAACCCTGTGTTGGAAAGTTCCTGCCTAACCCTCGCACAAGCAAAAGCATATGGGTCAGTGGTCAAAGACTTTCCCCACAAGTTTACCATGTTTGCTCCCATCTAGCCTCCGAAGGCCGAGGTTACCTAGCTGGGGATCACACTTCAGGAAAGGTACTCATGCTGCTTGTGACTGCAAGTTGTTTCACCAGGCAGCCGAAATCGAGTACACCCACTTGCATTTTCCAGGGGCAGAGCAAAAGGTGTCAACTTACAGGCCTCCAGCCTGGGAGGGGAACATACACTTTCTGAATGGGAAAGAAGCTCATGCCTTCAGTGTGAAAGGCCACTATGCCTCTTTGCTTTGGCAGCCCAGGGGTAGCGTCGGCTCTGAAATGCTTCCAAAGGAGCAGAGTCAGAGAACCTTTGAACCTCAGAGCAGGTGCAGCCGCGAACAAGGTCTGCTCTTGGCCTGAGAACACCCACTGCGCAGCACTTCTTTTGGGTACACACGTGTAGAGGAAGCTTGTTGAATTCTGCTGCGTGATAACTTCTCCGGGCCACGTAGTGTGAGGGCCAGTAGAGTGGCCCTCCATCTCATCCCAGCTTCATGTGCCGGGTGTATAAGGCAAACTCCCTGCTTGATTCCCTCCGTGGGCCTCGTAAGCTCCAGAGAAAGATGGATGATTGGGACCCAGGGCTGGTATCTAGGTTCATGTTCTGTGCCTCAACTTCGCAGCTGTTCTCTCTAAGCGGGTCACAAAGGCTCTCTGGAAGAGTTTCCTTAGAGGCTCAGAAACAGGAAATTAGCCGACAGGCCCACGGGGATGCCAGTTCTCTGCAGCAACAACCCTACAAGCGTCAGACACTTGGGTTCTCTTCGGTAAATGGAAGAACAACTCTGCTTGGAAGCTTCTGCCATCCAGTTTGAGAGTCACACTTCCACCGCAGCCTAGGATTCCAAGTGTTGCCATGCCGCCACAATTTCCAATTCTTAGGCCTATGACGGCAGAGTGTCTGGCAGTTCTCAAAGAGACCTTAGGAATGCAGGCGTTTTGGCTCCTTCCACCGAGAAAGCAGCTCCTCCAGATCCTCTGTCGTTAGGTATTTCATGTTAGAATATCTCTAGGCGCCCTCTTTCCTCCTCCACGAGGTAAGACACAAACGGACTTGCCCTAAAGGGAAGAAGCCTTCTGAGTCCGGCAGAGAGGCAGCCTTTCCCACTCAGCATCCCCCACGACTGAGCCCCAGGTATGGGTCTGAGACACGGAGATAGACAGCCGTAACCCCGAGCTTTTCCACAATCTAGTATAGGCCTCACCCTGAAGCTCACGTCAATTTCATAGAGAAAACACCAGGCCTCGGTGTGCTTTCCTGTGGCAAGGAAACTTTGCTTTCATTCCTTAGGTGGCACATTGGCTCAGGACGGCCCTACCCGAAGGACTCACGGTGTGCAGCCCTATTTATTGAGATCAGCCCCTCTGGCTCTTTCTCGGATGAAACCAAGTGGGCAAAGAGCCGTTCCTAAGCTGGGGTCCCTGGGAGCCTTCCCTAGTCTACACCAGAACAGCACTCTGAGGGAGAGGAGACGCGGAGGCTTGGTAGCAAAATCTCCTATTCTGCAGAGAAACATTTCGTTGTAGGTGGGTTCCATCAGCCTTGCCATATTTTCTCAGCTGGCTAGGACGGAGGGCAGGAAGTCAGTTGGCAGGCTCACCTGAGGCCCTGCTTCCCCGACTGTGATACAGAACCCCCGCCTGCTGCAGCCCAAAGGGACGGCTTATGGTAAGGGGAAAACCCTGTGTTGGAAAGTTCCTGCCTAACCCTCGCACAAGCACAAGCATATGGGTCAGTGGTCCAAGACTTTCCCCACACGTTTACCATGTTTGCTCCCATCTGGCCTCCGAAGGCCGAGGTTACCTAGCTGGGAATCACACTTCAGGAGAGGTACTCATGCTGCTTGGGACTGCAATTTTTTTCACCAGGCAGCCCAAATCGAGTCCACCCACTTGCATTTTCCAGGGGCCGAGCCTGGGAGGGGCAACATACACTTTCTGAATGGGAAAGAAGCCCATGCCTTCAGTGTGAAAGGCCACTATGCCTCTTTGCTTTGGCAGCCCAGGGATAGCGTCGGCTCTGAAATGCTTCCAAAGGAGCAGAGTCAGAGAACCTTTGAACCACAGAGCAGGTGCAGCCCCGAACAAGGTCTGCTCTTGGCCTGAGAACACCCACTGCCCAGCGCTTCGTTTGGGTACACACGTGTAGAGGAAGGTTGTTGAATTCTGCTGCGTGATAACTTCTCCGGGCCACGTAGCGTGAGGGCCAGTAGAGTGGCCCTCCATCTCATCCCGGCTTCATGTGCCGGGTGTATAAGTCAAACTCCCTGCCTCAATCCCTCCGTGGGCTACGTAACCTCCAGAGAGAGGTGGGTGATTGGGACCCAGAGCTGGTATCTAGGTCACTGCTCTGTGCCTCAACTTCGCAGCTGTTCTCTCTAAGCGGGTCCCAAAGGCTTTCTGGAAGAGTTTCCTTAGAGGGCCAGAAACAGGAAATTAGCCGACAGGCCCACGGGGATGCCAGTTCTCGGCAGCAACAACGCTACCAGCGTCAGACCCTTGGGTTCTCTTTGGTAAATGGAAGAACAACTCTGCTTGGAAGCTTCTGCCATCCAGTTTGAGAGTCGCACTTCCACCGCAGCCTAGGTTTCCATGTGTTGCCATGCCGCCACAATTTCCAATTCTTAGGCCTATGACAGCAGAGTGTCTGGCAGTCCTCAAAGAGACCTTAGGAATGCAGGCGTTTTGGCTCCTTCCACCGAGAAAGCAGCTCCTCCAGATCCTCTGTCGTTAGGTATTTCATGTTAGAATATCTCTAGGCGCCCTCTTTCCTCCTCCACGAGGTAAGACACAAACGGACTTGCCCTAAAGGGAAGAAGCCTTCTGAGTCCCGCAGAGAGGCAGCCTCTCCCACTCAGCATTCCCCGACGACTGAGCCCCTGGCAAGGGTCCGAGACACGGAGGAAGACAGCCGTAACCCCGAGCTTTTCCACAATGTAGTATAGGCCTCACCCTGAAGCTCACGTCAATTTCATAGAGAAAACACCAGGCCTCGGTGTGCTTTCCTGTGGCAAGGAAACTTTGCTTTCATTCCTTAGGTGGCACATTGGCTCAGGACGGCCCTACCCGAAGGACTCACGGTGTGCAACCCTATTTGTTGAGATCAGCCCCTCTGGCTCTTTCTCGGATGAAACCAAGTGGGCAAAGAGCCGTTCCTAAGCTGGGGTCCCTGGGAGCCTTCCCTAGTCTACACCAGAACAGCACTCTGAGGGAGAGGAGACGCGGAGTCTTGGTAGCCAAATCTCCTATTCTGCAGAGAAACATTTCGTTGTAGGTGGGTTCCATCAGCCTTGCCATATTTTCTCAGCTGCCTAGGAAGGAGGGCAGGCAGTCAGTTGGCAGGCTCACCTGAGGCCCTGCTTCCCAGACTGTGATACAGAACCCCCGCCTGCTGCAGCCCAAAGGGACGGCTTATGGTAAGGGAAAAACCCTGTGCTGGAAAGTTCCTGCCTAACCCTCGCACAAGCACAAGCATATGGGTCAGTGGTCAAAGACTTTCCCCACAAGTTTACCATGTTTGCTCCCATCTAGCCTCCGAAGGCCGAGGTTACCTAGCTGGGGATCACACTTCAGGAAAGGTACTCATGCTGCTTGAGACTGCAAGTTGTTTCACCAGGCAGCCCAAATCGAGTACACCCACTTGCATTTTCCAGGGGCAGAGCAAAAGGTGTCAACTTACAGGCCTCCAGCCTGGGAGGGGAACATACACTTTCTGAATGGGAAAGAAGCTCATGCCTTCAGTGTGAAAGGCCACTATGCCTCTTTGCTTTGGCAGCCCAGGGGTAGCGTCGGCTCTGAAATGCTTCCAAAGGAGCAGAGTCAGAGAACCTTTGAACCTCAGAGCAGGTGCAGCCCCGAAAAGGTCTGCTCTTGGCCTGAGAACACCCACTGCCCAGCGCTTTTTTTGGGTACACACGTGTAGAGGAAGGTTGTTGAATTCTGCTGCGTGATAATTTCTCCGGGCCACGTAGTGTGAGGGCCAGTAGAGTGGCCCTCCATCTCATCCCAGCTTCATGTGCCGGGTGTATAAGGCAAACTCCCTTCTTGATTCCCTCCGTGGGCTACGTAAGCTCCAGAGAAAGATGGATGATTGGGACCCAGGGCTGGTATCTAGGTTCATGTTCTGTGCCTCAACTTCGCAGCGGTTCTCTCTAAGCGGGTCACAAAGGCTCTCTGGAAGAGTTTCCTTAGAGGCTCAGAAACAGGAAATTAGCCGACAGGCCCACGGGGATGCCAGTTCTCTGCAGCAACAACGCTACAAGCGTTAGACACTTGGGTTCTCTTCGGTAAATGGAAGAACAACTCTGCTTGGAAGCTTCTGCCATCCAGTTTGAGAGTCACACTTCCACCGCAGCCTAGGATTCCAAGTGTTGCCATGCCGCCACAATTTCCAATTCTTAGGCCTATGACGGCAGAGTGTCTGGCAGTTCTCAAACAGACCTTAGGAATGCAGGCGTTTTGGCTCCTTCCACCGAGAAAGCAGCTCCTCCAGATCCTCTGTCGTTAGGTATTTCATGTTAGAATATCTCGAGGCGCCCTCTTTCCTCCTCCACGAGGTAAGACACAAACGGACTTGCCCTAAAGGGAAGAAGCCTTCTGAGTCCGGCAGAGAGGCAGCCTTTCCCACTCAGCATCCCCCACGACTGAGCCCCTGGTATGGGTCTGAGACACGGAGAAAGACAGCCGTAACCCCGAGCTTTTCCACAATCTAGTATAGGCCTCACCCTCAAGCTCACGTCAATTTCATAGAGAAAACACCAGGCCTCGGTGTGCTTTCCTGTGGCAAGGAAACTTTGCTTTCATTCCTTAGGTGGCACATTGGCTCAGGACGGCCCTAGCCGAAGGACTCACGGTGTGCAGCCCTATTTATTGAGATCAGCCCCTCTGGCTCTTTCTCGGATGAAACCAAGTGGGCAAAGAGCGGTTCCTAAGCTGGGGTCCCTGGGAGCTTTCCCTAGTCTACACCAGAACAGCACTCTGAGGGAGAGGAGACGCGGAGGTTTGGTAGCAAAATCTCCTATTCTGAAGAGAAACATTTCGTTGTAGGCGGGTTCCATCAGCCTTGCCGTATTTTCTCAGCTGGCTAGGATGGAGGGCAGGCAGTCAGTTGGCAGGCTGACCTGAGGCCCTGCTTCCCCGACTGTGATACAGAACCCCCGCCTGCTGCAGCCCAAAGGGACGGCTTATGGTAAGGGAAAAACCCTGTGTTGGAAAGTTCCTGCCTAACCCTCGCACAAGCACAAGCATATGGGTCAGTGGTCAAAGACTTTCCCCACAAGTTTACCATGTTTGCTCCCATCTAGCCTCCGAAGGCCGAGGTTACCTAGCTGGGGATCACACTTCAGGAAAGGTACTCATGCTGCTTGTGACTGCAAGTTGTTTCACCAGGCAGCCCAAATCGAGTACACCCACTTGCATTTTCCAGGGGCAGAGCAAAAGGTGTCAACTTACAGGCCTCCAGCCTGGGAGGGGAACATACACTTTCTGAATGGGAAAGAAGCTCATGTTTTCAGTGTGAAAGGCCACTATGCCTCTTTGCTTTGGCAGCCCAGGGGTAGCGTCGGCTCTGAAATGCTTCCAAAGGAGCAGAGTCAGAGAACCTTTGAACCACAGAGCAGGTGCAGCCCCGAACAAGGTCTGCTCTTGGCCTGAGAACACCCACTGCGCAGCACTTCTTTTGGGTACACACGTGTAGAGGAAGCTTGTTGAATTCTGCTGCGTGATAACTTCTCCGGGCCACGTAGTGTGAGGGCCAGTAGAGTGGCCCTCCATCTCATCCCAGCTTCATGTGCCGGGTGTATAAGGCAAACTCCCTGCTTGATTCCCTCCGTGGGCCTCGTAAGCTCCAGAGAAAGATGGATGATTGGGACCCAGGGCTGGTATCTAGGTTCATGTTCTGTGCCTCAACTTCGCAGCTGTTCTCTCTAAGCGGGTCACAAAGGCTCTCTGGAAGAGTTTCCTTAGAGGCTCAGAAACAGGAAATTAGCCGACAGGCCCACGGGGATGCCAGTTCTCTGCAGCAACAACCCTACAAGCGTCAGACACTTGGGTTCTCTTCGGTAAATGGAAGAACAACTCTGCTTGGAAGCTTCTGCCATCCAGTTTGAGAGTCACACTTCCACCGCAGCCTAGGATTCCAAGTGTTGCCATGCCGCCACAATTTCCAATTCTTAGGCCTATGACGGCAGAGTGTCTGGCAGTTCTCAAAGAGACCTTAGGAATGCAGGCGTTTTGGCTCCTTCCACCGAGAAAGCAGCTCCTCCAGATCCTCTGTCGTTAGGTATTTCATGTTAGAATATCTCTAGGCGCCCTCTTTCCTCCTCCACGAGGTTAGACACAAACGGACTTGCCCTAAATGGAAGAAGCCTTCTGAGTCCGGCAGAAAGGCAGCCTCTCCCACTCAGTGTCCCCACACGACTGAGCCCCTGGTATGGGTCCGAGACACGGAGAAAGACAGCCGTAACCCCGAGCTTTTCCACAATCTACTATAGGCCTCACCCTCAAGCTCACGTCAATTTCATAGAGAAAACACCAGGCCTCGGTGTGCTTTCCTGTGGCAAGGAAACTTTGCTTTCATTCCTTAGGTGGCACATTGGCTCAGGACGGCCCTACCCGAAGGACTCACGGTGTGCAGCCCTATTTGTTGAGATCAGCCCCTCTGGCTCTTTCTCGGATGAAACCAAGTGGGCAAAGAGCCGTTCCTAAGCTGGGGTCCCTGGGCGCTTTCCCTAGTCTACACCAGAACAGCACTCTAAGGGAGAGGAGACGCGGAGGTTTGGTACCAAAATCTCCTATTCTGAAGAGAAGCATTTCGTTGTAGGCGGGTTCCATCAGCCTTGCCGTATTTTCTCAGCTGGCTAGGATGGAGGGCAGGCAGTCAGTTGGCAGGCTGACCTGAGGCCCTGCTTCCCCGACTGTGATACAGAACCCCCGCCTGCTGCAGCCCAAAGGGACGGCTTATGGTAAGGGAAAAACCCTGTGTTGGAAAGTTCCTGCCTAACCCTCGCACAAGCACAAGCATATGGGTCAGTGGTCAAAGACTTTCCCCACAAGTTTACCATGTTTGCTCCCATCTAGCCTCCGAAGGCCGAGGTTACCTAGCTGGGGATCACACTTCAGGAAAGGTACTCATGCTGCTTGTGACTGCAAGTTGTTTCACCAGGCAGCCCAAATCGAGTACACCCACTTGCATTTTCCAGGGGCAGAGCAAAAGGTGTCAACTTACAGGCCTCCAGCCTGGGAGGGGAACATACACTTTCTGAATGGGAAAGAAGCTCATGTTTTCAGTGTGAAAGGCCACTATGCCTCTTTGCTTTGGCAGCCCAGGGGTAGCGTCGGCTCTGAAATGCTTCCAAAGGAGCAGAGTCAGAGAACCTTTGAACCTCAGAGCAGGTGCAGCCCCGAACAAGGTCTGTCCTTGGCCTGAGAACACCCACTGCCCAGCGCTTCTTTTGGGTACACACGTGTAGAGGAAGGTTGTTGAATTCTGCTGCGTGATAACTTCTCCGGGCCACGTAGTGTGAGGGCCAGTAGAGTGGCCCTCCATCTCATCCCAGCTTCATGTGCCGGGTGTATAAGGCAAACTCCCTGCTTGAATCCCTCCGTGGGCTAAGTAAGCTCCAGAGAAAGATGGATGATTGGGACCCAGGCTGGTATCTAGGTTAATGTTCTGTGCCTCAACTTCGCAGCTGTTCTCTCTAAGCGGGTCCCAAAGGCTTTCTGGAAGAGTTTCCTTAGAGGCTCAGAAACAGGAAAGTAGCCGACAGGCCCACGGGGATGCCAGTTCTCTGCAGCAACAACGCTACCAGCGTCAGGCACTTGGGTTCTCTTTGGTAAATGGAAGAACAACTCTGCTTGGAAGCTTCTGCCATCCAGTTTGAGAGTCGCACTTCCACCGCAGCCTAGGATTCCAAGTGTTGCCATGCCGCCACAATTTCCAATTCTTAGGCCTATGACGGCAGAGTGTCTGGCAGTTCTCAAAGAGACCTTAGGAATGCAGGCGTTTTGGCTCCTTCCACCGAGAAAGCAGCTCCTCCAGATCCTCTGTCGTTAGGTATTTCATGTTAGAATATCTCGAGGCGCCCTCTTTCCTCCTCCACGAGGTAAGACACAAACGGACTTGCCCTAAAGGGAAGAAGCCTTCTGAGTCCGGCAGAGAGGCAGCCTTTCCCACTCAGCATCCCCCACGACTGAGCCCCTGGTATGGGTCTGAGACACGGAGAAAGACAGCCGTAACCCCGAGCTTTTCCACAATCTAGTACAGGCCTCACCCTCAAGCTCACGTCAATTTCATAGAGAAAACACCAGGCCTCGGTGTGCTTTCCTGTGGCAAGGAAACTTTGCTTTCATTCCTTAGGTGGCACATTGGCTCAGGACGGCCCTAGCCGAAGGACTCACGGTGTGCAGCCCTATTTATTGAGATCAGCCCCTCTGGCTCTTTCTCGGATGAAACCAAGTGGGCAAAGAGCCGTTCCTAAGCTGGGGTCCCTGGGAGCTTTCCCTAGTCTACACCAGAACAGCACTCTGAGGGAGAGGAGACGCGGAGGTTTGGTAGCAAAATCTCCTATTCTGAAGAGAAACATTTCGTTGTAGGCGGGTTCCATCAGCCTTGCCGTATTTTCTCAGCTGCCTAGGATGGAGGGCAGGCAGTCAGTTGGCAGGCTCACCTGAGGCCCTGCTTCCCCGACTGTGATTCAGAACCCCCGCCTGCTGCAGCCCAAAGGGACGGCTTATGGTAAGGGAAAAACCCTGTGTTGGAAAGTTCCTGCCTAACCCTCGCACAAGCAAAAGCATATGGGTCAGTGGTCAAAGACTTTCCCCACAAGTTTACCATGTTTGCTCCCATCTAGCCTCCGAAGGCCGAGGTTACCTAGCTGGGGATCACACTTCAGGAAAGGTACTCATGCTGCTTGTGACTGCAAGTTGTTTCACCAGGCAGCCGAAATCGAGTACACCCACTTGCATTTTCCAGGGGCAGAGCAAAAGGTGTCAACTTACAGGCCTCCAGCCTGGGAGGGGAACATACACTTTCTGAATGGGAAAGAAGCTCATGCCTTCAGTGTGAAAGGCCACTATGCCTCTTTGCTTTGGCAGCCCAGGGGTAGCGTCGGCTCTGAAATGCTTCCAAAGGAGCAGAGTCAGAGAACCTTTGAACCTCAGAGCAGGTGCAGCCGCGAACAAGGTCTGCTCTTGGCCTGAGAACACCCACTGCGCAGCACTTCTTTTGGGTACACACGTGTAGAGGAAGCTTGTTGAATTCTGCTGCGTGATAACTTCTCCGGGCCACGTAGTGTGAGGGCCAGTAGAGTGGCCCTCCATCTCATCCCAGCTTCATGTGCCGGGTGTATAAGGCAAACTCCCTGCTTGATTCCCTCCGTGGGCCTCGTAAGCTCCAGAGAAAGATGGATGATTGGGACCCAGGGCTGGTATCTAGGTTCATGTTCTGTGCCTCAACTTCGCAGCTGTTCTCTCTAAGCGGGTCACAAAGGCTCTCTGGAAGAGTTTCCTTAGAGGCTCAGAAACAGGAAATTAGCCGACAGGCCCACGGGGATGCCAGTTCTCTGCAGCAACAACCCTACAAGCGTCAGACACTTGGGTTCTCTTCGGTAAATGGAAGAACAACTCTGCTTGGAAGCTTCTGCCATCCAGTTTGAGAGTCACACTTCCACCGCAGCCTAGGATTCCAAGTGTTGCCATGCCGCCACAATTTCCAATTCTTAGGCCTATGACGGCAGAGTGTCTGGCAGTTCTCAAAGAGACCTTAGGAATGCAGGCGTTTTGGCTCCTTCCACCGAGAAAGCAGCTCCTCCAGATCCTCTGTCGTTAGGTATTTCATGTTAGAATATCTCTAGGCGCCCTCTTTCCTCCTCCACGAGGTAAGACACAAACGGACTTGCCCTAAAGGGAAGAAGCCTTCTGAGTCCGGCAGAGAGGCAGCCTTTCCCACTCAGCATCCCCCACGACTGAGCCCCAGGTATGGGTCTGAGACACGGAGATAGACAGCCGTAACCCCGAGCTTTTCCACAATCTAGTATAGGCCTCACCCTGAAGCTCACGTCAATTTCATAGAGAAAACACCAGGCCTCGGTGTGCTTTCCTGTGGCAAGGAAACTTTGCTTTCATTCCTTAGGTGGCACATTGGCTCAGGACGGCCCTACCCGAAGGACTCACGGTGTGCAGCCCTATTTATTGAGATCAGCCCCTCTGGCTCTTTCTCGGATGAAACCAAGTGGGCAAAGAGCCGTTCCTAAGCTGGGGTCCCTGGGAGCCTTCCCTAGTCTACACCAGAACAGCACTCTGAGGGAGAGGAGACGCGGAGGCTTGGTAGCAAAATCTCCTATTCTGCAGAGAAACATTTCGTTGTAGGTGGGTTCCATCAGCCTTGCCATATTTTCTCAGCTGGCTAGGACGGAGGGCAGGAAGTCAGTTGGCAGGCTCACCTGAGGCCCTGCTTCCCCGACTGTGATACAGAACCCCCGCCTGCTGCAGCCCAAAGGGACGGCTTATGGTAAGGGGAAAACCCTGTGTTGGAAAGTTCCTGCCTAACCCTCGCACAAGCACAAGCATATGGGTCAGTGGTCCAAGACTTTCCCCACACGTTTACCATGTTTGCTCCCATCTGGCCTCCGAAGGCCGAGGTTACCTAGCTGGGAATCACACTTCAGGAGAGGTACTCATGCTGCTTGGGACTGCAATTTTTTTCACCAGGCAGCCCAAATCGAGTCCACCCACTTGCATTTTCCAGGGGCCGAGCCTGGGAGGGGCAACATACACTTTCTGAATGGGAAAGAAGCCCATGCCTTCAGTGTGAAAGGCCACTATGCCTCTTTGCTTTGGCAGCCCAGGGATAGCGTCGGCTCTGAAATGCTTCCAAAGGAGCAGAGTCAGAGAACCTTTGAACCACAGAGCAGGTGCAGCCCCGAACAAGGTCTGCTCTTGGCCTGAGAACACCCACTGCCCAGCGCTTCGTTTGGGTACACACGTGTAGAGGAAGGTTGTTGAATTCTGCTGCGTGATAACTTCTCCGGGCCACGTAGCGTGAGGGCCAGTAGAGTGGCCCTCCATCTCATCCCGGCTTCATGTGCCGGGTGTATAAGTCAAACTCCCTGCCTCAATCCCTCCGTGGGCTACGTAACCTCCAGAGAGAGGTGGGTGATTGGGACCCAGAGCTGGTATCTAGGTCACTGCTCTGTGCCTCAACTTCGCAGCTGTTCTCTCTAAGCGGGTCCCAAAGGCTTTCTGGAAGAGTTTCCTTAGAGGGCCAGAAACAGGAAATTAGCCGACAGGCCCACGGGGATGCCAGTTCTCGGCAGCAACAACGCTACCAGCGTCAGACCCTTGGGTTCTCTTTGGTAAATGGAAGAACAACTCTGCTTGGAAGCTTCTGCCATCCAGTTTGAGAGTCGCACTTCCACCGCAGCCTAGGATTCCATGTGTTGCCATGCCGCCACAATTTCCAATTCTTAGGCCTATGACAGCAGAGTGTCTGGCAGTTCTCAAAGAGACCTTAGGAATGCAGGCGTTTTGGCTCCTTCCACCGAGAAAGCAGCTCCTCCAGATCCTCTGTCGTTAGGTATTTCATGTTAGAATATCTCTAGGCGCCCTCTTTCCTCCTCCACGAGGTAAGACACAAACGGACTTGCCCTAAAGGGAAGAAGCCTTCTGAGTCCGGCAGAGAGGCAGCCTCTCCCACTCAGCGTCACCCCACGACTGAGCCCCTGGTATGGGTCCGAGACACGGAGATAGACAGCCGTAACCCCGAGCTTTTCCACAATGTAGTATAGGCCTCACCATCAAGCTCACGTCAATTTCATAGAGAAAACACCAGGCCTCGGTGTGCTTTCCTGTGGCAAGGAAACTTTGCTTTCATTCCTTAGGTGGCACATTGGCTCAGGACGGCCCTAGCCGAAGGACTCACGGTGTGCAGCCCTATTTATTGAGATCAGCCCCTCTGGCTCTTTCTCGGATGAAACCAAGTGGGCAAAGAGCGGTTCCTAAGCTGGGGTCCCTGGGAGCTTTCCCTAGTCTACACCAGAACAGCACTCTAAGGGAGAGGAGACGCGGAGGTTTGGTAGCAAAATCTCCTATTCTGAAGAGAAACATTTCGTTGTAGGCGGGTTCCATCAGCCTTGCCGTATTTTCTCAGCTGGCTAGGATGGAGGGCAGGCAGTCAGTTGGCAGGCTGACCTGAGGCCCTGCTTCCCCGACTGTGATACAGAACCCCCGCCTGCTGCAGCCCAAATGGACGGCTTATGGTAAGGGAAAAACCGTGTGTTGGAAAGTTCCTGCCTAACCCTCGCACAAGCACAAGCATATGGGTCAGTGGTCAAAGACTTTCCCCACAAGTTTACCATGTTTGCTCCCATCTAGCCTCCGAAGGCCGAGGTTACCTAGCTGGGGATCACACTTCAGGAAAGGTACTCATGCTGCTTGTGACTGCAAGTTGTTTCACCAGGCAGCCCAAATCGAGTACACCCACTTGCATTTTCCAGGGGCAGAGCAAAAGGTGTCAACTTACAGGCCTCCAGCCTGGGAGGGGAACATACACTTTCTGAATGGGAAAGAAGCTCATGTTTTCAGTGTGAAAGGCCACTATGCCTCTTTGCTTTGGCAGCCCAGGGGTAGCGTCGGCTCTGAAATGCTTCCAAAGGAGCAGAGTCAGAGAACCTTTGAACCTCAGAGCAGGTGCAGCCCCGAACAAGGTCTGTCCTTGGCCTGAGAACACCCACTGCCCAGCGCTTCTTTTGGGTACACACGTGTAGAGGAAGGTTGTTGAATTCTGCTGCGTGATAACTTCTCCGGGCCACGTAGTGTGAGGGCCAGTAGAGTGGCCCACCATCTCATCCCAGCTTCATGTGCCGGGTGTATAAGGCAAACTCCCTGCTTGAATCCCTCCGTGGGCTAAGTAAGCTCCAGAGAAAGATGGATGATTGGGACCCAGGCTGGTATCTAGGTTAATGTTCTGTGCCTCAACTTCGCAGCTGTTCTCTCTAAGCGGGTCCCAAAGGCTTTCTGGAAGAGTTTCCTTAGAGGCTCAGAAACAGGAAAGTAGCCGACAGGCCCACGGGGATGCCAGTTCTCTGCAGCAACAACGCTACCAGCGTCAGGCACTTGGGTTCTCTTTGGTAAATGGAAGAACAACTCTGCTTGGAAGCTTCTGCCATCCAGTTTGAGAGTCGCACTTCCACCGCAGCCTAGGTTTCCATGTGTTGCCATGCCGCCACAATTTCCAATTCTTAGGCCTATGACAGCAGAGTGTCTGGCAGTTCTCAAAGAGACCTTAGGAATGCAGGCGTTTTGGCTCCTTCCACCGAGAAAGCAGCTCCTCCAGATCCTCTGTCGTTAGGTATTTCATGTTAGAATATCTCGAGGCGCCCTCTTTCCTCCTCCACGAGGTAAGACACAAACGGACTTGCCCTAAAGGGAAGAAGCCTTCTGAGTCCGGCAGAGAGGCAGCCTTTCCCACTCAGCATCCCCCACGACTGAGCCCCTGGTATGGGTCTGAGACACGGAGAAAGACAGCCGTAACCCCGAGCTTTTCCACAATCTAGTATAGGCCTCACCCTCAAGCTCACGTCAATTTCATAGAGAAAACACCAGGCCTCGGTGTGCTTTCCTGTGGCAAGGAAACTTTGCTTTCATTCCTTAGGTGGCACATTGGCTCAGGACGGCCCTAGCCGAAGGACTCACGGTGTGCAGCCCTATTTATTGAGATCAGCCCCTCTGGCTCTTTCTCGGATGAAACCAAGTGGGCAAAGAGCCGTTCCTAAGCTGGGGTCCCTGGGAGCTTTCCCTAGTCTACACCAGAACAGCACTCTGAGGGAGAGGAGACGCGGAGGTTTGGTAGCAAAATCTCCTATTCTGAAGAGAAACATTTCGTTGTAGGCGGGTTCCATCAGCCTTGCAGTATTTTCTCAGCTGGCTAGGATGGAGGGCAGGCAGTCAGTTGGCAGACTCACCTGAGGCCCTGCTTCCCCGACTGTGATACAGAACCCCCACCTGCTGCAGCCCAAAGGGACGGCTTATGGTAAGGGAAAAACCGTGTGTTGGAAAGTTTCTGCCTAACCCTCGCACAAGCACAAGCATATGGGTCAGTGGTCAAAGACTTTCCCCACAAGTTTACCATGTTTGCTCCCATCTAGCCTCCGAAGGCCGAGGTTACCTAGCTGGGGATCACACTTCAGGAAAGGTACTCATGCTGCTTGTGACTGCAAGTTGTTTCACCAGGCAGCCCAAATCGAGTACAGCCACTTGCATTTTCCAGGGGCAGAGCAAAAGGTGTCAACTTACAGGCCTCCAGCCTGGGAGGGGAATATACACTTTCTGAATGGGAAAGAAGCTCATGCCTTCAGTGTGAAAGGCCACTATGCCTCTTTGCTTTGGCAGCCCAGGGGTAGCGTCGGCTCTGAAATGCTTCCAAAGGAGCAGAGTCAGAGAACATTTGAACCTCAGAGCAGGTGCAGCCGCGAACAAGGTCTGCTCTTGGCCTGAGAACACCCACTGCCCAGCGCTTCTTTTGGGTACCCACGTGTAGAGGAAGGTTGTTGAATTCTGCTGCGTGATAACTTCTCCGGGCCACGTAGTGTGAGGGCCAGTAGAGTGGCCCTCCATCTCATCCCAGCTTCATGTGCCGGGTGTATAAGGCAAACTCCCTGCTTGAATCCCTCCGTGGGCTACGTAAACTCCAGAGAAAGATGGATGATTGGGACCCAGGGCTGGTACCTAGGTTAATGTTCTGTGCCTCAACTTCGCAGCTGTTCTCTCTAAGCGTGTCCCAAAGGCTCTCTGGAAGAGTTTCCTTAGAGGCTCAGAAACAGGAAAGTAGCCGACAGGCCCACGGGGATGCCAGTTCTCTGCAGCAACAACGCTACCAGCGTCAGACACTTGGGTTCTCTTTGGTAAATGGAAGAACAACTCTGCTTGGAAGCTTCTGCCATCCAGTTTGAGAGTCGCACTTCCACCGCAGCCTAGGATTCCATGTGTTGCCATGCCGCCACAATTTCCAATTCTTAGGCCTATGACAGCAGAGTGTCTGGCAGTTCTCAAAGAGACCTTAGGAATGCAGGCGTTTTGGCTCCTTCCACCGAGAAAGCAGCTCCTCCAGATCCTCTGTCGTTAGGTATTTCATGTTAGAATATCTCTAGGCGCCCTCTTTCCTCCTCCACGAGGTAAGACACAAACGGACTTGCCCTAAAGGGAAGAAGCCTTCTGAGTCCGGCAGAGAGGCAGCCTCTCCCACTCAGCGTCACCCCACGACTGAGCCCCTGGTATGGGTCCGAGACACGGAGATAGACAGCCGTAACCCCGAGCTTTTCCACAATGTAGTATAGGCCTCTCCATCAAGCTCACGTCAATTTCATAGAGAAAACACCAGGCCTCGGTGTGCTTTCCTGTGGCAAGGAAACTTTGCTTTCATTCCTTAGGTGGCACATTGGCTCAGGACGGCCCTAGCCGAAGGACTCACGGTGTGCAGCCCTATTTGTTGAGATCAGCCCCTCTGGCTCTTTCTCTGATGCAACCAAGTGGGCAAAGAGCCGTTCCTAAGCTGGGGTCCCTGGGAGCTTTCTCTAGTCTACACCAGAACAGCACTCTGAGGGAGAGGAGACGCGGAGGTTTGGTAGCAAAATCTCCTATTCTGAAGAGAAACATTTCGTTGTAGGCGGGTTCCATCAGCCTTGCCGTATTTTCTCAGCTGGCTAGGATGGAGGGCAGGCAGTCAGTTGGCAGGCTGACCTGAGGCCCTGCTTCCCCGACTGTGATACAGAACCCCCGCCTGCTGCAGCCCAAAGGGACGGCTTATGGTAAGGGAAAAACCCTGTGTTGGAAAGTTCCTGCCTAACCCTCGCACAAGCACAAGCATATGGGTCAGTGGTCAAAGACTTTCCCCACAAGTTTACCATGTTTGCTCCCATCTAGCCTCCGAAGGCCGAGGTTACCTAGCTGGGGATCACACTTCAGGAAAGGTACTCATGCTGCTTGTGACTGCAAGTTTTTTCACCAGGCAGCCCAAATCGAGTACACCCACTTGCATTTTCCAGGGGCAGAGCAAAAGGTGTCAACTTACAGGCCTCCAGCCTGGGAGGGGAACATACACTTTCTGAATGGGAAAGAAGCTCATGTTTTCAGTGTGAAAGGCCACTATGCCTCTTTGCTTTGGCAGCCCAGGGGTAGCGTCGGCTCTGAAATGCTTCCAAAGGAGCAGAGTCAGAGAACCTTTGAACCTCAGAGCAGGTGCAGCCCCGAACAAGGTCTGTCCTTGGCCTGAGAACACCCACTGCCCAGCGCTTCTTTTGGGTACACACGTGTAGAGGAAGGTTGTTGAATTCTGCTGCGTGATAACTTCTCCGGGCCACGTAGTGTGAGGGCCAGTAGAGTGGCCCTCCATCTCATCCCAGCTTCATGTGCCGGGTGTATAAGGCAAACTCCCTGCTTGAATCCCTCCGTGGGCTAAGTAAGCTCCAGAGAAAGATGGATGATTGGGACCCAGGCTGGTATCTAGGTTAATGTTCTGTGCCTCAACTTCGCAGCTGTTCTCTCTAAGCGGGTCCCAAAGGCTTTCTGGAAGAGTTTCCTTAGAGGCTCAGAAACAGGAAAGTAGCCGACAGGCCCACGGGGATGCCAGTTCTCTGCAGCAACAACGCTACCAGCGTCAGGCACTTGGGTTCTCTTTGGTAAATGGAAGAACAACTCTGCTTGGAAGCTTCTGCCATCCAGTTTGAGAGTCGCACTTCCACCGCAGCCTAGGATTCCAAGTGTTGCCATGCCGCCACAATTTCCAATTCTTAGGCCTATGACGGCAGAGTGTCTGGCAGTTCTCAAAGAGACCTTAGGAATGCAGGCGTTTTGGCTCCTTCCACCGAGAAAGCAGCTCCTCCAGATCCTCTGTCGTTAGGTATTTCATGTTAGAATATCTCGAGGCGCCCTCTTTCCTCCTCCACGAGGTGAGACACAAACGGACTTGCCCTAAAGGGAAGAAGCCTTCTGAGTCCGGCAGAGAGGCAGCCTTTCCCACTCAGCATCCCCCACGACTGAGCCCCTGGTATGGGTCTGAGACACGGAGAAAGACAGCCGTAACCCCGAGCTTTTCCACAATCTAGTACAGGCCTCACCCTCAAGCTCACGTCAATTTCATAGAGAAAACACCAGGCCTCGGTGTGCTTTCCTGTGGCAAGGAAACTTTGCTTTCATTCCTTAGGTGGCACATTGGCTCAGGACGGCCCTAGCCGAAGGACTCACGGTGTGCAGCCCTATTTATTGAGATCAGCCCCTCTGGCTCTTTCTCGGATGAAACCAAGTGGGCAAAGAGCCGTTCCTAAGCTGGGGTCCCTGGGAGCTTTCCCTAGTCTACACCAGAACAGCACTCTGAGGGAGAGGAGACGCGGAGGTTTGGTAGCAAAATCTCCTATTCTGAAGAGAAACATTTCGTTGTAGGCGGGTTCCATCAGCCTTGCCGTATTTTCTCAGCTGCCTAGGATGGAGGGCAGGCAGTCAGTTGGCAGGCTCACCTGAGGCCCTGCTTCCCCGACTGTGATTCAGAACCCCCGCCTGCTGCAGCCCAAAGGGACGGCTTATGGTAAGGGAAAAACCCTGTGTTGGAAAGTTCCTGCCTAACCCTCGCACAAGCAAAAGCATATGGGTCAGTGGTCAAAGACTTTCCCCACAAGTTTACCATGTTTGCTCCCATCTAGCCTCCGAAGGCCGAGGTTACCTAGCTGGGGATCACACTTCAGGAAAGGTACTCATGCTGCTTGTGACTGCAAGTTGTTTCACCAGGCAGCCGAAATCGAGTACACCCACTTGCATTTTCCAGGGGCAGAGCAAAAGGTGTCAACTTACAGGCCTCCAGCCTGGGAGGGGAACATACACTTTCTGAATGGGAAAGAAGCTCATGCCTTCAGTGTGAAAGGCCACTATGCCTCTTTGCTTTGGCAGCCCAGGGGTAGCGTCGGCTCTGAAATGCTTCCAAAGGAGCAGAGTCAGAGAACCTTTGAACCTCAGAGCAGGTGCAGCCGCGAACAAGGTCTGCTCTTGGCCTGAGAACACCCACTGCGCAGCACTTCTTTTGGGTACACACGTGTAGAGGAAGCTTGTTGAATTCTGCTGCGTGATAACTTCTCCGGGCCACGTAGTGTGAGGGCCAGTAGAGTGGCCCTCCATCTCATCCCAGCTTCATGTGCCGGGTGTATAAGGCAAACTCCCTGCTTGATTCCCTCCGTGGGCCTCGTAAGCTCCAGAGAAAGATGGATGATTGGGACCCAGGGCTGGTATCTAGGTTCATGTTCTGTGCCTCAACTTCGCAGCTGTTCTCTCTAAGCGGGTCACAAAGGCTCTCTGGAAGAGTTTCCTTAGAGGCTCAGAAACAGGAAATTAGCCGACAGGCCCACGGGGATGCCAGTTCTCTGCAGCAACAACCATACAAGCGTCAGACACTTGGGTTCTCTTCGGTAAATGGAAGAACAACTCTGCTTGGAAGCTTCTGCCATCCAGTTTGAGAGTCACACTTCCACCGCAGCCTAGGATTCCAAGTGTTGCCATGCCGCCACAATTTCCAATTCTTAGGCCTATGACGGCAGAGTGTCTGGCAGTTCTCAAAGAGACCTTAGGAATGCAGGCGTTTTGGCTCCTTCCACCGAGAAAGCAGCTCCTCCAGATCCTCTGTCGTTAGGTATTTCATGTTAGAATATCTCTAGGCGCCCTCTTTCCTCCTCCACGAGGTAAGACACAAACGGACTTGCCCTAAAGGGAAGAAGCCTTCTGAGTCCGGCAGAGAGGCAGCCTTTCCCACTCAGCATCCCCCACGACTGAGCCCCAGGTATGGGTCTGAGACACGGAGATAGACAGCCGTAACCCCGAGCTTTTCCACAATCTAGTATAGGCCTCACCCTCAAGCTCACGTCAATTTCATAGAGAAAACACCAGGCCTCGGTGTGCTTTCCTGTGGCAAGGAAACTTTGCTTTCATTCCTTAGGTGGCACATTGGCTCAGGACGGCCCTACCCGAAGGACTCACGGTGTGCAGCCCTATTTATTGAGATCAGCCCCTCTGGCTCTTTCTCGGATGAAACCAAGTGGGCAAAGAGCCGTTCCTAAGCTGGGGTCCCTGGGAGCCTTCCCTAGTCTACACCAGAACAGCACTCTGAGGGAGAGGAGACGCGGAGGCTTGGTAGCAAAATCTCCTATTCTGCAGAGAAACATTTCGTTGTAGGTGGGTTCCATCAGCCTTGCCATATTTTCTCAGCTGGCTAGGACGGAGGGCAGGAAGTCAGTTGGCAGGCTCACCTGAGGCCCTGCTTCCCCGACTGTGATACAGAACCCCCGCCTGCTGCAGCCCAAAGGGACGGCTTATGGTAAGGGGAAAACCCTGTGTTGGAAAGTTCCTGCCTAACCCTCGCACAAGCAAAGCATATGGGTCAGTGGTCCAAGACTTTCCCCACACGTTTACCATGTTTGCTCCCATCTGGCCTCCGAAGGCCGAGGTTACCTAGCTGGGAATCACACTTCAGGAGAGGTACTCATGCTGCTTGGGACTGCAAGTTTTTTCACCAGGCAGCCCAAATCGAGTCCACCCACTTGCATTTTCCAGGGGCCGAGCCTGGGAGGGGCAACATACACTTTCTGAATGGGAAAGAAGCCCATGCCTTCAGTGTGAAAGGCCACTATGCCTCTTTGCTTTGGCAGCCCAGGGATAGCGTCGGCTCTGAAATGCTTCCAAAGGAGCAGAGTCAGAGAACCTTTGAACCACAGAGCAGGTGCAGCCCCGAACAAGGTCTGCTCTTGGCCTGAGAACACCCACTGCCCAGCGCTTCGTTTGGGTACACACGTGTAGAGGAAGGTTGTTGAATTCTGCTGCGTGATAACTTCTCCGGGCCACGTAGCGTGAGGGCCAGTAGAGTGGCCCTCCATCTCATCCCGGCTTCATGTGCCGGGTGTATAAGTCAAACTCCCTGCCTCAATCCCTCCGTGGGCTACGTAACCTCCAGAGAGAGGTGGGTGATTGGGACCCAGAGCTGGTATCTAGGTCACTGCTCTGTGCCTCAACTTCGCAGCTGTTCTCTCTAAGCGGGTCCCAAAGGCTTTCTGGAAGAGTTTCCTTAGAGGGCCAGAAACAGGAAATTAGCCGACAGGCCCACGGGGATGCCAGTTCTCGGCAGCAACAACGCTACCAGCGTCAGACCCTTGGGTTCTCTTTGGTAAATGGAAGAACAACTCTGCTTGGAAGCTTCTGCCATCCAGTTTGAGAGTCGCACTTCCACCGCAGCCTAGGATTCCAAGTGTTGCCATGCCGCCACAATTTCCCATTCTTAGGCCTATGACGGCAGAGTATCTGGCAGTCCTCAAAGAGACCTTAGGGATGCAGGCGTTTTGGCTCCTTCCACCGAGAAAGCAGCTCCTCCAGATCCTCTGTCGTTAGGTATTTCATGTTAGAATATCTCTAGGCGCCCTCTTTCCTCCTCCACGAGGTAAGACACAAACGGACTTGCCCTAAAGGGAAGAAGCCTTCTGAGTCCCGCAGAGAGGCAGCCTCTCCCACTCAGCATTCCCCGACGACTGAGCCCATGGCAAGGGTCCGAGACACGGAGGAAGACAGCCGTAACCCCGAGCTTTTCCACAATGTAGTATAGGCCTCACCCTGAAGCTCACGTCAATTTCATAGAGAAAACACCAGGCCTCGGTGTGCTTTCCTGTGGCAAGGAAACTTTGCTTTCATTCCTTAGGTGGCACATTGGCTCAGGACGGCCCTACCCGAAGGACTCACGGTGTGCAACCCTATTTGTTGAGATCAGCCCCTCTGGCTCTTTCTCGGATGAAACCAAGTGGGCAAAGAGCCGTTCCTAAGCTGGGGTCCCTGGGAGCCTTCCTTAGTCTACACCAGAACAGCACTCTGAGGGAGAGGAGACGCGGAGTCTTGGTAGCCAAATCTCCTATTCTGCAGAGAAACATTTCGTTGTAGGTGGGTTCCATCAGCCTTGCCATATTTTCTCAGCTGCCTAGGAAGGAGGGCAGGCAGTCAGTTGGCAGGCTCACCTGAGGCCCTGCTTCCCAGACTGTGATACAGAACCCCCGCCTGCTGCAGCCCAAAGGGACGGCTTATGGTAAGGGAAAAACCCTGTGCTGGAAAGTTCCTGCCTAACCCTCGCACAAGCACAAGCATATGGGTCAGTGGTCAAAGACTTTCCCACAAGTTTACCATGTTTGCTCCCATCTAGCCTCCGAAGGCCGAGGTTACCTAGCTGGGGATCACACTTCAGGAAAGGTACTCATGCTGCTTGAGACTGCAAGTTGTTTCACCAGGCAGCCCAAATCGAGTACACCCACTTGCATTTTCCAGGGGCAGAGCAAAAGGTGTCAACTTACAGGCCTCCAGCCTGGGAGGGGAACATACACTTTCTGAATGGGAAAGAAGCTCATGCCTTCAGTGTGAAAGGCCACTATGCCTCTTTGCTTTGGCAGCCCAGGGGTAGCGTCGGCTCTGAAATGCTTCCAAAGGAGCAGAGTCAGAGAACCTTTGAACCTCAGAGCAGGTGCTGCCCCGAAAAGGTCTGCTCTTGGCCTGAGAACACCCACTGCCCAGCGCTTTTTTTGGGTACACACGTGTAGAGGAAGGTTGTTGAATTCTGCTGCGTGATAATTTCTCCGGGCCACGTAGTGTGAGGGCCAGTAGAGTGGCCCTCCATCTCATCCCAGCTTCATGTGCCGGGTGTATAAGGCAAACTCCCTTCTTGATTCCCTCCGTGGGCTACGTAAGCTCCAGAGAAAGATGGATGATTGGGACCCAGGGCTGGTATCTAGGTTCATGTTCTGTGCCTCAACTTCGCAGCGGTTCTCTCTAAGCGGGTCACAAAGGCTCTCTGGAAGAGTTTCCTTAGAGGCTCAGAAACAGGAAAGTAGCCAACAGGCCCACGGGGATGCCAGTTCTCTGAAGCAACAACGCTACCAGCGTCAGACACTTGGGTTCCCTTTGGTAAATGGAAGAACAACTCTGCTTGGAAGCTTCTGCCATCCAGTTTGAGAGTCACACTTCCACCGCAGCCTAGGATTCCAAGTGTTGCCATGCCGCCACAATTTCCAATTCTTAGGCCTCTGACGGCAGAGTGTCTGGCAGTTCTCAAAGAGACCTTAGGAATGCAGGCGTTTTGGCTCCTTCCACCGAGAAAGCAGCTCCTCCAGATCCTCTGTCGTTAGGTATTTCAAGTTAGAATATCTCGAGGCGCCTTCTTTCCTCCTCCACGAAGTAAGACACAAACGGACTTGCCCTAAAGGCAAGAAGCCTTCTGAGTCCGGCAGAGAGGCGTCCTCTCCCACTCAGCATCCCCCCACGACTGAGCCCCTGGTATGGGTCCGAGACACGGAGAAAGACAGCCGTAACCCCGAGCTTTTCCACAATCTAGTATAGGCCTCACCCTCAAGCTCACGTCAATTTCATAGAGAAAACACCAGGCCTCGGTGTGCTTTCCTGTGGCAAGGAAACTTTGCTTTCATTCCTTAGGTGGCACATTGGCTCAGGACGGCCCTAGCCGAAGGACTCACGGTGTGCAGCCCTATTTGTTGAGATCAGCCCCTCTGGCTCTTTCTCGGATGAAACCAAGTGGGCAAAGAGCCGTTCCTAAGCTGAGGTCCCTGGGAGCTTTCCCTAGTCTACACCAGAACAGCACTCTGAGGGAGAGGAGACGCGGAGGTTTGGTAGCAAAATCTCCTATTCTGAAGAGAAACATTTCGTTGTAGGCGGGTTCCATCAGCCTTGCCGTATTTTCTCAGCTGGCTAGGATGGAGGGCAGGCAGTCAGTTGGCAGACTCACCTGAGGCCCTGCTTCCCCGACTGTGATACAGAACCCCCGCCTGCTGCAGCCCAAAGGGACGGCTTATGGTAAGGGAAAAACCCTGTGTTGGAAAGTTCCTGCCTAACCCTCGCACAAGCACAAGCATATGGGTCAGTGGTCAAAGACTTTCCCCACAAGTTTACCATGTTTGCTCCCATCTAGCCTCCGAAGGCCGAGGTTACCTAGCTGGGGATCACACTTCAGGAAAGGTACTCATGCTGCTTGTGACTGCAAGTTGTTTCACCAGGCAGCCCAAATGGAGTACACCCACTTGCATTTTCCAGGGGCAGAGCAAAAGGTGTCAACTTACACGCCTCCAGCCTGGGAGGGGCAACATACACTTTCTGAATGTGAAAGAAGCCCATGCCTTCATTGTGAAAGGCCACTATGCCTCTCTGCTTGGTAGCCCAGAGGTAGCGTCAGCTCTGAAATGCTTCCAAAGGAGCAGAGTCAGAGAAGCTTTGAACCACAGAGCAGGTGAAGCCCCGAACAAGGTCTGCTCTTGGCCTGAGAACACCCACTGCCCAGCGCTTCTTTTGGGTACCCACGTGTAGAGGAAGGTTGCTGAATTCTGCTGCGTGATAACTTCTCCGGGCCACGTAGTGTGAGGGCTAATAGAGTGGCTTTCCATCTCATCCCAGCTTCATGTGCCGGGTGTATAAGGCAAACTCCCTGCTTGAATCCCTCCGTGGGCTACGTAAACTCCAGAGAAAGATGGATGATTGGGACCCAGGGCTGGTACCTAGGTAATGTCCTGTGCCTCAACTTCGCAGCTGTTCTCTCTAAGCGGGTCCAAAGGCTTTCTGGAAGAGTTTCCTTAGAGGCTCAGAAACAGGAAAGTAGCCGACAGGCCCACGGGGATGCCAGTTCTCTGCAGCAACAACGCTACCAGCGTCAGACACTTGGGTTCTCTTTGGTAAATGGAAGAACAACTCTGCTTGGAAGCTTCTGCCATCCAGTTTGAGAGTCGCACTTCCACCGCAGCCTAGGATTCCATGTGTTGCCATGCCGCCACAATTTCCAATTCTTAGGCCTATGACAGCAGAGTGTCTGGCAGTTCTCAAAGAGACCTTAGGAATGCAGGCGTTTTGGCTCCTTGCACCGAGAAAGCAGCTCCTCCAGATCCTCTGTCGTTAGGTATTTCATGTTAGAATATCTCTAGGCGCCCTCTTTCCTCCTCCACGAGGTAAGACACAAACGGACTTGCCCTAAAGGGAAGAAGCCTTCTGAGTCCGGCAGAGAGGCAGCCTCTCCCACTCAGCGTCACCCCACGACTGAGCCCCTGGTATGGGTCCGAGACACGGAGATAGACAGCCGTAACCCCGAGCTTTTCCACAATGTAGTATAGGCCTCACCATCAAGCTCACGTCAATTTCATAGAGAAAACACCAGGCCTCGGTGTGCTTTCCTGTGGCAAGGAAACTTTGCTTTCATTCCTTAGGTGGCACATTGGCTCAGGACGGCCCTAGCCGAAGGACTCACGGTGTGCAGCCCTATTTATTGAGATCAGCGTCTCTGGCTCTTTCTCGGATGAAACCAAGTGGGCAAAGAGCCGTTCCTAAGCTGGGGTCCCTGGGAGCTTTCCCTAGTCTACACCAGAACAGCACTCTAAGGGAGAGGAGACGCGGATGTTTGGTACCAAAATCTCCTATTCTGAAGAGAAGCATTTCGTTGTAGGCGGGTTCCATCAGCCTTGCCGTATTTTCTCAGCTGGCTACGATGGAGGGCAGGCAGTCAGTTGGCAGGCTGACCTGAGGCCCTGCTTCCCCGACTGTGATACAGAACCCCCGCCTGCTGCAGCCCAAAGGGACGGCTTATGGTAAGGGAAAAACCCTGTGTTGGAAAGTTTCTGCCTAACCCTCGCACAAGCAAAAGCATATGGGTCAGTGGTCAAAGACTTTCCCCACAAGTTTACCATGTTTGCTCCCATCTAGCCTCCGAAGGCCGAGGTTACCTAGCTGGGGATCACACTTCAGGAAAGGTACTCATGCTGCTTGTGACTGCAAGTTGTTTCACCAGGCAGCCCAAATCGAGTACACCCACTTGCATTTTCCAGGGGCAGAGCAAAAGGTGTCAACTTACAGGCCTCCAGCCTGGGAGGGGAACATACACTTTCTGAATGGGAAAGAAGCTCATGCCTTCAGTGTGAAAGGCCACTATGCCTCTTTGCTTTGGCAGCCCAGGGGTAGCGTCGGCTCTGAAATGCTTCCAAAGGAGCAGAGTCAGAGAACCTTTGAACCTCAGAGCAGGTGCAGCCCCGAACAAGGTCTGTCCTTGGCCTGAGAACACCCACTGCCCAGCGCTTCTTTTGGGTACCCACGTGTAGAGGAAGGTTGTTGAATTCTGCTGCGTGATAACTTCTCCGGGCCACGTAGTGTGAGGTCCAGTAGAGTGGCCCTCCTTCTCATCCCAGCTTCATGTGCCGGGTGTATAAGGCAAACTCCCTGCTTGAATCCCTCCTTGGGCTAAGTAAGCTCCAGAGAAAGATGGATGATTGGGACCCAGGCTGGTATCTAGGTTAATGTTCTGTGCCTCAACTTCGCAGCTGTTCTCTCTAAGCGGGTCCCAAAGGCTTTCTGGAAGTGTTTCCTTAGAGGCTCAGAAACAGGAAAGTAGCCGACAGGCCCACGGGGATGCCAGTTCTCTGCAGCAACAACGCTACCAGCGTCAGGCACTTGGGTTCTCTTTGGTAAATGGAAGAACAACTCTGCTTGGAAGCTTCTGCCATCCAGTTTGAGAGTCGCACTTCCCCCGCAGCCTAGGATTCCATGTGTTGCCATGCCGCCACAATTTCCAATTCTTAGGCCTATGACAGCAGAGTGTCTGCCAGTTCTCAAAGAGACCTTAGGAATGCAGGCGTTTTTGCTCCTTTCACCGAGAAAGCAGCTCCTCCAGATCCTCTGTCGTTAGGTATTTCAAGTTAGAATATCTCTAGGCGCCCTCTTTCCTCCTCCACGAGGTAAGACACAAACGGACTTGCCCTAAAGGGAAGAAGCCTTCTGAGTCCGGCAGAGAGGCAGCCTTTCCCACTCAGCATCCCCCACGACTGAGCCCCTGGTATGGGTCTGAGACACGGAGAAAGACAGCCGTAACCCCGAGCTTTTCCACAATCTAGTATAGGCCTCACCCTCAAGCTCACGTCAATTTCATAGAGAAAACACCAGGCCTCGGTGTGCTTTCCTGTGGCAAGGAAACTTTGCTTTCATTCCTTAGGTGGCACATTGGCTCAGGACGGCCCTAGCCGAAGGTCTCACGGTGTGCAGCCCTATTTATTGAGATCAGCCCCTCTGGCTCTTTCTCGGATGAAACCAAGTGGGCAAAGAGCGGTTCCTAAGCTGGGGTCCCTGGGAGCTTTCCCTAGTCTACACCAGAACAGCACTCTGAGGGAGAGGAGACGCGGAGGTTTGGTAGCAAAATCTCCTATTCTGAAGAGAAACATTTCGTTGTAGGCGGGTTCCATCAGCCTTGCCGTATTTTCTCAGCTGGCTAGGATGGAGGGCAGGCAGTCAGTTGGCAGGCTGACCTGAGGCCCTGCTTCCCCGACTGTGATACAGAACCCCCGCCTGCTGCAGCCCAAAGGGACGGCTTATGGTAAGGGAAAAACCCTGTGTTGGAAAGTTCCTGCCTAACCCTCGCACAAGCACAAGCATATGGGTCAGTGGTCAAAGACTTTCCCCACAAGTTTACCATGTTTGCTCCCATCTAGCCTCCGAAGGCCGAGGTTACCTAGCTGGGGATCACACTTCAGGAAAGGTACTCATGCTGCTTGTGACTGCAAGTTGTTTCACCAGGCAGCCCAAATCGAGTACACCCACTTGCATTTTCCAGGGGCAGAGCAAAAGGTGTCAACTTACAGGCCTCCAGCCTGGGAGGGGAATATACACTTTCTGAATGGGAAAGAAGCTCATGTTTTCAGTGTGAAAGGCCACTATGCCTCTTTGCTTTGGCAGCCCAGGGGTAGCGTCGGCTCTGAAATGCTTCCAAAGGAGCAGAGTCAGAGAACCTTTGAACCTCAGAGCAGGTGCAGCCCCGAACAAGGTTTGTCCTTGGCCTGAGAACACCCACTGCCCAGCGCTTCTTTTGGGTACACACGTGTAGAGGAAGGTTGTTGAATTCTGCTGCGTGATAACTTCTCCGGGCCACGTAGTGTGAGGGCCAGTAGAGTGGCCCACCATCTCATCCCAGCTTCAAGTGCCGGGTGTATAAGGCAAACTCCCTGCTTGAATCCCTCCGTGGGCTAAGTAAGCTCCAGAGAAAGATGGATGATTGGGACCCAGGCTGGTATCTAGGTTAATGTTCTGTGCCTCAACTTCGCAGCTGTTCTCTCTAAGCGGGTCCCAAAGGCTCTCTGGAAGAGTTTCCTTAGAGGCTCAGAAACAGGAAAGTAGCCGACAGGCCCACGGGGATGCCAGTTCTCTGCAGCAACAACGCTACCAGCGTCAGGCACTTGGGTTCTCTTTGGTAAATGGAAGAACAACTCTGCTTGGAAGCTTCTGCCATCCAGTTTGAGAGTCGCACTTCCCCCGCAGCCTAGGATTCCATGTGTTGCCATGCCGCCACAATTTCCAATTCTTAGGCCTATGACAGCAGAGTGTCTGGCAGTTCTCAAAGAGACCTTAGGAATGCAGGCGTTTTTGCTCCTTTCACCGAGAAAGCAGCTCCTCCAGATCCTCTGTCGTTAGGTATTTCAAGTTAGAATATCTCTAGGCGCCCTCTTTCCTCCTCCACGAGGTAAGACACAAACGGACTTGCCCTAAAGGGAAGAAGCCTTCTGAGTCCGGCAGAGAGGCAGCCTCTCCCACTCAGCATCCCCCCACGACTGAGCCCCTGGTATGGGTCCGAGACACGGAGAAAGACAGCCGTAACCCCGAGCTTTTCCACAATGTAGTATAGGCCTCACCCTGAAGCTCACGTCAATTTCATAGAGAAAACACCAGGCCTCGGTGTGCTTTCCTGTGGCAAGGAAACTTTGCTTTCATTCCTTAGGTGGCACATTGGCTCAGGACGGCCCTAGCCGAAGGACTCACGGTGTGCAGCCCTATTTATTGAGATCAGCCCCTCTGGCTCTTTCTCGGATCAAACCAAGTGGGCAAAGAGCCGTTCCTAAGCTGGGGTCCCTGGGAGCCTTCCCTAGTCTACACCAGAACAGCACTCTAAGGGAGAGGAGACGCGGAGGTTTGGTACCAAAATCTCCTATTCTGAAGAGAAGCATTTCGTTGTAGGCGGGTTCCATCAGCCTTGCCGTATTTTCTCAGCTGGCTAGGATGGAGGGCAGGCAGTCAGTTGGCAGGCTGACCTGAGGCCCTGCTTCCCCGACTGTGATACAGAACCCCCGCCTGCTGCAGCCCAAAGGGACGGCTTATGGTAAGGGAAAAACCGTGTGTTGGAAAGTTTCTGCCTAACCCTCGCACAAGCACAAGCATATGGGTCAGTGGTCAAAGACTTTCCCCACAAGTTTACCATGTTTGCTCCCATCTAGCCTCCGAAGGCCGAGGTTACCTAGCTGGAGATCACACTTCAGGAAAGGTACTCATGCTGCTTGTGACTGCAAGTTGTTTCACCAGGCAGCCCAAATCGAGTACACCCACTTGCATTTTCCAGGGGCAGAGCAAAAGGTGTCAACTTACAGACCTCCAGCCTGGGAGGGGAACATACACTTTCTGAATGGGAAAGAAGCTCATGTTTTCAGTGTGAAAGGCCACTATGCCTCTTTGCTTTGGCAGCCCAGGGGTAGCGTCGGCTCTGAAATGCTTCCAAAGGAGCAGAGTCAGAGAACCTTTGAACCTCAGAGCAGGTGCAGCCCCGAACAAGGTCTGTCCTTGGCCTGAGAACACCCACTGCCCAGCGCTTCTTTTGGGTACACACGTGTAGAGGAAGGTTGTTGAATTCTGCTGCGTGATAACTTCTCCGGGCCACGTAGTGTGAGGGCCAGTAGAGTGGCCCTCCATCTCATCCCAGCTTCATGTGCCGGGTGTATAAGGCAAACTCCCTGCTTGAATCCCTCCGTGGGCTAAGTAAGCTCCAGAGAAAGATGGATGATTGGGACCCAGGCTGGTATCTAGGTTAATGTTCTGTGCCTCAACTTCGCAGCTGTTCTCTCTAAGCGGGTCCCAAAGGCTTTCTGGAAGAGTTTCCTTAGAGGCTCAGAAACAGGAAAGTAGCCGACAGGCCCACGGGGATGCCAGTTCTCTGCAGCAACAACGCTACCAGCGTCAGGCACTTGGGTTCTCTTTGGTAAATGGAAGAACAACTCTGCTTGGAAGCTTCTGCCATCCAGTTTGAGAGTCGCACTTCCACCGCAGCCTAGGATTCCAAGTGTTGCCATGCCGCCACAATTTCCAATTCTTAGGCCTATGACGGCAGAGTGTCTGGCAGTTCTCAAACAGACCTTAGGAATGCAGGCGTTTTGGCTCCTTCCACCGAGAAAGCAGCTCCTCCAGATCCTCTGTCGTTAGGTATTTCATGTTAGAATATCTCTAGGCGCCCTCTTTCCTCCTCCACGAGGTTAGACACAAACGGACTTGCCCTAAATGGAAGAAGCCTTCTGAGTCCGGCAGAAAGGCAGCCTCTCCCACTCAGTGTCCCCACACGACTGAGCCCCTGGTATGGGTCCGAGACACGGAGAAAGACAGCCGTAACCCCGAGCTTTTCCACAATCTACTATAGGCCTCACCCTCAAGCTCACGTCAATTTCATAGAGAAAACACCAGGCCTCGGTGTGCTTTCCTGTGGCAAGGAAACTTTGCTTTCATTCCTTAGGTGGCACATTGGCTCAGGACGGCCCTACCCGAAGGACTCACGGTGTGCAGCCCTATTTGTTGAGATCAGGCCCTCTGGCTCTTTCTCGGATGAAACCAAGTGGGCAAAGAGCCGTTCCTAAGCTGGGGTCCCTGGGCGCTTTCCCTAGTCTACACCAGAACAGCACTCTAAGGGAGAGGAGACGCGGAGGTTTGGTACCAAAATCTCCTATTCTGAAGAGAAGCATTTCGTTGTAGGCGGGTTCCATCAGCCTTGCCGTATTTTCTCAGCTGGCTAGGATGGAGGGCAGGCAGTCAGTTGGCAGGCTGACCTGAGGCCCTGCTTCCCCGACTGTGATACAGAACCCCCGCCTGCTGCAGCCCAAAGGGACGGCTTATGGTAAGGGAAAAACCCTGTGTTGGAAAGTTCCTGCCTAACCCTCGCACAAGCACAAGCATATGGGTCAGTGGTCAAAGACTTTCCCCACAAGTTTACCATGTTTGCTCCCATCTAGCCTCCGAAGGCCGAGGTTACCTAGCTGGGGATCACACTTCAGGAAAGGTACTCATGCTGCTTGTGACTGCAAGTTGTTTCACCAGGCAGCCCAAATCGAGTACACCCACTTGCATTTTCCAGGGGCAGAGCAAAAGGTGTCAACTTACAGGCCTCCAGCCTGGGAGGGGAACATACACTTTCTGAATGGGAAAGAAGCTCATGTTTTCAGTGTGAAAGGCCACTATGCCTCTTTGCTTTGGCAGCCCAGGGGTAGCGTCGGCTCTGAAATGCTTCCAAAGGAGCAGAGTCAGAGAACCTTTGAACCTCAGAGCAGGTGCAGCCCCGAACAAGGTCTGTCCTTGGCCTGAGAACACCCACTGCCCAGCGCTTCTTTTGGGTACACACGTGTAGAGGAAGGTTGTTGAATTCTGCTGCGTGATAACTTCTCCGGGCCACGTAGTGTGAGGGCCAGTAGAGTGGCCCTCCATCTCATCCCAGCTTCATGTGCCGGGTGTATAAGGCAAACTCCCTGCTTGAATCCCTCCGTGGGCTAAGTAAGCTCCAGAGAAAGATGGATGATTGGGACCCAGGCTGGTATCTAGGTTAATGTTCTGTGCCTCAACTTCGCAGCTGTTCTCTCTAAGCGGGTCCCAAAGGCTTTCTGGAAGAGTTTCCTTAGAGGCTCAGAAACAGGAAAGTAGCCGACAGGCCCACGGGGATGCCAGTTCTCTGCAGCAACAACGCTACCAGCGTCAGGCACTTGGGTTCTCTTTGGTAAATGGAAGAACAACTCTGCTTGGAAGCTTCTGCCATCCAGTTTGAGAGTCGCACTTCCACCGCAGCCTAGGATTCCAAGTGTTGCCATGCCGCCACAATTTCCATTTCTTAGGCCTATGACGGCAGAGTGTCTGGCAGTTCTCAAAGAGACCTTAGGAATGCAGGCGTTTTGGCTCCTTCCACCGAGAAAGCAGCTCCTCCAGATCCTCTGTCGTTAGGTATTTCATGTTAGAATATCTCGAGGCGCCCTCTTTCCTCCTCCACGAGGTGAGACACAAACGGACTTGCCCTAAAGGGAAGAAGCCTTCTGAGTCCGGCAGAGAGGCAGCCTTTCCCACTCAGCATCCCCCACGACTGAGCCCCTGGTATGGGTCTGAGACACGGAGAAAGACAGCCGTAACCCCGAGCTTTTCCACAATCTAGTACAGGCCTCACCCTCAAGCTCACGTCAATTTCATAGAGAAAACACCAGGCCTCGGTGTGCTTTCCTGTGGCAAGGAAACTTTGCTTTCATTCCTTAGGTGGCACATTGGCTCAGGACGGCCCTAGCCGAAGGACTCACGGTGTGCAGCCCTATTTATTGAGATCAGCCCCTCTGGCTCTTTCTCGGATGAAACCAAGTGGGCAAAGAGCCGTTCCTAAGCTGGGGTCCCTGGGAGCTTTCCCTAGTCTACACCAGAACAGCACTCTGAGGGAGAGGAGACGCGGAGGTTTGGTAGCAAAATCTCCTATTCTGAAGAGAAACATTTCGTTGTAGGCGGGTTCCATCAGCCTTGCCGTATTTTCTCAGCTGCCTAGGATGGAGGGCAGGCAGTCAGTTGGCAGGCTGACCTGAGGCCCTGCTTCCCCGACTGTGATTCAGAACCCCCGCCTGCTGCAGCCCAAAGGGACGGCTTATGGTAAGGGAAAAACCCTGTGTTGGAAAGTTCCTGCCTAACCCTCGCACAAGCAAAAGCATATGGGTCAGTGGTCAAAGACTTTCCCCACAAGTTTACCATGTTTGCTCCCATCTAGCCTCCGAAGGCCGAGGTTACCTAGCTGGGGATCACACTTCAGGAAAGGTACTCATGCTGCTTGTGACTGCAAGTTGTTTCACCAGGCAGCCGAAATCGAGTACACCCACTTGCATTTTCCAGGGGCAGAGCAAAAGGTGTCAACTTACAGGCCTCCAGCCTGGGAGGGGAACATACACTTTCTGAATGGGAAAGAAGCTCATGCCTTCAGTGTGAAAGGCCACTATGCCTCTTTGCTTTGGCAGCCCAGGGGTAGCGTCGGCTCTGAAATGCTTCCAAAGGAGCAGAGTCAGAGAACCTTTGAACCTCAGAGCATGTGCAGCCGCGAACAAGGTCTGCTCTTGGCCTGAGAACACCCACTGCGCAGCACTTCTTTTGGGTACACACGTGTAGAGGAAGCTTGTTGAATTCTGCTGCGTGATAACTTCTCCGGGCCACGTAGTGTGAGGGCCAGTAGAGTGGCCCTCCATCTCATCCCAGCTTCATGTGCCGGGTGTATAAGGCAAACTCCCTGCTTGATTCCCTCCGTGGGCCTCGTAAGCTCCAGAGAAAGATGGATGATTGGGACCCAGGGCTGGTATCTAGGTTCATGTTCTGTGCCTCAACTTCGCAGCTGTTCTCTCTAAGCGGGTCACAAAGGCTCTCTGGAAGAGTTTCCTTAGAGGCTCAGAAACAGGAAATTAGCCGACAGGCCCACGGGGATGCCAGTTCTCTGCAGCAACAACCATACAAGCGTCAGACACTTGGGTTCTCTTCGGTAAATGGAAGAACAACTCTGCTTGGAAGCTTCTGCCATCCAGTTTGAGAGTCACACTTCCACCGCAGCCTAGGATTCCAAGTGTTGCCATGCCGCCACAATTTCCAATTCTTAGGCCTATGACGGCAGAGTGTCTGGCAGTTCTCAAACAGACCTTAGGAATGCAGGCGTTCTGGCTCCTTCCACCGAGAAAGCAGCTCCTCCAGATCCTCTGTCGTTAGGTATTTCATGTTAGAATATCTCTAGGCGCCCTCTTTCCTCCTCCACGAGGTAAGACACAAACGGACTTGCCCTAAAGGGAAGAAGCCTTCTGAGTCCGGCAGAGAGGCAGCCTTTCCCACTCAGCATCCCCCACGACTGAGCCCCAGGTATGGGTCTGAGACACGGAGATAGACAGCCGTAACCCCGAGCTTTTCCACAATCTAGTATAGGCCTCACCCTCAAGCTCACGTCAATTTCATAGAGAAAACACCAGGCCTCGGTGTGCTTTCCTGTGGCAAGGAAACTTTGCTTTCATTCCTTAGGTGGCACATTGGCTCAGGACGGCCCTACCCGAAGGACTCACGGTGTGCAGCCCTATTTATTGAGATCAGCCCCTCTGGCTCTTTCTCGGATGAAACCAAGTGGGCAAAGAGCCGTTCCTAAGCTGGGGTCCCTGGGAGCCTTCCCTAGTCTACACCAGAACAGCACTCTGAGGGAGAGGAGACGCGGAGGCTTGGTAGCAAAATCTCCTATTCTGCAGAGAAACATTTCGTTGTAGGTGGGTTCCATCAGCCTTGCCATATTTTCTCAGCTGGCTAGGACGGAGGGCAGGAAGTCAGTTGGCAGGCTCACCTGAGGCCCTGCTTCCCCGACTGTGATACAGAACCCCCGCCTGCTGCAGCCCAAAGGGACGGCTTATGGTAAGGGGAAAACCCTGTGTTGGAAAGTTCCTGCCTAACCCTCGCACAAGCACAAGCATATGGGTCAGTGGTCCAAGACTTTCCCCACACGTTTACCATGTTTGCTCCCATCTGGCCTCCGAAGGCCGAGGTTACCTAGCTGGGAATCACACTTCAGGAGAGGTACTCATGCTGCTTGGGACTGCAATTTTTTTCACCAGGCAGCCCAAATCGAGTCCACCCACTTGCATTTTCCAGGGGCCGAGCCTGGGAGGGGCAACATACACTTTCTGAATGGGAAAGAAGCCCATGCCTTCAGTGTGAAAGGCCACTATGCCTCTTTGCTTTGGCAGCCCAGGGATAGCGTCGGCTCTGAAATGCTTCCAAAGGAGCAGAGTCAGAGAACCTTTGAACCACAGAGCAGGTGCAGCCCCGAACAAGGTCTGCTCTTGGCCTGAGAACACCCACTGCCCAGCGCTTCGTTTGGGTACACACGTGTAGAGGAAGGTTGTTGAATTCTGCTGCGTGATAACTTCTCCGGGCCACGTAGCGTGAGGGCCAGTAGAGTGGCCCTCCATCTCATCCCGGCTTCATGTGCCGGGTGTATAAGTCAAACTCCCTGCCTCAATCCCTCCGTGGGCTACGTAACCTCCAGAGAGAGGTGGGTGATTGGGACCCAGAGCTGGTATCTAGGTCACTGCTCTGTGCCTCAACTTCGCAGCTGTTCTCTCTAAGCGGGTCCCAAAGGCTTTCTGGAAGAGTTTCCTTAGAGGGCCAGAAACAGGAAATTAGCCGACAGGCCCACGGGGATGCCAGTTCTCGGCAGCAACAACGCTACCAGCGTCAGACCCTTGGGTTCTCTTTGGTAAATGGAAGAACAACTCTGCTTGGAAGCTTCTGCCATCCAGTTTGAGAGTCGCACTTCCACCGCAGCCTAGGATTCCAAGTGTTGCCATGCCGCCACAATTTCCCATTCTTAGGCCTATGACGGCAGAGTATCTGGCAGTCCTCAAAGAGACCTTAGGGATGCAGGCGTTTTGGCTCCTTCCACCGAGAAAGCAGCTCCTCCAGATCCTCTGTCGTTAGGTATTTCATGTTAGAATATCTCTAGGCGCCCTCTTTCCTCCTCCACGAGGTAAGACACAAACGGACTTGCCCTAAAGGGAAGAAGCCTTCTGAGTCCCGCAGAGAGGCAGCCTCTCCCACTCAGCATTCCCCGACGACTGAGCCCATGGCAAGGGTCCGAGACACGGAGGAAGACAGCCGTAACCCCGAGCTTTTCCACAATGTAGTATAGGCCTCACCCTGAAGCTCACGTCAATTTCATAGAGAAAACACCAGGCCTCGGTGTGCTTTCCTGTGGCAAGGAAACTTTGCTTTCATTCCTTAGGTGGCACATTGGCTCAGGACGGCCCTACCCGAAGGACTCACGGTGTGCAACCCTATTTGTTGAGATCAGCCCCTCTGGCTCTTTCTCGGATGAAACCAAGTGGGCAAAGAGCCGTTCCTAAGCTGGGGTCCCTGGGAGCCTTCCCTAGTCTACACCAGAACAGCACTCTGAGGGAGAGGAGACGCGGAGTCTTGGTAGCCAAATCTCCTATTCTGCAGAGAAACATTTCGTTGTAGGTGGGTTCCATCAGCCTTGCCATATTTTCTCAGCTGCCTAGGAAGGAGGGCAGGCAGTCAGTTGGCAGGCTCACCTGAGGCCCTGCTTCCCAGACTGTGATACAGAACCCCCGCCTGCTGCAGCCCAAAGGGACGGCTTATGGTAAGGGAAAAACCCTGTGCTGGAAAGTTCCTGCCTAACCCTCGCACAAGCACAAGCATATGGGTCAGTGGTCAAAGACTTTCCCCACAAGTTTACCATGTTTGCTCCCATCTAGCCTCCGAAGGCCGAGGTTACCTAGCTGGGGATCACACTTCAGGAAAGGTACTCATGCTGCTTGAGACTGCAAGTTGTTTCACCAGGCAGCCCAAATCGAGTACACCCACTTGCATTTTCCAGGGGCAGAGCAAAAGGTGTCAACTTACAGGCCTCCAGCCTGGGAGGGGAACATACACTTTCTGAATGGGAAAGAAGCTCATGCCTTCAGTGTGAAAGGCCACTATGCCTCTTTGCTTTGGCAGCCCAGGGGTAGCGTCGGCTCTGAAATGCTTCCAAAGGAGCAGAGTCAGAGAACCTTTGAACCTCAGAGCAGGTGCAGCCCCGAAAAGGTCTGCTCTTGGCCTGAGAACACCCACTGCCCAGCGCTTTTTTTGGGTACACACGTGTAGAGGAAGGTTGTTGAATTCTGCTGCGTGATAATTTCTCCGGGCCACGTAGTGTGAGGGCCAGTAGAGTGGCCCTCCATCTCATCCCAGCTTCATGTGCCGGGTGTATAAGGCAAACTCCCTTCTTGATTCCCTCCGTGGGCTACGTAAGCTCCAGAGAAAGATGGATGATTGGGACCCAGGGCTGGTATCTAGGTTCATGTTCTGTGCCTCAACTTCGCAGCGGTTCTCTCTAAGCGGGTCACAAAGGCTCTCTGGAAGAGTTTCCTTAGAGGCTCAGAAACAGGAAAGTAGCCAACAGGCCCACGGGGATGCCAGTTCTCTGAAGCAACAACGCTACCAGCGTCAGACACTTGGGTTCCCTTTGGTAAATGGAAGAACAACTCTGCTTGGAAGCTTCTGCCATCCAGTTTGAGAGTCACACTTCCACCGCAGCCTAGGATTCCAAGTGTTGCCATGCCGCCACAATTTCCAATTCTTAGGCCTCTGACGGCAGAGTGTCTGGCAGTTCTCAAAGAGACCTTAGGAATGCAGGCGTTTTGGCTCCTTCCACCGAGAAAGCAGCTCCTCCAGATCCTCTGTCGTTAGGTATTTCAAGTTAGAATATCTCGAGGCGCCTTCTTTCCTCCTCCACGAAGTAAGACACAAACGGACTTGCCCTAAAGGCAAGAAGCCTTCTGAGTCCGGCAGAGAGGCGTCCTCTCCCACTCAGCATCCCCCCACGACTGAGCCCCTGGTATGGGTCCGAGACACGGAGAAAGACAGCCGTAACCCCGAGCTTTTCCACAATCTAGTATAGGCCTCACCCTCAAGCTCACGTCAATTTCATAGAGAAAACACCAGGCCTCGGTGTGCTTTCCTGTGGCAAGGAAACTTTGCTTTCATTCCTTAGGTGGCACATTGGCTCAGGACGGCCCTAGCCGAAGGACTCACGGTGTGCAGCCCTATTTGTTGAGATCAGCCCCTCTGGCTCTTTCTCGGATGAAACCAAGTGGGCAAAGAGCCGTTCCTAAGCTGGGGTCCCTGGGAGCTTTCCCTAGTCTACACCAGAACAGCACTCTGAGGGAGAGGAGACGCGGAGGTTTGGTAGCAAAATCTCCTATTCTGAAGAGAAACATTTCGTTGTAGGCGGGTTCCATCAGCCTTGCCGTATTTTCTCAGCTGGCTAGGATGGAGGGCAGGCAGTCAGTTGGCAGACTCACCTGAGGCCCTGCTTCCCCGACTGTGATACAGAACCCCCGCCTGCTGCAGCCCAAAGGGACGGCTTATGGTAAGGGAAAAACCCTGTGTTGGAAAGTTCCTGCCTAACCCTCGCACAAGCACAAGCATATGGGTCAGTGGTCAAAGACTTTCCCCACAAGTTTACCATGTTTGCTCCCATCTAGCCTCCGAAGGCCGAGGTTACCTAGCTGGGGATCACACTTCAGGAAAGGTACTCATGCTGCTTGTGACTGCAAGTTGTTTCACCAGGCAGCCCAAATGGAGTACACCCACTTGCATTTTCCAGGGGCAGAGCAAAAGGTGTCAACTTACACGCCTCCAGCCTGGGAGGGGCAACATACACTTTCTGAATGTGAAAGAAGCCCATGCCTTCATTGTGAAAGGCCACTATGCCTCTCTGCTTGGTAGCCCAGAGGTAGCGTCAGCTCTGAAATGCTTCCAAAGGAGCAGAGTCAGAGAAGCTTTGAACCACAGAGCAGGTGAAGCCCCGAACAAGGTCTGCTCTTGGCCTGAGAACACCCACTGCCCAGCGCTTCTTTTGGGTACCCACGTGTAGAGGAAGGTTGCTGAATTCTGCTGCGTGATAACTTCTCCGGGCCACGTAGTGTGAGGGCTAATAGAGTGGCTTTCCATCTCATCCCAGCTTCATGTGCCGGGTGTATAAGGCAAACTCCCTGCTTGAATCCCTCCGTGGGCTACGTAAACTCCAGAGAAAGATGGATGATTGGGACCCAGGGCTGGTACCTAGGTAATGTTCTGTGCCTCAACTTCGCAGCTGTTCTCTCTAAGCGGGTCCAAAGGCTTTCTGGAAGAGTTTCCTTAGAGGCTCAGAAACAGGAAAGTAGCCGACAGGCCCACGGGGATGCCAGTTCTCTGCAGCAACAACGCTACCAGCGTCAGACACTTGGGTTCTCTTTGGTAAATGGAAGAACAACTCTGCTTGGAAGCTTCTGCCATCCAGTTTGAGAGTCGCACTTCCACCGCAGCCTAGGATTCCATGTGTTGCCATGCCGCCACAATTTCCAATTCTTAGGCCTATGACAGCAGAGTGTCTGGCAGTTCTCAAAGAGACCTTAGGAATGCAGGCGTTTTGGCTCCTTCCACCGAGAAAGCAGCTCCTCCAGATCCTCTGTCGTTAGGTATTTCATGTTAGAATATCTCTAGGCGCCCTCTTTCCTCCTCCACGAGGTAAGACACAAACGGACTTGCCCTAAAGGGAAGAAGCCTTCTGAGTCCGGCAGAGAGGCAGCCTCTCCCACTCAGCGTCACCCCACGACTGAGCCCCTGGTATGGGTCCGAGACACGGAGATAGACAGCCGTAACCCCGAGCTTTTCCACAATGTAGTATAGGCCTCACCATCAAGCTCACGTCAATTTCATAGAGAAAACACCAGGCCTCGGTGTGCTTTCCTGTGGCAAGGAAACTTTGCTTTCATTCCTTAGGTGGCACATTGGCTCAGGACGGCCCTAGCCGAAGGACTCACGGTGTGCAGCCCTATTTATTGAGATCAGCGTCTCTGGCTCTTTCTCGGATGAAACCAAGTGGGCAAAGAGCCGTTCCTAAGCTGGGGTCCCTGGGAGCTTTCCCTAGTCTACACCAGAACAGCACTCTAAGGGAGAGGAGACGCGGATGTTTGGTACCAAAATCTCCTATTCTGAAGAGAAGCATTTCGTTGTAGGCGGGTTCCATCAGCCTTGCCGTATTTTCTCAGCTGGCTACGATGGAGGGCAGGCAGTCAGTTGGCAGGCTGACCTGAGGCCCTGCTTCCCCGACTGTGATACAGAACCCCCGCCTGCTGCAGCCCAAAGGGACGGCTTATGGTAAGGGAAAAACCCTGTGTTGGAAAGTTTCTGCCTAACCCTCGCACAAGCACAAGCATATGGGTCAGTGTTCAAAGACTTTCCCCACAAGTTTACCATGTTTGCTCCCATCTAGCCTCCGAAGGCCGAGGTTACCTAGCTGGGGATCACACTTCAGGAAAGGTACTCATGCTGCTTGTGACTGCAAGTTGTTTCACCAGGCAGCCCAAATCGAGTACACCCACTTGCATTTTCCAGGGGCAGAGCAAAAGGTGTCAACTTACAGGCCTCCAGCCTGGGAGGGGAACATACACTTTCTGAATGGGAAAGAAGCTCATGCCTTCAGTGTGAAAGGCCACTATGCCTCTTTGCTTTGGCAGCCCAGGGGTAGCGTCGGCTCTGAAATGCTTCCAAAGGAGCAGAGTCAGAGAACCTTTGAACCTCAGAGCAGGTGCAGCCCCGAACAAGGTCTGTCCTTGGCCTGAGAACACCCACTGCCCAGCGCTTCTTTTGGGTACCCACGTGTAGAGGAAGGTTGTTGAATTCTGCTGCGTGATAACTTCTCCGGGCCACGTAGTGTGAGGTCCAGTAGAGTGGCCCTCCATCTCATCCCAGCTTCATGTGCCGGGTGTATAAGGCAAACTCCCTGCTTGAATCCCTCCTTGGGCTAAGTAAGCTCCAGAGAAAGATGGATGATTGGGACCCAGGCTGGTATCTAGGTTAATGTTCTGTGCCTCAACTTCGCAGCTGTTCTCTCTAAGCGGGTCCCAAAGGCTTTCTGGAAGTGTTTCCTTAGAGGCTCAGAAACAGGAAAGTAGCCGACAGGCCCACGGGGATGCCAGTTCTCTGCAGCAACAACGCTACCAGCGTCAGGCACTTGGGTTCTCTTTGGTAAATGGAAGAACAACTCTGATTGGAAGCTTCTGCCATCCAGTTTGAGAGTCGCACTTCCACCGCAGCCTAGGATTCCAAGTGTTGCCATGCCGCCACAATTTCCAATTCTTAGGCCTATGACGGCAGAGTGTCTGGCAGTTCTCAAAGAGACCTTAGGAATGCAGGCGTTTTGGCTCCTTCCACCGAGAAAGCAGCTCCTCCAGATCCTCTGTCGTTAGGTATTTCATGTTAGAATATCTCGAGGCGCCCTCTTTCCTCCTCCACGAGGTAAGACACAAACGGACTTGCCCTAAAGGGAAGAAGCCTTCTGAGTCCGGCAGAGAGGCAGCCTTTCCCACTCAGCATCCCCCACGACTGAGCCCCTGGTATGGGTCTGAGACACGGAGAAAGACAGCCGTAACCCCGAGCTTTTCCACAATCTAGTATAGGCCTCACCCTCAAGCTCACGTCAATTTCATAGAGAAAACACCAGGCCTCGGTGTGCTTTCCTGTGGCAAGGAAACTTTGCTTTCATTCCTTAGGTGGCACATTGGCTCAGGACGGCCCTAGCCGAAGGACTCACGGTGTGCAGCCCTATTTATTGAGATCAGCCCCTCTGGCTCTTTCTCGGATGAAACCAAGTGGGCAAAGAGCGGTTCCTAAGCTGGGGTCCCTGGGAGCTTTCCCTAGTCTACACCAGAACAGCACTCTGAGGGAGAGGAGACGCGGAGGTTTGGTAGCAAAATCTCCTATTCTGAAGAGAAACATTTCGTTGTAGGCGGGTTCCATCAGCCTTGCCGTATTTTCTCAGCTGGCTAGGATGGAGGGCAGGCAGTCAGTTGGCAGGCTGACCTGAGGCCCTGCTTCCCCGACTGTGATACAGAACCCCCGCCTGCTGCAGCCCAAAGGGACGGCTTATGGTAAGGGAAAAACCGTGTGTTGGAAAGTTCCTGCCTAACCCTCGCACAAGCACAAGCATATGGGTCAGTGGTCAAAGACTTTCCCCACAAGTTTACCATGTTTGCTCCCATCTAGCCTCCGAAGGCCGAGGTTACCTAGCTGGGGATCACACTTCAGGAAAGGTACTCATGCTGCTTGTGACTGCAAGTTGTTTCACCAGGCAGCCCAAATCGAGTACACCCACTTGCATTTTCCAGGGGCAGAGCAAAAGGTGTCAACTTACAGGCCTCCAGCCTGGGAGGGGAACATACACTTTCTGAATGGGAAAGAAGCTCATGCCTTCAGTGTGAAAGGCCACTATGCCTCTTTGCTTTGGCAGCCCAGGGGTAGCGTCGGCTCTGAAATGCTTCCAAAGGAGCAGAGTCAGAGAACCTTTGAACCTCAGAGCAGGTGCAGCCGCGAACAAGGTCTGCTCTTGGCCTGAGAACACCCACTGCCCAGCGCTTCTTTTGGGTACCCACGTGTAGAGGAAGGTTGTTGAATTCTGCTGCGTGATAACTTCTCCGGGCCACGTGGTGTGAGGGCCAGTAGAGTGGCCCTCCATCTCATCCCAGCTTCATGTGCCGGGTGTATAAGTCAAACTCCCTTCTTGAATCCCTCCGTGGGCTACGTAACCTCCAGAGAAAGATGGATGATTGGGACCCAGGGCTGGTACCTAGGTTAATGTTCTGTGCCTCAACTTCGCAGCTGTTCTCTCTAAGCGTGTCCCAAAGGCTCTCTGGAAGAGTTTCCTTAGAGGCTCAGAAACAGAAAAGTAGCCGACAGGCCCACGGGGATGCCAGTTCTCTGCAGCAACAACGCTACCAGCGTCAGGCACTTGGGTTCTCTTTGGTAAATGGAAGAACAACTCTGCTTGGAAGCTTCTGCCATCCAGTTTGAGAGTCGCACTTCCCCCGCAGCCTAGGATTCCATGTGTTGCCATGCCGCCACAATTTCCAATTCTTAGGCCTATGACAGCAGAGTGTCTGCCAGTTCTCAAAGAGACCTTAGGAATGCAGGCGTTTTTGCTCCTTTCACCGAGAAAGCAGCTCCTCCAGATCCTCTGTCGTTAGGTATTTCAAGTTAGAATATCTCTAGGCGCCCTCTTTCCTCCTCCACGAGGTAAGACACAAACGGACTTGCCCTAAAGGGAAGAAGCCTTCTGAGTCCGGCAGAGAGGCAGCCTTTCCCACTCAGCATCCCCCACGACTGAGCCCCTGGTATGGGTCTGAGACACGGAGAAAGACAGCCGTAACCCCGAGCTTTTCCACAATCTAGTATAGGCCTCACCCTCAAGCTCACGTCAATTTCATAGAGAAAACACCAGGCCTCGGTGTGCTTTCCTGTGGCAAGGAAACTTTGCTTTCATTCCTTAGGTGGCACATTGGCTCAGGACGGCCCTAGCCGAAGGACTCACGGTGTGCAGCCCTATTTATTGAGATCAGCCCGTCTGGCTCTTTCTCGGATGAAACCAAGTGGGCAAAGAGCGGTTCCTAAGCTGGGGTCCCTGGGAGCTTTCCCTAGTCTACACCAGAACAGCACTCTGATGGAGAGGAGACGCGGAGGTTTGGTAGCAAAATCTCCTATTCTGAAGAGAAACATTTCGTTGTAGGCGGGTTCCATCAGCCTTGCCGTATTTTCTCAGCTGGCTAGGATGGAGGGCAGGCAGTCAGTTGGCAGGCTGACCTGAGGCCCTGCTTCCCCGACTGTGATACAGAACCCCCGCCTGCTGCAGCCCAAAGGGACGGCTTATGGTAAGGGAAAAACCGTGTGTTGGAAAGTTCCTGCCTAACCCTCGCACAAGCACAAGCATATGGGTCAGTGGTCAAAGACTTTCCCCACAAGTTTACCATGTTTGCTCCCATCTAGCCTCCGAAGGCCGAGGTTACCTAGCTGGGGATCACACTTCAGGAAAGGTACTCATGCTGCTTGTGACTGCAAGTTGTTTCACCAGGCAGCCCAAATCGAGTACACCCACTTGCATTTTCCAGGGGCAGAGCAAAAGGTGTCAACTTACAGGCCTCCAGCCTGGGAGGGGAATATACACTTTCTGAATGGGAAAGAAGCTCATGTTTTCAGTGTGAAAGGCCACTATGCCTCTTTGCTTTGGCAGCCCAGGGGTAGCGTCGGCTCTGAAATGCTTCCAAAGGAGCAGAGTCAGAGAACCTTTGAACCTCAGAGCAGGTGCAGCCCCGAACAAGGTCTGTCCTTGGCCTGAGAACACCCACTGCCCAGCGCTTCTTTTGGGTACACACGTGTAGAGGAAGGTTGTTGAATTCTGCTGCGTGATAACTTCTCCGGGCCACGTAGTGTGAGGGCCAGTAGAGTGGCCCACCATCTCATCCCAGCTTCAAGTGCCGGGTGTATAAGGCAAACTCCCTGCTTGAATCCCTCCGTGGGCTAAGTAAGCTCCAGAGAAAGATGGATGATTGGGACCCAGGCTGGTATCTAGGTTAATGTTCTGTGCCTCAACTTCGCAGCTGTTCTCTCTAAGCGGGTCCCAAAGGCTCTCTGGAAGAGTTTCCTTAGAGGCTCAGAAACAGGAAAGTAGCCGACAGGCCCACGGGGATGCCAGTTCTCTGCAGCAACAACGCTACCAGCGTCAGGCACTTGGGTTCTCTTTGGTAAATGGAAGAACAACTCTGCTTGGAAGCTTCTGCCATCCAGTTTGAGAGTCGCACTTCCCCCGCAGCCTAGGATTCCAAGTGTTGCCATGCCGCCACAATTTCCAATTCTTAGGCCTATGACAGCAGAGTGTCTGGCAGTTCTCAAAGAGACCTTAGGAATGCAGGCGTTTTTGCTCCTTTCACCGAGAAAGCAGCTCCTCCAGATCCTCTGTCGTTAGGTATTTCAAGTTAGAATATCTCTAGGCGCCCTCTTTCCTCCTCCACGAGGTAAGACACAAACGGACTTGCCCTAAAGGGAAGAAGCCTTCTGAGTCCGGCAGAGAGGCAGCCTCTCCCACTCAGCATCCCCCCACGACTGAGCCCCTGGTATGGGTCCGAGACACGGAGAAAGACAGCCGTAACCCCGAGCTTTTCCACAATGTAGTATAGGCCTCACCCTGAAGCTCACGTCAATTTCATAGAGAAAACACCAGGCCTCGGTGTGCTTTCCTGTGGCAAGGAAACTTTGCTTTCATTCCTTAGGTGGCACATTGGCTCAGGACGGCCCTAGCCGAAGGACTCACGGTGTGCAGCCCTATTTATTGAGATCAGCCCCTCTGGCTCTTTCTCGGATCAAACCAAGTGGGCAAAGAGCCGTTCCTAAGCTGGGGTCCCTGGGAGCCTTCCCTAGTCTACACCAGAACAGCACTCTAAGGGAGAGGAGACGCGGAGGTTTGGTACCAAAATCTCCTATTCTGAAGAGAAGCATTTCGTTGTAGGCGGGTTCCATCAGCCTTGCCGTATTTTCTCAGCTGGCTAGGATGGAGGGCAGGCAGTCAGTTGGCAGGCTGACCTGAGGCCCTGCTTCCCCGACTGTGATACAGAACCCCCGCCTGCTGCAGCCCAAAGGGACGGCTTATGGTAAGGGAAAAACCGTGTGTTGGAAAGTTTCTGCCTAACCCTCGCACAAGCACAAGCATATGGGTCAGTGGTCAAAGACTTTCCCCACAAGTTTACCATGTTTGCTCCCATCTAGCCTCCGAAGGCCGAGGTTACCTAGCTGGAGATCACACTTCAGGAAAGGTACTCATGCTGCTTGTGACTGCAAGTTGTTTCACCAGGCAGCCCAAATCGAGTACACCCACTTGCATTTTCCAGGGGCAGAGCAAAAGGTGTCAACTTACAGACCTCCAGCCTGGGAGGGGAACATACACTTTCTGAATGGGAAAGAAGCTCATGTTTTCAGTGTGAAAGGCCACTATGCCTCTTTGCTTTGGCAGCCCAGGGGTAGCGTCGGCTCTGAAATGCTTCCAAAGGAGCAGAGTCAGAGAACCTTTGAACCTCAGAGCAGGTGCAGCCCCGAACAAGGTCTGTCCTTGGCCTGAGAACACCCACTGCCCAGCGCTTCTTTTGGGTACACACGTGTAGAGGAAGGTTGTTGAATTCTGCTGCGTGATAACTTCTCCGGGCCACGTAGTGTGAGGGCCAGTAGAGTGGCCCTCCATCTCATCCCAGCTTCATGTGCCGGGTGTATAAGGCAAACTCCCTGCTTGAATCCCTCCGTGGGCTAAGTAAGCTCCAGAGAAAGATGGATGATTGGGACCCAGGCTGGTATCTAGGTTAATGTTCTGTGCCTCAACTTCGCAGCTGTTCTCTCTAAGCGGGTCCCAAAGGCTTTCTGGAAGAGTTTCCTTAGAGGCTCAGAAACAGGAAAGTAGCCGACAGGCCCACGGGGATGCCAGTTCTCTGCAGCAACAACGCTACCAGCGTCAGGCACTTGGGTTCTCTTTGGTAAATGGAAGAACAACTCTGCTTGGAAGCTTCTGCCATCCAGTTTGAGAGTCGCACTTCCACCGCAGCCTAGGATTCCAAGTGTTGCCATGCCGCCACAATTTCCAATTCTTAGGCCTATGACGGCAGAGTGTCTGGCAGTTCTCAAACAGACCTTAGGAATGCAGGCGTTTTGGCTCCTTCCACCGAGAAAGCAGCTCCTCCAGATCCTCTGTCGTTAGGTATTTCATGTTAGAATATCTCGAGGCGCCCTCTTTCCTCCTCCACGAGGTAAGACACAAACGGACTTGCCCTAAAGGGAAGAAGCCTTCTGAGTCCGGCAGAGAGGCAGCCTTTCCCACTCAGCATCCCCCACGACTGAGCCCCTGGTATGGGTCTGAGACACGGAGAAAGACAGCCGTAACCCCGAGCTTTTCCACAATCTAGTATAGGCCTCACCCTCAAGCTCACGTCAATTTCATAGAGAAAACACCAGGCCTCGGTGTGCTTTCCTGTGGCAAGGAAACTTTGCTTTCATTCCTTAGGTGGCACATTGGCTCAGGACGGCCCTAGCCGAAGGACTCACGGTGTGCAGCCCTATTTATTGAGATCAGCCCCTCTGGCTCTTTCTCGGATGAAACCAAGTGGGCAAAGAGCGGTTCCTAAGCTGGGGTCCCTGGGAGCTTTCCCTAGTCTACACCAGAACAGCACTCTGAGGGAGAGGAGACGCGGAGGTTTGGTAGCAAAATCTCCTATTCTGAAGAGAAACATTTCGTTGTAGGCGGGTTCCATCAGCCTTGCCGTATTTTCTCAGCTGGCTAGGATGGAGGGCAGGCAGTCAGTTGGCAGGCTGACCTGAGGCCCTGCTTCCCCGACTGTGATACAGAACCCCCGCCTGCTGCAGCCCAAAGGGACGGCTTATGGTAAGGGAAAAACCCTGTGTTGGAAAGTTCCTGCCTAACCCTCGCACAAGCACAAGCATATGGGTCAGTGGTCAAAGACTTTCCCCACAAGTTTACCATGTTTGCTCCCATCTAGCCTCCGAAGGCCGAGGTTACCTAGCTGGGGATCACACTTCAGGAAAGGTACTCATGCTGCTTGTGACTGCAAGTTGTTTCACCAGGCAGCCCAAATCGAGTACACCCACTTGCATTTTCCAGGGGCAGAGCAAAAGGTGTCAACTTACAGGCCTCCAGCCTGGGAGGGGAACATACACTTTCTGAATGGGAAAGAAGCTCATGTTTTCAGTGTGAAAGGCCACTATGCCTCTTTGCTTTGGCAGCCCAGGGGTAGCGTCGGCTCTGAAATGCTTCCAAAGGAGCAGAGTCAGAGAACCTTTGAACCTCAGAGCAGGTGCAGCCCCGAACAAGGTCTGTCCTTGGCCTGAGAACACCCACTGCCCAGCGCTTCTTTTGGGTACACACGTGTAGAGGAAGGTTGTTGAATTCTGCTGCGTGATAACTTCTCCGGGCCACGTAGTGTGAGGGCCAGTAGAGTGGCCCACCATCTCATCCCAGCTTCATGTGCCGGGTGTATAAGGCAAACTCCCTGCTTGAATCCCTCCGTGGGCTAAGTAAGCTCCAGAGAAAGATGGATGATTGGGACCCAGGCTGGTATCTAGGTTAATGTTCTGTGCCTCAACTTCGCAGCTGTTCTCTCTAAGCGGGTCCCAAAGGCTTTCTGGAAGAGTTTCCTTAGAGGCTCAGAAACAGGAAAGTAGCCGACAGGCCCACGGGGATGCCAGTTCTCTGCAGCAACAACGCTACCAGCGTCAGGCACTTGGGTTCTCTTTGGTAAATGGAAGAACAACTCTGCTTGGAAGCTTCTGCCATCCAGTTTGAGAGTCGCACTTCCACCGCAGCCTAGGTTTCCATGTGTTGCCATGCCGCCACAATTTCCAATTCTTAGGCCTATGACAGCAGAGTGTCTGGCAGTTCTCAAAGAGACCTTAGGAATGCAGGCGTTTTGGCTCCTTCCACCGAGAAAGCAGCTCCTCCAGATCCTCTGTCGTTAGGTATTTCATGTTAGAATATCTCGAGGCGCCCTCTTTCCTCCTCCACGAGGTAAGACACAAACGGACTTGCCCTAAAGGGAAGAAGCCTTCTGAGTCCGGCAGAGAGGCAGCCTTTCCCACTCAGCGTCACCCCACGACTGAGCCCCTGGTATGGGTCTGAGACACGGAGAAAGACAGCCGTAACCCCGAGCTTTTCCACAATCTAGTATAGGCCTCACCCTCAAGCTCACGTCAATTTCATAGAGAAAACACCAGGCCTCGGTGTGCTTTCCTGTGGCAAGGAAACTTTGCTTTCATTCCTTAGGTGGCACATTGGCTCAGGACGGCCCTAGCCGAAGGACTCACGGTGTGCAGCCCTATTTATTGAGATCAGCCCCTCTGGCTCTTTCTCGGATGAAACCAAGTGGGCAAAGAGCCGTTCCTAAGCTGGGGTCCCTGGGAGCTTTCCCTAGTCTACACCAGAACAGCACTCTGAGGGAGAGGAGACGCGGAGGTTTGGTAGCAAAATCTCCTATTCTGAAGAGAAACATTTCGTTGTAGGCGGGTTCCATCAGCCTTGCAGTATTTTCTCAGCTGGCTAGGATGGAGGGCAGGCAGTCAGTTGGCAGACTCACCTGAGGCCCTGCTTCCCCGACTGTGATACAGAACCCCCACCTGCTGCAGCCCAAAGGGACGGCTTATGGTAAGGGAAAAACCGTGTGTTGGAAAGTTTCTGCCTAACCCTCGCACAAGCACAAGCATATGGGTCAGTGGTCAAAGACTTTCCCCACAAGTTTACCATGTTTGCTCCCATCTAGCCTCCGAAGGCCGAGGTTACCTAGCTGGGGATCACACTTCAGGAAAGGTACTCATGCTGCTTGTGACTGCAAGTTGTTTCACCAGGCAGCCCAAATCGAGTACAGCCACTTGCATTTTCCAGGGGCAGAGCAAAAGGTGTCAACTTACAGGCCTCCAGCCTGGGAGGGGAATATACACTTTCTGAATGGGAAAGAAGCTCATGCCTTCAGTGTGAAAGGCCACTATGCCTCTTTGCTTTGGCAGCCCAGGGGTAGCGTCGGCTCTGAAATGCTTCCAAAGGAGCAGAGTCAGAGAACATTTGAACCTCAGAGCAGGTGCAGCCGCGAACAAGGTCTGCTCTTGGCCTGAGAACACCCACTGCCCAGCGCTTCTTTTGGGTACCCACGTGTAGAGGAAGGTTGTTGAATTCTGCTGCGTGATAACTTCTCCGGGCCACGTAGTGTGAGGGCCAGTAGAGTGGCCCTCCATCTCATCCCAGCTTCATGTGCCGGGTGTATAAGGCAAACTCCCTGCTTGAATCCCTCCGTGGGCTACGTAAACTCCAGAGAAAGATGGATGATTGGGACCCAGGGCTGGTACCTAGGTTAATGTTCTGTGCCTCAACTTCGCAGCTGTTCTCTCTAAGCGTGTCCCAAAGGCTCTCTGGAAGAGTTTCCTTAGAGGCTCAGAAACAGGAAAGTAGCCGACAGGCCCACGGGGATGCCAGTTCTCTGCAGCAACAACGCTACCAGCGTCAGACACTTGGGTTCTCTTTGGTAAATGGAAGAACAACTCTGCTTGGAAGCTTCTGCCATCCAGTTTGAGAGTCGCACTTCCACCGCAGCCTAGGATTCCATGTGTTGCCATGCCGCCACAATTTCCAATTCTTAGGCCTATGACAGCAGAGTGTCTGGCAGTTCTCAAAGAGACCTTAGGAATGCAGGCGTTTTGGCTCCTTCCACCGAGAAAGCAGCTCCTCCAGATCCTCTGTCGTTAGGTATTTCATGTTAGAATATCTCTAGGCGCCCTCTTTCCTCCTCCACGAGGTAAGACACAAACGGACTTGCCCTAAAGGGAAGAAGCCTTCTGAGTCCGGCAGAGAGGCAGCCTCTCCCACTCAGCGTCACCCCACGACTGAGCCCCTGGTATGGGTCCGAGACACGGAGATAGACAGCCGTAACCCCGAGCTTTTCCACAATGTAGTATAGGCCTCTCCATCAAGCTCACGTCAATTTCATAGAGAAAACACCAGGCCTCGGTGTGCTTTCCTGTGGCAAGGAAACTTTGCTTTCATTCCTTAGGTGGCACATTGGCTCAGGACGGCCCTAGCCGAAGGACTCACGGTGTGCAGCCCTATTTGTTGAGATCAGCCCCTCTGGCTCTTTCTCTGATGCAACCAAGTGGGCAAAGAGCCGTTCCTAAGCTGGGGTCCCTGGGAGCTTTCTCTAGTCTACACCAGAACAGCACTCTGAGGGAGAGGAGACGCGGAGGTTTGGTAGCAAAATCTCCTATTCTGAAGAGAAACATTTCGTTGTAGGCGGGTTCCATCAGCCTTGCCGTATTTTCTCAGCTGCCTAGGATGGAGGGCAGGCAGTCAGTTGGCAGGCTCACCTGAGGCCCTGCTTCCCCGACTGTGATTCAGAACCCCCGCCTGCTGCAGCCCAAAGGGACGGCTTATGGTAAGGGAAAAACCCTGTGTTGGAAAGTTCCTGCCTAACCCTCGCACAAGCACAAGCATATGGGTCAGTGGTCAAAGACTTTCCCCACAAGTATACCATGTTTGCTCCCATCTAGCCTCCGAAGGCCGAGGTTACCTAGCTGGGGATCACACTTCAGGAAAGGTACTCATACTGCATGTGACTGCAAGTTGTTTCACCAGGCAGCCCAAATGGAGTACCCCCACTTGCATTTTCCAGGGGCAGAGCAAAAGGTGTAAACTTACACGCCTCCAGCCTGGGAGGGGCGACATACATTTTCTGAAAGGGAAAGAAGCCCATGCCTTCAGTGTGAAAGGCCACTATGCCTCTTTGCTTTGGCAGCCCAGGGGTAGCGTCGGCTCTGAAATGCTTCCAAAGGAGCAGAGTCAGAGAACCTTTGAACCACAGAGCAGGTGCAGCCCCGAACAAGGTCTGCTCTTGGCCTGAGAACACCCACTGCGCAGCACTTCTTTTGGGTACACACGTGTAGAGGAAGCTTGTTGAATTCTGCTGCGTGATAACTTCTCCGGGCCACGTAGTGTGAGGGCCAGTAGAGTGGCCCTCCATCTCATCCCAGCTTCATGTGCCGGGTGTATAAGGCAAACTCCCTGCTTGATTCCCTCCGTGGGCCTCGTAAGCTCCAGAGAAAGATGGATGATTGGGACCCAGGGCTGGTATCTAGGTTCATGTTCTGTGCCTCAACTTCGCAGCTGTTCTCTCTAAGCGGGTCACAAAGGCTCTCTGGAAGAGTTTCCTTAGAGGCTCAGAAACAGGAAATTAGCCGACAGGCCCACGGGGATGCCAGTTCTCTGCAGCAACAACCCTACAAGCGTCAGACACTTGGGTTCTCTTCGGTAAATGGAAGAACAACTCTGCTTGGAAGCTTCTGCCATCCAGTTTGAGAGTCACACTTCCACCGCAGCCTAGGATTCCAAGTGTTGCCATGCCGCCACAATTTCCAATTCTTAGGCCTATGACGGCAGAGTGTCTGGCAGTTCTCAAACAGACCTTAGGAATGCAGGCGTTTTGGCTCCTTCCACCGAGAAAGCAGCTCCTCCAGATCCTCTGTCGTTAGGTATTTCATGTTAGAATATCTCTAGGCGCCCTCTTTCCTCCTCCACGAGGTTAGACACAAACGGACTTGCCCTAAATGGAAGAAGCCTTCTGAGTCCGGCAGAAAGGCAGCCTCTCCCACTCAGTGTCCCCACACGACTGAGCCCCTGGTATGGGTCCGAGACACGGAGAAAGACAGCCGTAACCCCGAGCTTTTCCACAATCTACTATAGGCCTCACCCTCAAGCTCACGTCAATTTCATAGAGAAAACACCAGGCCTCGGTGTGCTTTCCTGTGGCAAGGAAACTTTGCTTTCATTCCTTAGGTGGCACATTGGCTCAGGACGGCCCTACCCGAAGGACTCACGGTGTGCAGCCCTATTTGTTGAGATCAGCCCCTCTGGCTCTTTCTCGGATGAAACCAAGTGGGCAAAGAGCCGTTCCTAAGCTGGGGTCCCTGGGCGCTTTCCCTAGTCTACACCAGAACAGCACTCTAAGGGAGAGGAGACGCGGAGGTTTGGTACCAAAATCTCCTATTCTGAAGAGAAGCATTTCGTTGTAGGCGGGTTCCATCAGCCTTGCCGTATTTTCTCAGCTGGCTAGGATGGAGGGCAGGCAGTCAGTTGGCAGGCTGACCTGAGGCCCTGCTTCCCCGACTGTGATACAGAACCCCCGCCTGCTGCAGCCCAAAGGGACGGCTTATGGTAAGGGAAAAACCCTGTGTTGGAAAGTTCCTGCCTAACCCTCGCACAAGCACAAGCATATGGGTCAGTGGTCAAAGACTTTCCCCACAAGTTTACCATGTTTGCTCCCATCTAGCCTCCGAAGGCCGAGGTTACCTAGCTGGGGATCACACTTCAGGAAAGGTACTCATGCTGCTTGTGACTGCAAGTTGTTTCACCAGGCAGCCCAAATCGAGTCCACCCACTTGCATTTTACAGGGGCCGAGCCTGGGAGGGGCAACATACACTTTCTGAATGGGAAAGAAGCCCATGCCTTCAGTGTGAAAGGCCACTATGCCTCTTTGCTTTGGCAGCCCAGGGATAGCGTCGGCTCTGAAATGCTTCCAAAGGAGCAGAGTCAGAGAACCTTTGAACCACAGAGCAGGTGCAGCCCCGAACAAGGTCTGCTCTTGGCCTGAGAACACCCACTGCCCAGCGCTTCGTTTGGGTACACACGTGTAGAGGAAGGTTGTTGAATTCTGCTGCGTGATAACTTCTCCGGGCCACGTAGCGTGAGGGCCAGTAGAGTGGCCCTCCATCTCATCCCGGCTTCATGTGCCGGGTGTATAAGTCAAACTCCCTGCCTCAATCCCTCCGTGGGCTACGTAACCTCCAGAGAGAGGTGGGTGATTGGGACCCAGAGCTGGTATCTAGGTCACTGCTCTGTGCCTCAACTTCGCAGCTGTTCTCTCTAAGCGGGTCCCAAAGGCTTTCTGGAAGTGTTTCCTTAGAGGGCCAGAAACAGGAAATTAGCCGACAGGCCCACGGGGATGCCAGTTCTCGGCAGCAACAACGCTACCAGCGTCAGACCCTTGGGTTCTCTTTGGTAAATGGAAGAACAACTCTGCTTGGAAGCTTCTGCCATCCAGTTTGAGAGTCGCACTTCCACCGCAGCCTAGGATTCCAAGTGTTGCCATGCCGCCACAATTTCCCATTCTTAGGCCTATGACGGCAGAGTATCTGGCAGTCCTCAAAGAGACCTTAGGGATGCAGGCGTTTTGGCTCCTTCCACCGAGAAAGCAGCTCCTCCAGATCCTCTGTCGTTAGGTATTTCATGTTAGAATATCTCTAGGCGCCCTCTTTCCTCCTCCACGAGGTAAGACACAAACGGACTTGCCCTAAAGGGAAGAAGCCTTCTGAGTCCCGCAGAGAGGCAGCCTCTCCCACTCAGCATTCCCCGACGACTGAGCCCATGGCAAGGGTCCGAGACACGGAGGAAGACAGCCGTAACCCCGAGCTTTTCCACAATGTAGTATAGGCCTCACCCTGAAGCTCACGTCAATTTCATAGAGAAAACACCAGGCCTCGGTGTGCTTTCCTGTGGCAAGGAAACTTTGCTTTCATTCCTTAGGTGGCACATTGGCTCAGGACGGCCCTACCCGAAGGACTCACGGTGTGCAACCCTATTTGTTGAGATCAGCCCCTCTGGCTCTTTCTCGGATGAAACCAAGTGGGCAAAGAGCCGTTCCTAAGCTGGGGTCCCTGGGAGCCTTCCCTAGTCTACACCAGAACAGCACTCTGAGGGAGAGGAGACGCGGAGTCTTGGTAGCCAAATCTCCTATTCTGCAGAGAAACATTTCGTTGTAGGTGGGTTCCATCAGCCTTGCCATATTTTCTCAGCTGCCTAGGAAGGAGGGCAGGCAGTCAGTTGGCAGGCTCACCTGAGGCCCTGCTTCCCAGACTGTGATACAGAACCCCCGCCTGCTGCAGCCCAAAGGGACGGCTTATGGTAAGGGAAAAACCCTGTGCTGGAAAGTTCCTGCCTAACCCTCGCACAAGCACAAGCATATGGGTCAGTGGTCAAAGACTTTCCCCACAAGTTTACCATGTTTGCTCCCATCTAGCCTCCGAAGGCCGAGGTTACCTAGCTGGGGATCACACTTCAGGAAAGGTACTCATGCTGCTTGAGACTGCAAGTTGTTTCACCAGGCAGCCCAAATCGAGTACACCCACTTGCATTTTCCAGGGGCAGAGCAAAAGGTGTCAACTTACAGGCCTCCAGCCTGGGAGGGGAACATACACTTTCTGAATGGGAAAGAAGCTCATGCCTTCAGTGTGAAAGGCAACTATGCCTCTTTGCTTTGGCAGCCCAGGGGTAGCGTCGGCTCTGAAATGCTTCCAAAGGAGCAGAGTCAGAGAACCTTTGAACCTCAGAGCAGGTGCAGCCCCGAACAAGGTCTGCTCTTGGCCTGAGAACACCCACTGCGCAGCGCTTCTTTTGGGTACACACGTTTAGAGGAAGGTTGTTGAATTCTGCTGCGTGATAACTTCTCCGGGCCACGTAGTGTGAGGGCCAGTAGAGTGGCCCTCCATCTCATCCCAGCTTCATGTGCCGGGTGTATAAGGCAAACTCCCTGCTTGATTCCTTCCGTGGGCTACGTAAGCTCCAGAGAAAGATGGATGATTGGCACCCAGGGCTGGTATCTAGGTTCATGTTCTGTGCCTCAACTTCGCAGCTGTTCTCTCTAAGCGGGTCCCAAAGGCTCTCTGGAAGAGTTTCCTTAGAGGCTCAGAAACAGGAAATTAGCCGACAGGCCCACGGGGATGCCAGTTCGCTGCAGCAACAACGCTACCAGCGTCAGACACTTGGGTTCTCTTCGGTAAATGGAAGAACAACTCTGCTTGGAAGCTTCTGCCATCCAGTTTGAGAGTCGCACTTCCACCGCAGCCTAGGATTCCATGTGTTGCCATGCCGCCACAATTTCCAATTCTTAGGCCTATGACAGCAGAGTGTCTGGCAGTTCTCAAAGAGACCTTAGGAATGCAGGCGTTTTGGCTCCTTCCACCGAGAAAGCAGCTCCTCCAGATCCTCTGTCGTTAGGTATTTCATGTTAGAATATCTCGAGGCGCCCTCTTTCCTCCTCCACGAGGTAAGACACAAACGGACTTGCCCTAAAGGGAAGAAGCCTTCTGAGTCCGGCAGAGAGGCAGCCTTTCCCACTCAGCATCCCCCACGACTGAGCCCCTGGTATGGGTCTGAGACACGGAGAAAGACAGCCGTAACCCCGAGCTTTTCCACAATCTAGTATAGGCCTCACCCTCAAGCTCACGTCAATTTCATAGAGAAAACACCAGGCCTCGGTGTGCTTTCCTGTGGCAAGGAAACTTTGCTTTCATTCCTTAGGTGGTACATTGGCTCAGGACGGCCCTAGCCGAAGGACTCACGGTGTGCAGCCCTATTTATTGGGATCAGCCCCTCTGGCTCTTTCTCGGATCAAACCAACTGGGCAAAGAGCCGTTCCTAAGCTGTGGTCCCTGGGAGCTTTCCCTAGTCTACACCAGAACAGCACTCTGAGGGAGAGGAGACGCGGAGGTTTGGTAGCAAAATCTCCTATTCTGAAGAGAAACATTTCGTTGTAGGCGGGTTCCATCAGCCTTGCCGTATTTTCTCAGCTGGCTAGGATGGAGGGCAGGCAGTCAGTTGGCAGGCTGACCTGAGGCCCTGCTTCCCCGACATTGATACAGAACCCCCGCCTGCTGCAGCCCAAAGGGACGGCTTATGGTAAGGGAAAAACCCTGTGTTGGAAAGTTTCTGCCTAACCCTCGCACAAGCACAAGCATATGGGTCAGTGGTCAAAGACTTTCCCCACAAGTTTACCATGTTTGCTCCAATCTAGCCTCCGAAGGCCGAGGTTACCTAGCTGGGGATCACACTTCAGGAAAGGTACTCATGCTGCTTGTGACTGCAAGTTGTTTCACCAGGCAGCCCAAATCGAGTACACCCACTTGCATTTTCCAGGGGCAGAGCAAAAGGTGTCAACTTACAGGCCTCCAGCCTGGGAGGGGAACATACACTTTCTGAATGGGAAAGAAGCTCATGCCTTCAGTGTGAAAGGCCACTATGCCTCTTTGCTTTGGCAGCCCAGGGGTAGCGTCGGCTCTGAAATGCTTCCAAAGGAGCAGAGTCAGAGAACCTTTGAACCTCAGAGCAGGTGCAGCCGCGAACAAGGTCTGCTCTTGGCCTGAGAACACCCACTGCCCAGCGCTTCTTTTGGGTACCCACGTGTAGAGGAAGGTTGTTGAATTCTGCTGCGTGATAACTTCTCCGGGCCACGTAGTGTGAGGGCCAGTAGAGTGGCCCTCCATCTCATCCCAGCTTCATGTGCCGGGTGTATAAGGCAAACTCCCTTCTTGAATCCCTCCGTGGGCTACGTAACCTCCAGAGAAAGATGGATGATTGGGACCCAGGGCTGGTATCTAGGTTAATGTTCTGTGCCTCAACTTCGCAGCTGTTCTCTCTAAGCGGGTCCCAAAGGCTTTCTGGAAGAGTTTCCTTAGAGGCTCAGAAACAGGAAAGTAGCCGACAGGCCCACGGGGATTCCAGTTCGCTGCAGCAAGAACGCTACCAGCGTCAGACACTTGGGTTCTCTTCGGTAAATGGAAGAACAACTCTGCTTGGAAGCTTCTGCCATCCAGTTTGAGAGTCACATTTCCACCGCAGCCTAGGATTCCAAGTGTTGCCATGTCGCCACAATTTCCAATTCTTATGCCTATGACGCAGAGTGTCTGGCAGTTCTCAAAGAGACCTTAGGAATGCAGGCGTTTTGGCTCCTTCCACCGAGAAAGCAGCTCCTCCAGATCCTCTGTCGTTAGGTATTTCATGTTAGAATATCTCTAGGCGCCCTCTTTCCTCCTCCACGAGGTAAGACACAAACGGACTTGCCCTAAAGGGAAGAAGCCTTCTGAGTCCGGCAGAGAGGCAGCCTTTCCCACTCAGCATCCCCCACGACTGAGCCCCTGGTATGGGTCTGAGACACGGAGAAAGACAGCCGTAACCCCGAGCTTTTCCACAATCTAGTATAGGCCTCACCCTCAAGCTCACGTCAATTTCATAGAGAAAACACCAGGCCTCGGTGTGCTTTCCTGTGGCAAGGAAACTTTGCTCTCATTCCTTAGGTGGCACATTGGCTCAGGACGGCCCTAGCCGAAGGACTCACGGTGTGCAGCCCTATTTATTGAGATCAGCGCCTCTGGCTCTTTCTCGGATGAAACCAAGTGGGCAAAGAGCCGTTCCTAAGCTGGGGTCCCTGGGAGCTTTCCCTAGTCTACACCAGAACAGCACTCTAAGGGAGAGGAGACGCGGAGGTTTGGTACCAAAATCTCCTATTCTGAAGAGAAGCATTTCTTTGTAGGCGGGTTCCATCAGCCTTGCCGTATTTTCTCAGCTGGCTAGGATGGAGGGCAGGCAGTCTGTTGGCAGGCTGACCTGAGGCCCTGCTTCCCCGACTGTGATACAGAACCCCCGCCTGCTGCAGCCCAAAGGGACGGCTTATGGTAAGGGAAAAACCCTGTGTTGGAAAGTTTCTGCCTAACCCTCGCACAAGCACAAGCATATGGGTCAGTGGTCAAAGACTTTCCCCACAAGTTTACCATGTTTGCTCCCATCTAGCCTCCGAAGGCCGAGGTTACCTAGCTGGGGATCACACTTCAGGAAAGGTACTCATGCTGCTTGTGACTGCAAGTTGTTTCACCAGGCAGCCCAAATCGAATACACCCACTTGCATTTTCCAGGGGCAGAGCAAAAGGTGTCAACTTACAGGCCTCCAGCCTGGGAGGGGAACATACACTTTCTGAATGGGAAAGAAGCTCATGTTTTCAGTGTGAAAGGCCACTATGCCTCTTTGCTATGGCAGCCCAGGGGTAGCGTCGGCTCTGAAATGCTTCCAAAGGAGCAGAGTCAGAGAACCTTTGAACCTCAGAACAGGTGCAGCCCCGAAAAAGGTCTGCTCTTGGCCTGAGAACACCCACTGCCCAGCGCTTCTTTTGGGTACCCACGTGTAGAGGAAGGTTGTTGAATTCTGCTGCGTGATAACTTCTCCGGGCCACGTAGTGTGAGGGCCAGTAGAGTGGCCCTCCATCTCATCCCAGCTTCATGTGCCGGGTGTATAAGGCAAACTCCCTGCTTGAATCCCTCCGTGGGCTACGTAACCTCCAGAGAAAGATGGATGATTGGGACCCAGGGCTGGTATCTAGGTTAATGTTCTGTGCCTCAACTTCGCAGCTGTTCTCTCTAAGCGGGTCCCAAAGGCTTTCTGGAAGAGTTTCCTTAGAGGCTCAGAAACAGGAAAGTAGCCGACAGGCCCATGGGGATGCCAGTTCTCTGCAGCAACAACGCTACCAGCGTCAGACACTTGGGTTCTCTTTGGTAAATGGAAGAACAACTCTGTTTGGAAGCTTCTGCCATCCAGTTTGAGAGTCGCACTTCCACCGCAGCCTAGGATTCCATGTGTTGCCATGCCGCCACAATTTCCAATTCTTAGGCCTATGACAGCAGAGTGTCTGGCAGTTCTCAAAGAGACCTTAGGAATGCAGGCGTTTTGGCTCCTTCCACCGAGAAAGCAGCTCCTCCAGATCCTCTGTCGTTAGGTATTTCATGTTAGAATATCTCTAGGCGCCCTCTTTCCTCCTCCACGAGGTAAGACACAAACGGACTTGCCCTAAAGGGAAGAAGCCTTCAGAGTCCGGCAGAGAGGCAGCCTCTCCCACTCAGCGTCACCCCCGACTGAGCCCCTGGTATGTGTCCGAGACAGGGAGATAGCCGTAACCCCGAGCTTTTCCACAATGTAGTATAGGCCTCACCCTCAAGCTCACGTCAATTTCATAGAGAAAACACCAGGCCTCGGTGTGCTTTCCTGAGGCAAGGAAACTTTGCTTTCATTCCTTAGGTGGCACATTGGCTCAGGACGGCCCTACCCGCAGGACTCACGGTGTTCAGCCCTATTTATTGAGATCAGCCCCTCTGGCTCTTTCTCGGATGAATCCAAGTGGGCAAAGAGCCGTTCCTAAGCTGGGGTCCCTGGGAGCTTTCCCTAGTCTACACCAGAACAGCACTCTGAGGGAGAGGAGACGCGGAGGTTTGGTAGCAATATCTCCTATTCTGAAGAGAAACATTTCGTTGTAGGCGGGTTCCATCAGCCTTGCCGTATTTTCTCAGCTGCCTAGGATGGAGGGCAGGCAGTCAGTTGGCAGGCTCACCTGAGGCCCAGCTTCCCCTACTGTGATTCAGAACCCCCGCCTGCTGCAGCCCAAAGGGACGGCTTATGGTAAGGGAAAAACCCTGTGTTGGAAAGTTCCTGCCTAACCCTCGCACAAGCACAAGCATATGGGTCAGTGGTCAAAGACTTTCCCCACAAGTTTACCATGTTTGCTCCCATCTAGCCTCCGAAGGCCGAGGTTACCTAGCTGGAGATCACACTTCAGGAAAGGTACTCATGCTGCTTGGGACTGCAAGTTGTTTCACCAGGCAGCCCAAATCGAGTACACCCACTTGCATTTTCCAGGGGCAGAGCAAAAGGTGTCAACTTACAGGCCTCCAGCCTGGGAGGGGAACATACACTTTCTGAATGGGAAAGAAGCTCATGCCTTCAGTGTGAAAGGCCACTATGCCTCTTTGCTTTGGCAGCCCAGGGGTAGCGTCGGCTCTGAAATGCTTCCAAAGGAGCAGAGTCAGAGAACCTTTGAACCTCAGAGCAGGTGCAGCCGCGAACAAGGTCTGCTCTTGGCCTGAGAACACCCACTGCCCAGCGCTTCTTTTGGGTACCCACGTGTAGAGGAAGGTTGTTGAATTCTGCTGCGTGATAACTTCTCCGGGCCACGTAGTGTGAGGGCCAGTAGAGTGGCCCTCCATCTCATCCCAGCTTCATGTGCCGGGTGTATAAGGCAAACTCCCTGCTTGATTCCTTCCGTGGGCTACGTAAGCTCCAGAGAAAGATGGATGATTGGCACCCAGGGCTGGTATCTAGGTTCATGTTCTGTGCCTCAACTTCGCAGCTGTTCTCTCTAAGCGGGTCCCAAAGGCTCTCTGGAAGAGTTTCCTTAGAGGCTCAGAAACAGGAAATTAGCCGACAGGCCCACGGGGATGCCAGTTCGCTGCAGCAACAACGCTACCAGCGTCAGACACTTGGGTTCTCTTCGGTAAATGGAAGAACAACTCTGCTTGGAAGCTTCTGCCATCCAGTTTGAGAGTCGCACTTCCACCGCAGCCTAGGATTCCATGTGTTGCCATGCCGCCACAATTTCCAATTCTTAGGCCTATGACAGCAGAGTGTCTGGCAGTTCTCAAAGAGACCTTAGGAATGCAGGCGTTTTGGCTCCTTCCACCGAGAAAGCAGCTCCTCCAGATCCTCTGTCGTTAGGTATTTCATGTTAGAATATCTCGAGGCGCCCTCTTTCCTCCTCCACGAGGTAAGACACAAACGGACTTGCCCTAAAGGGAAGAAGCCTTCTGAGTCCGGCAGAGAGGCAGCCTTTCCCACTCAGCATCCCCCACGACTGAGCCCCTGGTATGGGTCTGAGACACGGAGAAAGACAGCCGTAACCCCGAGCTTTTCCACAATCTAGTATAGGCCTCACCCTCAAGCTCACGTCAATTTCATAGAGAAAACACCAGGCCTCGGTGTGCTTTCCTGTGGCAAGGAAACTTTGCTTTCATTCCTTAGGTGGTACATTGGCTCAGGACGGCCCTAGCCGAAGGACTCACGGTGTGCAGCCCTATTTATTGGGATCAGCCCCTCTGGCTCTTTCTCGGATCAAACCAACTGGGCAAAGAGCCGTTCCTAAGCTGTGGTCCCTGGGAGCTTTCCCTAGTCTACACCAGAACAGCACTCTGAGGGAGAGGAGACGCGGAGGTTTGGTAGCAAAATCTCCTATTCTGAAGAGAAACATTTCGTTGTAGGCGGGTTCCATCAGCCTTGCCGTATTTTCTCAGCTGGCTAGGATGGAGGGCAGGCAGTCAGTTGGCAGGCTGACCTGAGGCCCTGCTTCCCCGACATTGATACAGAACCCCCGCCTGCTGCAGCCCAAAGGGACGGCTTATGGTAAGGGAAAAACCCTGTGTTGGAAAGTTTCTGCCTAACCCTCGCACAAGCACAAGCATATGGGTCAGTGGTCAAAGACTTTCCCCACAAGTTTACCATGTTTGCTCCAATCTAGCCTCCGAAGGCCGAGGTTACCTAGCTGGGGATCACACTTCAGGAAAGGTACTCATGCTGCTTGTGACTGCAAGTTGTTTCACCAGGCAGCCCAAATCGAGTACACCCACTTGCATTTTCCAGGGGCAGAGCAAAAGGTGTCAACTTACAGGCCTCCAGCCTGGGAGGGGAACATACACTTTCTGAATGGGAAAGAAGCTCATGCCTTCAGTGTGAAAGGCCACTATGCCTCTTTGCTTTGGCAGCCCAGGGGTAGCGTCGGCTCTGAAATGCTTCCAAAGGAGCAGAGTCAGAGAACCTTTGAACCTCAGAGCAGGTGCAGCCGCGAACAAGGTCTGCTCTTGGCCTGAGAACACCCACTGCCCAGCGCTTCTTTTGGGTACCCACGTGTAGAGGAAGGTTGTTGAATTCTGCTGCGTGATAACTTCTCCGGGCCACGTAGTGTGAGGGCCAGTAGAGTGGCCCTCCATCTCATCCCAGCTTCATGTGCCGGGTGTATAAGGCAAACTCCCTTCTTGAATCCCTCCGTGGGCTACGTAACCTCCAGAGAAAGATGGATGATTGGGACCCAGGGCTGGTATCTAGGTTAATGTTCTGTGCCTCAACTTCGCAGCTGTTCTCTCTAAGCGGGTCCCAAAGGCTTTCTGGAAGAGTTTCCTTAGAGGCTCAGAAACAGGAAAGTAGCCGACAGGCCCACGGGGATTCCAGTTCGCTGCAGCAAGAACGCTACCAGCGTCAGACACTTGGGTTCTCTTCGGTAAATGGAAGAACAACTCTGCTTGGAAGCTTCTGCCATCCAGTTTGAGAGTCACATTTCCACCGCAGCCTAGGATTCCAAGTGTTGCCATGTCGCCACAATTTCCAATTCTTATGCCTATGACGCAGAGTGTCTGGCAGTTCTCAAAGAGACCTTAGGAATGCAGGCGTTTTGGCTCCTTCCACCGAGAAAGCAGCTCCTCCAGATCCTCTGTCGTTAGGTATTTCATGTTAGAATATCTCTAGGCGCCCTCTTTCCTCCTCCACGAGGTAAGACACAAACGGACTTGCCCTAAAGGGAAGAAGCCTTCTGAGTCCGGCAGAGAGGCAGCCTTTCCCACTCAGCATCCCCCACGACTGAGCCCCTGGTATGGGTCTGAGACACGGAGAAAGACAGCCGTAACCCCGAGCTTTTCCACAATCTAGTATAGGCCTCACCCTCAAGCTCACGTCAATTTCATAGAGAAAACACCAGGCCTCGGTGTGCTTTCCTGTGGCAAGGAAACTTTGCTCTCATTCCTTAGGTGGCACATTGGCTCAGGACGGCCCTAGCCGAAGGACTCACGGTGTGCAGCCCTATTTATTGAGATCAGCGCCTCTGGCTCTTTCTCGGATGAAACCAAGTGGGCAAAGAGCCGTTCCTAAGCTGGGGTCCCTGGGAGCTTTCCCTAGTCTACACCAGAACAGCACTCTAAGGGAGAGGAGACGCGGAGGTTTGGTACCAAAATCTCCTATTCTGAAGAGAAGCATTTCTTTGTAGGCGGGTTCCATCAGCCTTGCCGTATTTTCTCAGCTGGCTAGGATGGAGGGCAGGCAGTCTGTTGGCAGGCTGACCTGAGGCCCTGCTTCCCCGACTGTGATACAGAACCCCCGCCTGCTGCAGCCCAAAGGGACGGCTTATGGTAAGGGAAAAACCCTGTGTTGGAAAGTTTCTGCCTAACCCTCGCACAAGCACAAGCATATGGGTCAGTGGTCAAAGACTTTCCCCACAAGTTTACCATGTTTGCTCCCATCTAGCCTCCGAAGGCCGAGGTTACCTAGCTGGGGATCACACTTCAGGAAAGGTACTCATGCTGCTTGTGACTGCAAGTTGTTTCACCAGGCAGCCCAAATCGAATACACCCACTTGCATTTTCCAGGGGCAGAGCAAAAGGTGTCAACTTACAGGCCTCCAGCCTGGGAGGGGAACATACACTTTCTGAATGGGAAAGAAGCTCATGTTTTCAGTGTGAAAGGCCACTATGCCTCTTTGCTATGGCAGCCCAGGGGTAGCGTCGGCTCTGAAATGCTTCCAAAGGAGCAGAGTCAGAGAACCTTTGAACCTCAGAACAGGTGCAGCCCCGAAAAAGGTCTGCTCTTGGCCTGAGAACACCCACTGCCCAGCGCTTCTTTTGGGTACCCACGTGTAGAGGAAGGTTGTTGAATTCTGCTGCGTGATAACTTCTCCGGGCCACGTAGTGTGAGGGCCAGTAGAGTGGCCCTCCATCTCATCCCAGCTTCATGTGCCGGGTGTATAAGGCAAACTCCCTGCTTGAATCCCTCCGTGGGCTACGTAACCTCCAGAGAAAGATGGATGATTGGGACCCAGGGCTGGTATCTAGGTTAATGTTCTGTGCCTCAACTTCGCAGCTGTTCTCTCTAAGCGGGTCCCAAAGGCTTTCTGGAAGAGTTTCCTTAGAGGCTCAGAAACAGGAAAGTAGCCGACAGGCCCATGGGGATGCCAGTTCTCTGCAGCAACAACGCTACCAGCGTCAGACACTTGGGTTCTCTTTGGTAAATGGAAGAACAACTCTGTTTGGAAGCTTCTGCCATCCAGTTTGAGAGTCGCACTTCCACCGCAGCCTAGGATTCCATGTGTTGCCATGCCGCCACAATTTCCAATTCTTAGGCCTATGACAGCAGAGTGTCTGGCAGTTCTCAAAGAGACCTTAGGAATGCAGGCGTTTTGGCTCCTTCCACCGAGAAAGCAGCTCCTCCAGATCCTCTGTCGTTAGGTATTTCATGTTAGAATATCTCTAGGCGCCCTCTTTCCTCCTCCACGAGGTAAGACACAAACGGACTTGCCCTAAAGGGAAGAAGCCTTCAGAGTCCGGCAGAGAGGCAGCCTCTCCCACTCAGCGTCACCCCCGACTGAGCCCCTGGTATGTGTCCGAGACAGGGAGATAGCCGTAACCCCGAGCTTTTCCACAATGTAGTATAGGCCTCACCCTCAAGCTCACGTCAATTTCATAGAGAAAACACCAGGCCTCGGTGTGCTTTCCTGAGGCAAGGAAACTTTGCTTTCATTCCTTAGGTGGCACATTGGCTCAGGACGGCCCTACCCGCAGGACTCACGGTGTTCAGCCCTATTTATTGAGATCAGCCCCTCTGGCTCTTTCTCGGATGAATCCAAGTGGGCAAAGAGCCGTTCCTAAGCTGGGGTCCCTGGGAGCTTTCCCTAGTCTACACCAGAACAGCACTCTGAGGGAGAGGAGACGCGGAGGTTTGGTAGCAATATCTCCTATTCTGAAGAGAAACATTTCGTTGTAGGCGGGTTCCATCAGCCTTGCCGTATTTTCTCAGCTGCCTAGGATGGAGGGCAGGCAGTCAGTTGGCAGGCTCACCTGAGGCCCAGCTTCCCCTACTGTGATTCAGAACCCCCGCCTGCTGCAGCCCAAAGGGACGGCTTATGGTAAGGGAAAAACCCTGTGTTGGAAAGTTCCTGCCTAACCCTCGCACAAGCACAAGCATATGGGTCAGTGGTCAAAGACTTTCCCCACAAGTTTACCATGTTTGCTCCCATCTAGCCTCCGAAGGCCGAGGTTACCTAGCTGGAGATCACACTTCAGGAAAGGTACTCATGCTGCTTGGGACTGCAAGTTGTTTCACCAGGCAGCCCAAATCGAGTACACCCACTTGCATTTTCCAGGGGCAGAGCAAAAGGTGTCAACTTACAGGCCTCCAGCCTGGGAGGGGAACATACACTTTCTGAATGGGAAAGAAGCTCATGCCTTCAGTGTGAAAGGCCACTATGCCTCTTTGCTTTGGCAGCCCAGGGGTAGCGTCGGCTCTGAAATGCTTCCAAAGGAGCAGAGTCAGAGAACCTTTGAACCTCAGAGCAGGTGCAGCCGCGAACAAGGTCTGCTCTTGGCCTGAGAACACCCACTGCCCAGCGCTTCTTTTGGGTACCCACGTGTAGAGGAAGGTTGTTGAATTCTGCTGCGTGATAACTTCTCCGGGCCACGTAGTGTGAGGGCCAGTAGAGTGGCCCTCCATCTCATCCCAGCTTCATGTGCCGGGTGTATAAGGCAAACTCCCTTCTTGAATCCCTCCGTGGGCTACGTAACCTCCAGAGAAAGATGGATGATTGGGACCCAGGGCTGGTATCTAGGTTAATGTTCTGTGGCTCAACTTCGCAGCTGTTCTCTCTAAGCGGGTCCCAAAGGCTTTCTGGAAGAGTTTCCTTAGAGGCTCAGAAACAGGAAATTAGCCGACAGGCCCACGGGGATGCCAGTTCGCTGCAGCAACAACGCTACCGGCGTCAGACACTTGGGTTCTCTTCGGTAAATGGAAGAACAACTCTGCTTGGAAGCTTCTGCCATCCAGTTTGAGAGTCACATTTCCACCGCAGCCTAGGATTCCAAGTGTTGCCATGTCGCCACAATTTCCAATTCTTATGCCTATGACGGCAGAGTGTCTGGCAGTTCTCAAAGAGACCTTAGGAATGCAGGCGTTTTTGCTCCTTTCACCGAGAAAGCAGCTCCTCCAGATCCTCTGTCATTAGGTATTTCAAGTTAGAATATCTCTAGGCGCCCTCTTTCCTCCTCCACGAGGTAAGACACAAACGGACTTGCCCTAAAGGGAAGAAGCCTTCTGAGTCCGGCAGAGAGGCAGCCTCTCCCACTCAGCATCCCCCCACGACTGAGCCCCAGGTATGGGTCCGAGACACGGAGAAAGACAGCCGTAACCCCGAGCTTTTCCACAATCTAGTATAGGCCTCACCCTCAAGCTCACGTCAATTTCATAGAGAAAACACCAGGCCTCGGTGTGCTTTCCTGTGGCAAGGAAACTTTGCTTTCATTCCTTAGGTGGCACATTGGCTCAGGACGGCCCTAGCCGAAGGACTCACGGTGTGCAGCCTTATTTATTGAGATCAGCCCCTCTGGCTCTTTCTCGGATGAAACCAAGTGGGCAAAGAGCCGTTCCTAAGCTGTGGTCCCTGGGAGCTTTCCCTAGTCTACACCAGAACAGCACTCTGAGGGAGAGGAGACGCGGAGGTTTGGTAGCAAAATCTCCTATTCTGAAGAGAAACATTTCGTTGTAGGCGGGTTCCATCAGCCTTGCCGTATTTTCTCAGCTGGCTAGGATGGAGGGCAGGCAGTCAGTTGGCAGACTCACCTGAGGCCCTGCTTCCCCGACTGTGATTCAGAACCCCCGCCTGCTGCAGCCCAAAGGGACGGCTTATGGTAAGGGAAAAACCCTGTGTTGGAAAGTTCCTGCCTAACCCTCGCACAAGCACAAGCATATGGGTCAGTGGTCAAAGACTTTCCCCACAAGTTTACCATGTTTGCTCCCATCTAGCCTCCGAAGGCCGAGGTTACCTAGCTGGGGATCACACTTCAGGAAAGGTACTCATGCTGCTTGGGACTGCAAGTTGTTTCACCAGGCAGCCCAAATAGAGTACACCCACTTGCATTTTCCAGGGGCAGAGCAAAAGGTGTCAACTTACAGGCCTCCAGCCTGGGAGGGGAACATACACTTTCTGAATGGCAAAGAAGCTCATGCCTTCAGTGTGAAAGGCCACTATGCCTCTTTGCTTTGGCAGCCCAGGGGTAGCGTCGTCTCTGAAATGCTTCCAAAGGAGCAGAGTCAGAGAACCTTTGAACCTCAGAGCAGGTGCAGCCGCGAACAAGGTCTGCTCTTGGCCTGAGAACACCCACTGCCCAGCGCTTCTTTTGGGTACCCACGTGTAGAGGAAGGTTGTTGAATTCTGCTGCGTGATAACTTCTCCGGGCCACGTAGTGTGAGGGCCAGTAGAGTGGCCCTCCATCTCATCCCAGCTTCATGTGCCGGGTGTATAAGGCAAACTCCCTGCTTGAATCCCTCCGTGGGCTACGTAACCTCCAGAGAAAGATGGATGATTGGGACCCAGGGCTGGTATCTAGGTTAATGTTCTGTGCCTCAACTTCGCAGCTGTTCTCTCTAAGCGGGTCCCAAAGGCTTTCTGGAAGAGTTTCCTTAGAGGCTCAGAAACAGGAAAGTAGCCGACAGGCCCATGGGGATGCCAGTTCTCTGCAGCAACAACGCTACCAGCGTCAGACACTTGGGTTCTCTTTGGTAAATGGAAGAACAACTCTGTTTGGAAGCTTCTGCCATCCAGTTTGAGAGTCGCACTTCCACCGCAGCCTAGGATTCCATGTGTTGCCATGCCGCCACAATTTCCAATTCTTAGGCCTATGACAGCAGAGTGTCTGGCAGTTCTCAAAGAGACCTTAGGAATGCAGGCGTTTTGGCTCCTTCCACCGAGAAAGCAGCTCCTCCAGATCCTCTGTCGTTAGGTATTTCATGTTAGAATATCTCTAGGCGCCCTCTTTCCTCCTCCACGAGGTAAGACACAAACGGACTTGCCCTAAAGGGAAGAAGCCTTCAGAGTCCGGCAGAGAGGCAGCCTCTCCCACTCAGCGTCACCCCCGACTGAGCCCCTGGTATGTGTCCGAGACAGGGAGATAGCCGTAACCCCGAGCTTTTCCACAATGTAGTATAGGCCTCACCCTCAAGCTCACGTCAATTTCATAGAGAAAACACCAGGCCTCGGTGTGCTTTCCTGTGGCAAGGAAACTTTGCTTTCATTCCTTAGGTGGCACATTGGCTCAGGACGGCCCTACCCGCAGGACTCACGGTGTTCAGCCCTATTTATTGAGATCAGCCCCTCTGGCTCTTTCTCGGATGAAACCAAGTGGGCAAAGAGCCGTTCCTAAGCTGGGGTCCCTGGGAGCTTTCCCTAGTCTACACCAGAACAGCACTCTGAGGGAGAGGAGACGCGGAGGTTTGGTAGCAATATCTCCTATTCTGAAGAGAAACATTTCGTTGTAGGCGGGTTCCATCAGCCTTGCCGTATTTTCTCAGCTGGCTAGGATGGAGGGCAGGCAGTCAGTTGGCAGGCTCACCTGAGGCCCAGCTTCCCCTACTGTGATTCAGAACCCCCGCCTGCTGCAGCCCAAAGGGACGGCTTATGGTAAGGGAAAAACCCTGTGTTGGAAAGTTCCTGCCTAACCCTCGCACAAGCACAAGCATATGGGTCAGTGGTCAAAGACTTTCCCCACAAGTTTACCATGTTTGCTCCCATCTAGCCTCCGAAGGCCGAGATTACCTAGCTGGAGATCACACTTCAGGAAAGGTACTCATGCTGCATGTGACTGCAAGTTGTTTCACCAGGCAGCCCAAATCGAGTACACCCACTTGCATTTTCCAGGGGCAGAGCAAAAGGTGTCAACTTACAGGCCTCCAGCCTGGGAGGGGAACATACACTTTCTGAATGGGAAAGAAGCTCATGCCTTCAGTGTGAAAGGCCACTATGCCTCTTTGCTTTGGCAGCCCAGGGGTAGCGTCGGCTCTGAAATGCTTCCAAAGGAGCAGAGTCAGAGAACCTTTGAACCTCAGAGCAGGTGCAGCCCCGAACAAGGTCTGCTCTTGGCCTGAGAACACCCACTGCGCAGCGCTTCTTTTGGGTACACACGTTTAGAGGAAGGTTGTTGAATTCTGCTGCGTGATAACTTCTCCGGGCCACGTAGTGTGAGGGCCAGTAGAGTGGCCCTCCATCTCATCCCAGCTTCATGTGCCGGGTGTATAAGGCAAACTCCCTGCTTGATTCCTTCCGTGGGCTACGTAAGCTCCAGAGAAAGATGGATGATTGGCACCCAGGGCTGGTATCTAGGTTCATGTTCTGTGCCTCAACTTCGCAGCTGTTCTCTCTAAGCGGGTCCCAAAGGCTCTCTGGAAGAGTTTCCTTAGAGGCTCAGAAACAGGAAATTAGCCGACAGGCCCACGGGGATGCCAGTTCGCTGCAGCAACAACGCTACCAGCGTCAGACACTTGGGTTCTCTTCGGTAAATGGAAGAACAACTCTGCTTGGAAGCTTCTGCCATCCAGTTTGAGAGTCACATTTCCACCGCAGCCTAGGATTCCAAGTGTTGCCATGCCGCCACAATTTCCATTTCTTAGGCCTATGACGGCAGAGTGTCTGGCAGTTCTCAAAGAGACCTTAGGAATGCAGGCGTTTTGGCTCCTTCCACCGAGAAAGCAGCTCCTCCAGATCCTCTGTCGTTAGGTATTTCATGTTAGAATATCTCGAGGCGCCCTCTTTCCTCCTCCACGAGGTAAGACACAAACGGACTTGCCCTAAAGGGAAGAAGCCTTCTGAGTCCGGCAGAGAGGCAGCCTTTCCCACTCAGCATCCCCCACGACTGAGCCCCTGGTATGGGTCTGAGACACGGAGAAAGACAGCCGTAACCCCGAGCTTTTCCACAATCTAGTATAGGCCTCACCCTCAAGCTCACGTCAATTTCATAGAGAAAACACCAGGCCTCGGTGTGCTTTCCTGTGGCAAGGAAACTTTGCTTTCATTCCTTAGGTGGTACATTGGCTCAGGACGGCCCTAGCCGAAGGACTCACGGTGTGCAGCCCTATTTATTGGGATCAGCCCCTCTGGCTCTTTCTCGGATCAAACCAAGTGGGCAAAGAGCCGTTCCTAAGCTGTGGTCCCTGGGAGCTTTCCCTAGTCTACACCAGAACAGCACTCTGAGGGAGAGGAGACGCGGAGGTTTGGTAGCAAAATCTCCTATTCTGAAGAGAAACATTTCGTTGTAGGCGGGTTCCATCAGCCTTGCCGTATTTTCTCAGCTGGCTAGGATGGAGGGCAGGCAGTCAGTTGGCAGGCTGACCTGAGGCCCTGCTTCCCCGACTGTGATACAGAACCCCCGCCTGCTGCAGCCCAAAGGGACGGCTTATGGTAAGGGTAAAACCCTGTGTTGGAAAGTTTCTGCCTAACCCTCGCACAAGCACAAGCATATGGGTCAGTGGTCAAAGACTTTCCCCACAAGTTTACCATGTTTGCTCCCATCTAGCCTCCGAAGGCCGAGGTTACCTAGCTGGGGATCACACTTCAGGAAAGGTACTCATGCTGCTTGTGACTGCAAGTTGTTTCACCAGGCAGCCCAAATCGAGTACACCCACTTGCATTTTCCAGGGGCAGAGCAAAAGGTGTCAACTTACAGGCCTCCAGCCTGGGAGGGGAACATACACTTTCTGAATGGGAAAGAAGCTCATGCCTTCAGTGTGAAAGGCCACTATGCCTCTTTGCTTTGGCAGCCCAGGGGTAGCGTCGGCTCTGAAATGCTTCCAAAGGAGCAGAGTCAGAGAACCTTTGAACCTCAGAGCAGGTGCAGCCGCGAACAAGGTCTGCTCTTGGCCTGAGAACACCCACTGCCCAGCGCTTCTTTTGGGTACCCACGTGTAGAGGAAGGTTGTTGAATTCTGCTGCGTGATAACTTCTCCGGGCCACGTAGTGTGAGGGCCAGTAGAGTGGCCCTCCATCTCATCCCAGCTTCATGTGCCGGGTGTATAAGGCAAACTCCCTTCTTGAATCCCTCCGTGGGCTACGTAACCTCCAGAGAAAGATGGATGATTGGGACCCAGGGCTGGTATCTAGGTTAATGTTCTGTGCCTCAACTTCGCAGCTGTTCTCTCTAAGCGGGTCCCAAAGGCTTTCTGGAAGAGTTTCCTTAGAGGCTCAGAAACAGGAAAGTAGCCTACAGGCCCACGGGGATTCCAGTTCGCTGCAGCAACAACGCTACCAGCGTCAGACACTTGGGTTCTCTTCGGTAAATGGAAGAACAACTCTGCTTGGAAGCTTCTGCCATCCAGTTTGAGAGTCACATTTCCACCGCAGCCTAGGATTCCAAGTGTTGCCATGTCGCCACAATTTCCAATTCTTATGCCTATGACGCAGAGTGTCTGGCAGTTCTCAAAGAGACCTTAGGAATGCAGGCGTTTTGGCTCCTTCCACCGAGAAAGCAGCTCCTCCAGATCCTCTGTCGTTAGGTATTTCATGTTAGAATATCTCTAGGCGCCCTCTTTCCTCCTCCACGAGGTAAGACACAAACGGACTTGCCCTAAAGGGAAGAAGCCTTCTGAGTCCGGCAGAGAGGCAGCCTTTCCCACTCAGCATCCCCCACGACTGAGCCCCTGGTATGGGTCTGAGACACGGAGAAAGACAGCCGTAACCCCGAGCTTTTCCACAATCTAGTATAGGCCTCACCCTCAAGCTCACGTCAATTTCATAGAGAAAACACCAGGCCTCGGTGTGCTTTCCTGTGGCAAGGAAACTTTGCTCTCATTCCTTAGGTGGCACATTGGCTCAGGACGGCCCTAGCCGAAGGACTCACGGTGTGCAGCCCTATTTATTGAGATCAGCGCCTCTGGCTCTTTCTCGGATGAAACCAAGTGGGCAAAGAGCCGTTCCTAAGCTGGGGTCCCTGGGAGCTTTCCCTAGTCTACACCAGAAGAGCACTCTAAGGGAGAGGAGACGCGGAGGTTTGGTACCAAAATCTCCTATTCTGAAGAGAAGCATTTCGTTGTAGGCGGGTTCCATCAGCCTTGCCGTATTTTCTCAGCTGGCTAGGATGGAGGGCAGGCAGTCAGTTGGCAGACTCACCTGAGGCCCTGCTTCCCCGACTGTGATACAGAACCCCCGCCTGCTGCAGCCCAAAGGGACGGCTTATGGTAAGGGAAAAACCCTGTGTTGGAAAGTTTCTGCCTAACCCTCGCACAAGCACAAGCATATGGGTCAGTGGTCAAAGACTTTCCCCACAAGTTTACCATGTTTGCTCCCATCTAGCCTCCGAAGGCCGAGGTTACCTAGCTGGGGATCACACTTCAGGAAAGGTACTCATGCTGCTTGTGACTGCCAGTTGTTTCACCAGGCAGCCCAAATCGAATACACCCACTTGCATTTTCCAGGGGCAGAGCAAAAGGTGTCAACTTACAGGCCTCCAGCCTGGGAGGGGAACATGCACTTTCTGAATGGGAAAGAAGCTCATGTTTTCAGTGTGAAAGGCCACTATGCCTCTTTGCTTTGGCAGCCCAGGGGTAGCGTCGGCTCTGAAATGCTTCCAAAGGAGCAGAGTCAGAGAACCTTTGAACCTCAGAGCAGGTGCAGCCCCGAACAAGGTCTGCTCTTGGCCTGAGAACACCCACTGCGCAGCGCTTCTTTTGGGTACCCACGTGTAGAGGAAGGTTGTTGAATTCTGCTGCGTGATAACTTCTCCGGGCCACGTAGTGTGAGGGCCAGTAGAGTGGCCCTCCATCTCATCCCAGCTTCATGTGCCGGGTCTATAAGGCAAACTCCCTGCTTGATTCCTTCCGTGGGCTACGTAAGCTCCAGAGAAAGATGGATGATTGGGACCCAGGGCTGGTATCTAGGTTCATGTTCTGTGCCTCAACTTCGCAGCTGTTCTCTCTAAGCGGGTCACAAAGGCTCTCTGGAAGAGTTTCCTTAGAGGCTCAGAAACAGGAAATTAGCCGACAGGCCCACGGGGATGCCAGTTCGCTGCAGCAACAACGCTACCAGCGTCAGGCACTTGGGTTCTCTTCGGTAAATGGAAGAACAACTCTGCTTGGAAGCTTCTGCCATCCAGTTTGAGAGTCGCACTTCCACCGCAGCCTAGGATTCCAAGTGTTGCCATGCCGCCACAATTTCCAATTCTTAGGCCTATGACGGCAGAGTGTCTGGCAGTTCTCAAAGAGACCTTAGGAATGCAGGCGTTTTGGCTCCTTTCACCGAGAAAGCAGCTCCTCCAGATCCTCTGTCGTTAGGTATTTCAAGTTAGAATATCTCTAGGCGCCCTCTTTCCTCCTCCACGAGGTAAGACACAAACGGACTTGCCCTAAAGGGAAGAAGCCTTCTGAGTCCGGCAGAGAGGCAGCCTCTCCCACTCAGCATCCCCCCACGACTGAGCCCCTGGTATGGGTCCGAGACACGGAGAAAGACAGCCGTAACCCCGAGCTTTTCCACAATCTAGTATAGGCCTCACCCGAAAGCTCACGTCAATTTCATAGAGAAAACAACAGGCATCGGTGTGCTTTCCTGTGGCAAGGATACTTTGCTTTCATTCCTTAGGTGGCACATTGGCTCAGGACGGCCCTAGCCGAAGGACTCACGGTGTGCAGCCCTATTTATTGAGATCAGCGCCTCTGGCTCTTTCTCGGATGAAACCAAGTGGGCAAAGAGCCGTTCCTAAGCTGGGGTCCCTGGGAGCTTTCCCTAGTCTACACCAGAACAGCACTCTAAGGGAGAGGAGACGCGGAGGTTTGGTACCAAAATCTCCTATTCTGAAGAGAAGCATTTCTTTGTAGGCGGGTTCCATCAGCCTTGCCGTATTTTCTCAGCTGGCTAGGATGGAGGGCAGGCAGTCTGTTGGCAGGCTGACCTGAGGCCCTGCTTCCCCGACTGTGATACAGAACCCCCGCCTGCTGCAGCCCAAAGGGACGGCTTATGGTAAGGGAAAAACCCTGTGTTGGAAAGTTTCTGCCTAACCCTCGCACAAGCACAAGCATATGGGTCAGTGGTCAAAGACTTTCCCCACAAGTTTACCATGTTTGCTCCCATCTAGCCTCCGAAGGCCGAGGTTACCTAGCTGGGGATCACACTTCAGGAAAGGTACTCATGCTGCTTGTGACTGCAAGTTGTTTCACCAGGCAGCCCAAATCGAATACACCCACTTGCATTTTCCAGGGGCAGAGCAAAAGGTGTCAACTTACAGGCCTCCAGCCTGGGAGGGGAACATACACTTTCTGAATGGGAAAGAAGCTCATGTTTTCAGTGTGAAAGGCCACTATGCCTCTTTGCTATGGCAGCCCAGGGGTAGCGTCGGCTCTGAAATGCTTCCAAAGGAGCAGAGTCAGAGAACCTTTGACCCTCAGAACAGGTGCAGCCCCGAAAAAGGTCTGCTCTTGGCCTGAGAACACCCACTGCCCAGCGCTTCTTTTGGGTACACACGTGTAGAGGAAGGTTGTTGAATTCTGCTGCGTGATAACTTCTCCGGGCACGTAGTGTGAGGGCCAGTAGAGTGGCCCTCCATCTCATCCCAGCTTCATGTGCCGGGTGTATAAGGCAAACTCCCTGCTTGAATCCCTCCGTGGGCTACGTAAACTCCAGAGAAAGATGGATGATTGGGACCCAGGCTGGTATCTAGGTTAATGTTCTGTGCCTCAACTTCGCAGCTGTTCTCTCTAAGCGGGTCCCAAAGGCTCTCTGGAAGAGTTTCCTTAGAGGCTCAGAAACAGGAAATTAGCCGACAGGCCCACGGGGATGCCAGTTCTCTGCAGCAACAACGCTACCAGCGTCAGGCACTTGGGATCTCTTTGGTAAATGGAAGAACAACTCTGCTTGGAAGCTTCTGCCATCCAGTTTGAGAGTCGCACTTCCACCGCAGCCTAGGATTCCAAGTGTTGCCATGCCGCCACAATTTCCAATTCTTAGGCCTATGACGGCAGAGTGTCTGGCAGTTCTCAAAGAGACCTTAGGAATGCAGGCGTTTTTGCTCCTTTCACCGAGAAAGCAGCTCCTCCAGATCCTCTGTCGTTAGGTATTTCATGTTAGAATATCTCTAGGCGCCCTCTTTCCTCCTCCACGAGGTAAGACACAAACGGACTTGCCCTAAAGGGAAGAAGCCTTCTGAGTCCGGCAGAGAGGCAGCCTCTCCCACTCAGCGTCACCCCACGACTGAGCCCCTGGAATGTGTCCGAGACAGGGAGATAGCCGTAACCCCGAGCTTTTCCACAATGTAGTATAGGCCTCACCCTCAAGCTCACGTCAATTTCATAGAGAAAACACCAGGCATCGGTGTGCTTTCCTGTGGCAAGGATACTTTGCTTTCATTCCTTAGGTGGCACATTGGCTCAGGACGGCCTTAGCCGAAGGACTCACGGTGTGCAGCCCTATTTATTGAGATCAGCGCCTCTGGCTCTTTCTCGGATGAAACCAAGTGGGCAAAGAGCCGTTCCTAAGCTGGGGTCCCTGGGAGCTTTCCCTAGTCTACACCAGAACAGCACTCTAAGGGAGAGGAGACGCGGAGGTTTGGTACCAAAATCTCCTATTCTGAAGAGAAGCATTTCGTTGTAGGCGGGTTACATCAGCCTTGCCGTATTTTCTCAGCTGGCTAGGATGGAGGGCAGGCAGTCAGTTGGCAGGCTGACCTGAGGCCCTGCTTCCCCGACTGTGATACAGAACCCCCGCCTGCTGCAGCCCAAAGGGACGGCTTATGGTAAGGGAAAAACCCTGTGTTGGAAAGTTTCTGCCTAACACTCGCACAAGCACAAGCATATGGGTCAGTGGTCAAAGACTTTCCCCACAAGTTTACCATGTTTGCTCCCATCTAGCCTCCGAAGGCCGAGGTTACCTAGCTGGGGATCACACTTCAGGAAAGGTACTCATGCTGCTTGTGACTGCAAGTTGTTTCACCAGGCAGCCCAAATCGAATACACCCACTTGCATTTTCCAGGGGCAGAGCAAAAGGTGTCAACTTACAAGCCTCCAGCCTGGGAGGGGAACATACACTTTCTGAATGGGAAAGAAGCTCATGCCTTCAGTGTGAAAGGCCACTATGCCTCTTTGCTTTGGCAGCCCAGGGGTAGCGTCGGCTCTGAAATGCTTCCAAAGGAGCAGAGTCAGAGAACCTTTGAACCTCAGAGCAGGTGCAGCCGCTAACAAGGTCTGCTCTTGGCCTGAGAACACCCACTGCCCAGCGCTTCTTTTGGGTACACACGTGTAGAGGAAGGTTGTTGAATTCTGCTGCGTGATAATGTCTCCGGTCCACGTAGTGTGAGGGCCAGTAGAGTGGCCCTCCATCTCATCCCAGCTTCATGTGCCGGGTGTATAAGGCAAACTCCCTTCTTTAATCCCTCCGTGGGCTACGTAAGCTCCAGAGAAAGATGGATGATTGGGACCCAGGCTGGTATCTAGGTTAATGTTCTGTGCCTCAACTTCGCAGCTGTTCTCTCTAAGCGGGTCCCAAAGGCTCTCTGGAAGAGTTTCCTTAGAGGCTCAGAAACAGGAAATTAGCCGACAGGCCCACGGGGATGCCAGTTCTCTGCAGCAACAACGCTACCAGCGTCAGGCACTTGGGATCTCTTTGGTAAATGGAAGAACAACTCTGCTTGGAAGCTTCTGCCATCCAGTTTGAGAGTCGCACTTCCACCGCAGCCTAGGATTCCAAGTGTTGCCATGCCGCCACAATTTCCAATTCTTAGGCCTATGACGGCAGAGTGTCTGGCAGTTCTCAAAGAGACCTTATGAGGCGTTTTGGCTCCTTCCACCGAGAAAGCAGCTCCTCCAGATCCTCTGTCGTTAGGTATTTCATGTTAGAATATCTCTAGGCGCCCTATTTCCTCCTCCACGAGGTAAGACACAAACGGACTTGCCCTAAAGGGAAGAAGTCTTCTGAGTCCGGCAGAGAGGCAGCCTCTCCCCCTCAGCATCCCCCCACGACTGAGCCCCAGGTATGGGTCCGAGACACGGAGAAAGACAGCCGTAACCCCGAGCTTTTCCACAATCTAGTATAGGCCTCACCCGAAAGCTCACGTCAATTTCATAGAGAAAACAACAGGCATCGGTGTGCTTTCCTGTGGCAAGGATACTTTGCTTTCATTCCTTAGGTGGCACATTGGCTCAGGACAGCCCTAGCCGAAGGACTCACGGTGTGCAGCCCTATTTATTGAGATCAGCGCCTCTGGCTCTTTCTCGGATGAAACCAAGTGGGCAAAGAGCCGTTCCTAAGCTGGGGTCCGTGGGAGCTTTCCCTAGTCTACACCAGAACAGCACTCTAAGGGAGAGGAGACGCGGAGGTTTGGTACCAAAATCTCCTATTCTGAAGAGAAGCATTTCTTTGTAGGCGGGTTCCATCAGCCTTGCCGTATTTTCTCAGCTGGCTAGGATGGAGGGCAGGCAGTCTGTTGGCAGGCTGACCTGAGGCCCTGCTTCCCCGACTGTGATACAGAACCCCCGCCTGCTGCAGCCCAAAGGGACGGCTTATGGTAAGGGAAAAACCCTGTGTTGGAAAGTTTCTGCCTAACCCTCGCACAAGCACAAGCATATGGGTCAGTGGTCAAAGACTTTCCCCACAAGTTTACCATGTTTGCTCCCATCTAGCCTCCGAAGGCCGAGGTTACCTAGCTGGGGATCACACTTCAGGAAAGGTACTCATGCTGCTTGTGACTGCAAGTTGTTTCACCAGGCAGCCCAAATCGAATACACCCACTTGCATTTTCCAGGGGCAGAGCAAAAGGTGTCAACTTACAGGCCTCCAGCCTGGGAGGGGAACATACACTTTCTGAATGGGAAAGAAGCTCATGTTTTCAGTGTGAAAGGCCACTATGCCTCTTTGCTATGGCAGCCCAGGGGTAGCGTCGGCTCTGAAATGCTTCCAAAGGAGCAGAGTCAGAGAACCTTTGACCCTCAGAACAGGTGCAGCCCCGAAAAAGGTCTGCTCTTGGCCTGAGAACACCCACTGCGCAGCGCTTCTTTTGGGTACACACGTGTAGAGGAAGGTTGTTGAATTCTGCTGCGTGATAACTTCTCCGGGCACGTAGGGTGAGGGCCAGTAGAGTGGCCCTCCATCTCATCCCAGCTTCATGTGCCGGGTGTATAAGGCAAACTCCCTGCTTGAATCCCTCCGTGGGCTACGTAAACTCCAGAGAAAGATGGATGATTGGGACCCAGGCTGGTATCTAGGTTAATGTTCTGTGCCTCAACTTCGCAGCTGTTCTCTCTAAGCGGGTCCCAAAGGCTCTCTGGAAGAGTTTCCTTAGAGGCTCAGAAACAGGAAATTAGCCGACAGGCCCACGGGGATGCCAGTTCTCTGCAGCAACAACGCTACCAGCGTCAGGCACTTGGGATCTCTTTGGTAAATGGAAGAACAACTCTGCTTGGAAGCTTCTGCCATCCAGTTTGAGAGTCGCACTTCCACCGCAGCCTAGGATTCCAAGTGTTGCCATGCCGCCACAATTTCCAATTCTTAGGCCTATGACGGCAGAGTGTCTGGCAGTTCTCAAAGAGACCTTAGGAATGCAGGCGTTTTGGCTCCTTTCACCGAGAAAGCAGCTCCTCCAGATCCTCTGTCGTTAGGTATTTCATGTTAGAATATCTCTAGGCGCCCTCTTTCCTCCTCCACGAGGTAAGACACAAACGGACTTGCCCTAAAGGGAAGAAGCCTTCTGAGTCCGGCAGAGAGGCAGCCTCTCCCACTCAGCGTCACCCCACGACTGAGCCCCTGGTATGTGTCCGAGACAGGGAGATAGCCGTAACCCCGAGCTTTTCCACAATGTAGTATAGGCCTCACCCTCAAGCTCACGTCAATTTCATAGAGAAAACACCAGGCATCGGTGTGCTTTCCTGTGGCAAGGATACTTTGCTTTCATTCCTTAGGTGGCACATTGGCTCAGGACGGCCTTAGCCGAAGGACTCACGGTGTGCAGCCCTATTTATTGAGATCAGCGCCTCTGGCTCTTTCTCGGATGAAACCAAGTGGGCAAAGAGCCGTTCCTAAGCTGGGGTCCCTGGGAGCTTTCCCTAGTCTACACCAGAACAGCACTCTAAGGGAGAGGAGACGCGGAGGTTTGGTACCAAAATCTCCTATTCTGAAGAGAAGCATTTCGTTGTAGGCGGGTTCCATCAGCCTTGCCGTATTTTCTCAGCTGGCTAGGATGGAGGGCAGGCAGTCAGTTGGCAGGCTGACCTGAGGCCCTGCTTCCCCGACTGTGATACAGAACCCCCGCCTGCTGCAGCCCAAAGGGACGGCTTATGGTAAGGGAAAAACCCTGTGTTGGAAAGTTTCTGCCTAACCCTCGCACAAGCACAAGCATATGGGTCAGTGGTCAAAGACTTTCCCCACAAGTTTACCATGTTTGCTCCCATCTAGCCTCCGAAGGCCGAGGTTACCTAGCTGGGGATCACACTTCAGGAAAGGTACTCATGCTGCTTGTGACTGCAAGTTGTTTCACCAGGCAGCCCAAATCGAATACCCCCACTTGCATTTTCCAGGGGCAGAGCAAAAGGTGTAAACTTACACGCCTCCAGCCTGGGAGGGGCGACATACATTTTCTGAAAGGGAAAGAAGCCCATGCCTTCAGTGTGAAAGGCCACTATGCCTCTTTGCTTTGGCAGCCCAGGGGTAGCGTCGGCTCTGAAATGCTTCCAAAGGAGCAGAGTCAGAGAACCTTTGAACCACAGAGCAGGTGCAGCCCCGAACAAGGTCTGCTCTTGGCCTGAGAACACCCACTGCGCAGCACTTCTTTTGGGTACACACGTGTAGAGGAAGCTTGTTGAATTCTGCTGCGTGATAACTTCTCCGGGCCACGTAGTGTGAGGGCCAGTAGAGTGGCCCTCCATCTCATCCCAGCTTCATGTGCCGGGTGTATAAGGCAAACTCCCTGCTTGATTCCCTCCGTGGGCCTCGTAAGCTCCAGAGAAAGATGGATGATTGGGACCCAGGGCTGGTATCTAGGTTCATGTTCTGTGCCTCAACTTCGCAGCTGTTCTCTCTAAGCGGGTCACAAAGGCTCTCTGGAAGAGTTTCCTTAGAGGCTCAGAAACAGGAAATTAGCCGACAGGCCCACGGGGATGCCAGTTCTCTGCAGCAACAACCCTACAAGCGTCAGACACTTGGGTTCTCTTCGGTAAATGGAAGAACAACTCTGCTTGGAAGCTTCTGCCATCCAGTTTGAGAGTCACACTTCCACCGCAGCCTAGGATTCCAAGTGTTGCCATGCCGCCACAATTTCCAATTCTTAGGCCTATGACGGCAGAGTGTCTGGCAGTTCTCAAACAGACCTTAGGAATGCAGGCGTTTTGGCTCCTTCCACCGAGAAAGCAGCTCCTCCAGATCCTCTGTCGTTAGGTATTTCATGTTAGAATATCTCTAGGCGCCCTCTTTCCTCCTCCACGAGGTTAGACACAAACGGACTTGCCCTAAATGGAAGAAGCCTTCTGAGTCCGGCAGAAAGGCAGCCTCTCCCACTCAGTGTCCCCACACGACTGAGCCCCTGGTATGGGTCCGAGACACGGAGAAAGACAGCCGTAACCCCGAGCTTTTCCACAATCTACTATAGGCCTCACCCTCAAGCTCACGTCAATTTCATAGAGAAAACACCAGGCCTCGGTGTGCTTTCCTGTGGCAAGGAAACTTTGCTTTCATTCCTTAGGTGGCACATTGGCTCAGGACGGCCCTACCCGAAGGACTCACGGTGTGCAGCCCTATTTGTTGAGATCAGCCCCTCTGGCTCTTTCTCGGATGAAACCAAGTGGGCAAAGAGCCGTTCCTAAGCTGGGGTCCCTGGGCGCTTTCCCTAGTCTACACCAGAACAGCACTCTAAGGGAGAGGAGACGCGGAGGTTTGGTACCAAAATCTCCTATTCTGAAGAGAAGCATTTCGTTGTAGGCGGGTTCCATCAGCCTTGCCGTATTTTCTCAGCTGGCTAGGATGGAGGGCAGGCAGTCAGTTGGCAGGCTGACCTGAGGCCCTGCTTCCCCGACTGTGATACAGAACCCCCGCCTGCTGCAGCCCAAAGGGACGGCTTATGGTAAGGGAAAAACCCTGTGTTGGAAAGTTCCTGCCTAACCCTCGCACAAGCACAAGCATATGGGTCAGTGGTCAAAGACTTTCCCCACAAGTTTACCATGTTTGCTCCCATCTAGCCTCCGAAGGCCGAGGTTACCTAGCTGGGGATCACACTTCAGGAAAGGTACTCATGCTGCTTGTGACTGCAAGTTGTTTCACCAGGCAGCCCAAATCGAGTCCACCCACTTGCATTTTCCAGGGGCCGAGCCTGGGAGGGGCAACATACACTTTCTGAATGGGAAAGAAGCCCATGCCTTCAGTGTGAAAGGCCACTATGCCTCTTTGCTTTGGCAGCCCAGGGATAGCGTCGGCTCTGAAATGCTTCCAAAGGAGCAGAGTCAGAGAACCTTTGAACCACAGAGCAGGTGCAGCCCCGAACAAGGTCTGCTCTTGGCCTGAGAACACCCACTGCCCAGCGCTTCGTTTGGGTACACACGTGTAGAGGAAGGTTGTTGAATTCTGCTGCGTGATAACTTCTCCGGGCCACGTAGCGTGAGGGCCAGTAGAGTGGCCCTCCATCTCATCCCGGCTTCATGTGCCGGGTGTATAAGTCAAACTCCCTGCCTCAATCCCTCCGTGGGCTACGTAACCTCCAGAGAGAGGTGGGTGATTGGGACCCAGAGCTGGTATCTAGGTCACTGCTCTGTGCCTCAACTTCGCAGCTGTTCTCTCTAAGCGGGTCCCAAAGGCTTTCTGGAAGAGTTTCCTTAGAGGGCCAGAAACAGGAAATTAGCCGACAGGCCCACGGGGATGCCAGTTCTCGGCAGCAACAACGCTACCAGCGTCAGACCCTTGGGTTCTCTTTGGTAAATGGAAGAACAACTCTGCTTGGAAGCTTCTGCCATCCAGTTTGAGAGTCGCACTTCCACCGCAGCCTAGGATTCCAAGTGTTGCCATGCCGCCACAATTTCCCATTCTTAGGCCTATGACGGCAGAGTATCTGGCAGTCCTCAAAGAGACCTTAGGGATGCAGGCGTTTTGGCTCCTTCCACCGAGAAAGCAGCTCCTCCAGATCCTCTGTCGTTAGGTATTTCATGTTAGAATATCTCTAGGCGCCCTCTTTCCTCCTCCACGAGGTAAGACACAAACGGACTTGCCCTAAAGGGAAGAAGCCTTCTGAGTCCCGCAGAGAGGCAGCCTCTCCCACTCAGCATTCCCCGACGACTGAGCCCATGGCAAGGGTCCGAGACACGGAGGAAGACAGCCGTAACCCCGAGCTTTTCCACAATGTAGTATAGGCCTCACCCTGAAGCTCACGTCAATTTCATAGAGAAAACACCAGGCCTCGGTGTGCTTTCCTGTGGCAAGGAAACTTTGCTTTCATTCCTTAGGTGGCACATTGGCTCAGGACGGCCCTACCCGAAGGACTCACGGTGTGCAACCCTATTTGTTGAGATCAGCCCCTCTGGCTCTTTCTCGGATGAAACCAAGTGGGCAAAGAGCCGTTCCTAAGCTGGGGTCCCTGGGAGCCTTCCCTAGTCTACACCAGAACAGCACTCTGAGGGAGAGGAGACGCGGAGTCTTGGTAGCCAAATCTCCTATTCTGCAGAGAAACATTTCGTTGTAGGTGGGTTCCATCAGCCTTGCCATATTTTCTCAGCTGCCTAGGAAGGAGGGCAGGCAGTCAGTTGGCAGGCTCACCTGAGGCCCTGCTTCCCAGACTGTGATACAGAACCCCCGCCTGCTGCAGCCCAAAGGGACGGCTTATGGTAAGGGAAAAACCCTGTGCTGGAAAGTTCCTGCCTAACCCTCGCACAAGCACAAGCATATGGGTCAGTGGTCAAAGACTTTCCCCACAAGTTTACCATGTTTGCTCCCATCTAGCCTCCGAAGGCCGAGGTTACCTAGCTGGGGATCACACTTCAGGAAAGGTACTCATGCTGCTTGAGACTGCAAGTTGTTTCACCAGGCAGCCCAAATCGAGTACACCCACTTGCATTTTCCAGGGGCAGAGCAAAAGGTGTCAACTTACAGGCCTCCAGCCTGGGAGGGGAACATACACTTTCTGAATGGGAAAGAAGCTCATGCCTTCAGTGTGAAAGGCCACTATGCCTCTTTGCTTTGGCAGCCCAGGGGTAGCGTCGGCTCTGAAATGCTTCCAAAGGAGCAGAGTCAGAGAACCTTTGAACCTCAGAGCAGGTGCAGCCCCGAACAAGGTCTGCTCTTGGCCTGAGAACACCCACTGCGCAGCGCTTCTTTTGGGTACACACGTTTAGAGGAAGGTTGTTGAATTCTGCTGCGTGATAACTTCTCCGGGCCACGTAGTGTGAGGGCCAGTAGAGTGGCCCTCCATCTCATCCCAGCTTCATGTGCCGGGTGTATAAGGCAAACTCCCTGCTTGATTCCTTCCGTGGGCTACGTAAGCTCCAGAGAAAGATGGATGATTGGCACCCAGGGCTGGTATCTAGGTTCATGTTCTGTGCCTCAACTTCGCAGCTGTTCTCTCTAAGCGGGTCCCAAAGGCTCTCTGGAAGAGTTTCCTTAGAGGCTCAGAAACAGGAAATTAGCCGACAGGCCCACGGGGATGCCAGTTCGCTGCAGCAACAACGCTACCAGCGTCAGACACTTGGGTTCTCTTCGGTAAATGGAAGAACAACTCTGCTTGGAAGCTTCTGCCATCCAGTTTGAGAGTCGCACTTCCACCGCAGCCTAGGATTCCATGTGTTGCCATGCCGCCACAATTTCCAATTCTTAGGCCTATGACAGCAGAGTGTCTGGCAGTTCTCAAAGAGACCTTAGGAATGCAGGCGTTTTGGCTCCTTCCACCGAGAAAGCAGCTCCTCCAGATCCTCTGTCGTTAGGTATTTCATGTTAGAATATCTCGAGGCGCCCTCTTTCCTCCTCCACGAGGTAAGACACAAACGGACTTGCCCTAAAGGGAAGAAGCCTTCTGAGTCCGGCAGAGAGGCAGCCTTTCCCACTCAGCATCCCCCACGACTGAGCCCCTGGTATGGGTCTGAGACACGGAGAAAGACAGCCGTAACCCCGAGCTTTTCCACAATCTAGTATAGGCCTCACCCTCAAGCTCACGTCAATTTCATAGAGAAAACACCAGGCCTCGGTGTGCTTTCCTGTGGCAAGGAAACTTTGCTTTCATTCCTTAGGTGGTACATTGGCTCAGGACGGCCCTAGCCGAAGGACTCACGGTGTGCAGCCCTATTTATTGGGATCAGCCCCTCTGGCTCTTTCTCGGATCAAACCAACTGGGCAAAGAGCCGTTCCTAAGCTGTGGTCCCTGGGAGCTTTCCCTAGTCTACACCAGAACAGCACTCTGAGGGAGAGGAGACGCGGAGGTTTGGTAGCAAAATCTCCTATTCTGAAGAGAAACATTTCGTTGTAGGCGGGTTCCATCAGCCTTGCCGTATTTTCTCAGCTGGCTAGGATGGAGGGCAGGCAGTCAGTTGGCAGGCTGACCTGAGGCCCTGCTTCCCCGACATTGATACAGAACCCCCGCCTGCTGCAGCCCAAAGGGACGGCTTATGGTAAGGGAAAAACCCTGTGTTGGAAAGTTTCTGCCTAACCCTCGCACAAGCACAAGCATATGGGTCAGTGGTCAAAGACTTTCCCCACAAGTTTACCATGTTTGCTCCAATCTAGCCTCCGAAGGCCGAGGTTACCTAGCTGGGGATCACACTTCAGGAAAGGTACTCATGCTGCTTGTGACTGCAAGTTGTTTCACCAGGCAGCCCAAATCGAGTACACCCACTTGCATTTTCCAGGGGCAGAGCAAAAGGTGTCAACTTACAGGCCTCCAGCCTGGGAGGGGAACATACACTTTCTGAATGGGAAAGAAGCTCATGCCTTCAGTGTGAAAGGCCACTATGCCTCTTTGCTTTGGCAGCCCAGGGGTAGCGTCGGCTCTGAAATGCTTCCAAAGGAGCAGAGTCAGAGAACCTTTGAACCTCAGAGCAGGTGCAGCCGCGAACAAGGTCTGCTCTTGGCCTGAGAACACCCACTGCCCAGCGCTTCTTTTGGGTACCCACGTGTAGAGGAAGGTTGTTGAATTCTGCTGCGTGATAACTTCTCCGGGCCACGTAGTGTGAGGGCCAGTAGAGTGGCCCTCCATCTCATCCCAGCTTCATGTGCCGGGTGTATAAGGCAAACTCCCTTCTTGAATCCCTCCGTGGGCTACGTAACCTCCAGAGAAAGATGGATGATTGGGACCCAGGGCTGGTATCTAGGTTAATGTTCTGTGCCTCAACTTCGCAGCTGTTCTCTCTAAGCGGGTCCCAAAGGCTTTCTGGAAGAGTTTCCTTAGAGGCTCAGAAACAGGAAAGTAGCCGACAGGCCCACGGGGATTCCAGTTCGCTGCAGCAACAACGCTACCAGCGTCAGACACTTGGGTTCTCTTCGGTAAATGGAAGAACAACTCTGCTTGGAAGCTTCTGCCATCCAGTTTGAGAGTCACATTTCCACCGCAGCCTAGGATTCCAAGTGTTGCCATGTCGCCACAATTTCCAATTCTTATGCCTATGACGCAGAGTGTCTGGCAGTTCTCAAAGAGACCTTAGGAATGCAGGCGTTTTGGCTCCTTCCACCGAGAAAGCAGCTCCTCCAGATCCTCTGTCGTTAGGTATTTCATGTTAGAATATCTCTAGGCGCCCTCTTTCCTCCTCCACGAGGTAAGACACAAACGGACTTGCCCTAAAGGGAAGAAGCCTTCTGAGTCCGGCAGAGAGGCAGCCTTTCCCACTCAGCATCCCCCACGACTGAGCCCCTGGTATGGGTCTGAGACACGGAGAAAGACAGCCGTAACCCCGAGCTTTTCCACAATCTAGTATAGGCCTCACCCTCAAGCTCACGTCAATTTCATAGAGAAAACACCAGGCCTCGGTGTGCTTTCCTGTGGCAAGGAAACTTTGCTCTCATTCCTTAGGTGGCACATTGGCTCAGGACGGCCCTAGCCGAAGGACTCACGGTGTGCAGCCCTATTTATTGAGATCAGCGCCTCTGGCTCTTTCTCGGATGAAACCAAGTGGGCAAAGAGCCGTTCCTAAGCTGGGGTCCCTGGGAGCTTTCCCTAGTCTACACCAGAACAGCACTCTAAGGGAGAGGAGACGCGGAGGTTTGGTACCAAAATCTCCTATTCTGAAGAGAAGCATTTCTTTGTAGGCGGGTTCCATCAGCCTTGCCGTATTTTCTCAGCTGGCTAGGATGGAGGGCAGGCAGTCTGTTGGCAGGCTGACCTGAGGCCCTGCTTCCCCGACTGTGATACAGAACCCCCGCCTGCTGCAGCCCAAAGGGACGGCTTATGGTAAGGGAAAAACCCTGTGTTGGAAAGTTTCTGCCTAACCCTCGCACAAGCACAAGCATATGGGTCAGTGGTCAAAGACTTTCCCCACAAGTTTACCATGTTTGCTCCCATCTAGCCTCCGAAGGCCGAGGTTACCTAGCTGGGGATCACACTTCAGGAAAGGTACTCATGCTGCTTGTGACTGCAAGTTGTTTCACCAGGCAGCCCAAATCGAATACACCCACTTGCATTTTCCAGGGGCAGAGCAAAAGGTGTCAACTTACAGGCCTCCAGCCTGGGAGGGGAACATACACTTTCTGAATGGGAAAGAAGCTCATGTTTTCAGTGTGAAAGGCCACTATGCCTCTTTGCTATGGCAGCCCAGGGGTAGCGTCGGCTCTGAAATGCTTCCAAAGGAGCAGAGTCAGAGAACCTTTGAACCTCAGAACAGGTGCAGCCCCGAAAAAGGTCTGCTCTTGGCCTGAGAACACCCAGTGCCCAGCGCTTCTTTTGGGTACCCACGTGTAGAGGAAGGTTGTTGAATTCTGCTGCGTGATAACTTCTCCGGGCCACGTAGTGTGAGGGCCAGTAGAGTGGCCCTCCATCTCATCCCAGTTTCATGTGCCGGGTGTATAAGGCAAACTCCCTGCTTGAATCCCTCCGTGGGCTACGTAACCTCCAGAGAAAGATGGATGATTGGGACCCAGGGCTGGTATCTAGGTTAATGTTCTGTGCCTCAACTTCGCAGCTGTTCTCTCTAAGCGGGTCCCAAAGGCTTTCTGGAAGAGTTTCCTTAGAGGCTCAGAAACAGGAAAGTAGCCGACAGGCCCATGGGGATGCCAGTTCTCTGCAGCAACAACGCTACCAGCGTCAGACACTTGGGTTCTCTTTGGTAAATGGAAGAACAACTCTGTTTGGAAGCTTCTGCCATCCAGTTTGAGAGTCGCACTTCCACCGCAGCCTAGGATTCCATGTGTTGCCATGCCGCCACAATTTCCAATTCTTAGGCCTATGACAGCAGAGTGTCTGGCAGTTCTCAAAGAGACCTTAGGAATGCAGGCGTTTTGGCTCCTTCCACCGAGAAAGCAGCTCCTCCAGATCCTCTGTCGTTAGGTATTTCATGTTAGAATATCTCTAGGCGCCCTCTTTCCTCCTCCACGAGGTAAGACACAAACGGACTTGCCCTAAAGGGAAGAAGCCTTCAGAGTCCGGCAGAGAGGCAGCCTCTCCCACTCAGCGTCACCCCCGACTGAGCCCCTGGTATGTGTCCGAGACAGGGAGATAGCCGTAACCCCGAGCTTTTCCACAATGTAGTATAGGCCTCACCCTCAAGCTCACGTCAATTTCATAGAGAAAACACCAGGCCTCGGTGTGCTTTCCTGAGGCAAGGAAACTTTGCTTTCATTCCTTAGGTGGCACATTGGCTCAGGACGGCCCTACCCGCAGGACTCACGGTGTTCAGCCCTATTTATTGAGATCAGCCCCTCTGGCTCTTTCTCGGATGAATCCAAGTGGGCAAAGAGCCGTTCCTAAGCTGGGGTCCCTGGGAGCTTTCCCTAGTCTACACCAGAACAGCACTCTGAGGGAGAGGAGACGCGGAGGTTTGGTAGCAATATCTCCTATTCTGAAGAGAAACATTTCGTTGTAGGCGGGTTCCATCAGCCTTGCCGTATTTTCTCAGCTGCCTAGGATGGAGGGCAGGCAGTCAGTTGGCAGGCTCACCTGAGGCCCAGCTTCCCCTACTGTGATTCAGAACCCCCGCCTGCTGCAGCCCAAAGGGACGGCTTATGGTAAGGGAAAAACCCTGTGTTGGAAAGTTCCTGCCTAACCCTCGCACAAGCACAAGCATATGGGTCAGTGGTCAAAGACTTTCCCCACAAGTTTACCATGTTTGCTCCCATCTAGCCTCCGAAGGCCGAGGTTACCTAGCTGGAGATCACACTTCAGGAAAGGTACTCATGCTGCTTGGGACTGCAAGTTGTTTCACCAGGCAGCCCAAATCGAGTACACCCACTTGCATTTTCCAGGGGCAGAGCAAAAGGTGTCAACTTACAGGCCTCCAGCCTGGGAGGGGAACATACACTTTCTGAATGGGAAAGAAGCTCATGCCTTCAGTGTGAAAGGCCACTATGCCTCTTTGCTTTGGCAGCCCAGGGGTAGCGTCGGCTCTGAAATGCTTCCAAAGGAGCAGAGTCAGAGAACCTTTGAACCTCAGAGCAGGTGCAGCCGCGAACAAGGTCTGCTCTTGGCCTGAGAACACCCACTGCCCAGCGCTTCTTTTGGGTACCCACGTGTAGAGGAAGGTTGTTGAATTCTGCTGCGTGATAACTTCTCCGGGCCACGTAGTGTGAGGGCCAGTAGAGTGGCCCTCCATCTCATCCCAGCTTCATGTGCCGGGTGTATAAGGCAAACTCCCTTCTTGAATCCCTCCGTGGGCTACGTAACCTCCAGAGAAAGATGGATGATTGGGACCCAGGGCTGGTATCTAGGTTAATGTTCTGTGGCTCAACTTCGCAGCTGTTCTCTCTAAGCGGGTCCCAAAGGCTTTCTGGAAGAGTTTCCTTAGAGGCTCAGAAACAGGAAATTAGCCGACAGGCCCACGGGGATGCCAGTTCGCTGCAGCAACAACGCTACCGGCGTCAGACACTTGGGTTCTCTTCGGTAAATGGAAGAACAACTCTGCTTGGAAGCTTCTGCCATCCAGTTTGAGAGTCACATTTCCACCGCAGCCTAGGATTCCAAGTGTTGCCATGTCGCCACAATTTCCAATTCTTATGCCTATGACGGCAGAGTGTCTGGCAGTTCTCAAAGAGACCTTAGGAATGCAGGCGTTTTTGCTCCTTTCACCGAGAAAGCAGCTCCTCCAGATCCTCTGTCATTAGGTATTTCAAGTTAGAATATCTCTAGGCGCCCTCTTTCCTCCTCCACGAGGTAAGACACAAACGGACTTGCCCTAAAGGGAAGAAGCCTTCTGAGTCCGGCAGAGAGGCAGCCTCTCCCACTCAGCATCCCCCCACGACTGAGCCCCAGGTATGGGTCCGAGACACGGAGAAAGACAGCCGTAACCCCGAGCTTTTCCACAATCTAGTATAGGCCTCACCCTCAAGCTCACGTCAATTTCATAGAGAAAACACCAGGCCTCGGTGTGCTTTCCTGTGGCAAGGAAACTTTGCTTTCATTCCTTAGGTGGCACATTGGCTCAGGACGGCCCTAGCCGAAGGACTCACGGTGTGCAGCCTTATTTATTGAGATCAGCCCCTCTGGCTCTTTCTCGGATGAAACCAAGTGGGCAAAGAGCCGTTCCTAAGCTGTGGTCCCTGGGAGCTTTCCCTAGTCTACACCAGAACAGCACTCTGAGGGAGAGGAGACGCGGAGGTTTGGTAGCAAAATCTCCTATTCTGAAGAGAAACATTTCGTTGTAGGCGGGTTCCATCAGCCTTGCCGTATTTTCTCAGCTGGCTAGGATGGAGGGCAGGCAGTCAGTTGGCAGACTCACCTGAGGCCCTGCTTCCCCGACTGTGATTCAGAACCCCCGCCTGCTGCAGCCCAAAGGGACGGCTTATGGTAAGGGAAAAACCCTGTGTTGGAAAGTTCCTGCCTAACCCTCGCACAAGCACAAGCATATGGGTCAGTGGTCAAAGACTTTCCCCACAAGTTTACCATGTTTGCTCCCATCTAGCCTCCGAAGGCCGAGGTTACCTAGCTGGGGATCACACTTCAGGAAAGGTACTCATGCTGCTTGGGACTGCAAGTTGTTTCACCAGGCAGCCCAAATAGAGTACACCCACTTGCATTTTCCAGGGGCAGAGCAAAAGGTGTCAACTTACAGGCCTCCAGCCTGGGAGGGGAACATACACTTTCTGAATGGCAAAGAAGCTCATGCCTTCAGTGTGAAAGGCCACTATGCCTCTTTGCTTTGGCAGCCCAGGGGTAGCGTCGTCTCTGAAATGCTTCCAAAGGAGCAGAGTCAGAGAACCTTTGAACCTCAGAGCAGGTGCAGCCGCGAACAAGGTCTGCTCTTGGCCTGAGAACACCCACTGCCCAGCGCTTCTTTTGGGTACCCACGTGTAGAGGAAGGTTGTTGAATTCTGCTGCGTGATAACTTCTCCGGGCCACGTAGTGTGAGGGCCAGTAGAGTGGCCCTCCATCTCATCCCAGCTTCATGTGCCGGGTGTATAAGGCAAACTCCCTGCTTGAATCCCTCCGTGGGCTACGTAACCTCCAGAGAAAGATGGATGATTGGGACCCAGGGCTGGTATCTAGGTTAATGTTCTGTGCCTCAACTTCGCAGCTGTTCTCTCTAAGCGGGTCCCAAAGGCTTTCTGGAAGAGTTTCCTTAGAGGCTCAGAAACAGGAAAGTAGCCGACAGGCCCATGGGGATGCCAGTTCTCTGCAGCAACAACGCTACCAGCGTCAGACACTTGGGTTCTCTTTGGTAAATGGAAGAACAACTCTGTTTGGAAGCTTCTGCCATCCAGTTTGAGAGTCGCACTTCCACCGCAGCCTAGGATTCCATGTGTTGCCATGCCGCCACAATTTCCAATTCTTAGGCCTATGACAGCAGAGTGTCTGGCAGTTCTCAAAGAGACCTTAGGAATGCAGGCGTTTTGGCTCCTTCCACCGAGAAAGCAGCTCCTCCAGATCCTCTGTCGTTAGGTATTTCATGTTAGAATATCTCTAGGCGCCCTCTTTCCTCCTCCACGAGGTAAGACACAAACGGACTTGCCCTAAAGGGAAGAAGCCTTCAGAGTCCGGCAGAGAGGCAGCCTCTCCCACTCAGCGTCACCCCCGACTGAGCCCCTGGTATGTGTCCGAGACAGGGAGATAGCCGTAACCCCGAGCTTTTCCACAATGTAGTATAGGCCTCACCCTCAAGCTCACGTCAATTTCATAGAGAAAACACCAGGCCTCGGTGTGCTTTCCTGTGGCAAGGAAACTTTGCTTTCATTCCTTAGGTGGCACATTGGCTCAGGACGGCCCTACTCGCAGGACTCACGGTGTTCAGCCCTATTTATTGAGATCAGCCCCTCTGGCTCTTTCTCGGATGAAACCAAGTGGGCAAAGAGCCGTTCCTAAGCTGGGGTCCCTGGGAGCTTTCCCTAGTCTACACCAGAACAGCACTCTGAGGGAGAGGAGACGCGGAGGTTTGGTAGCAATATCTCCTATTCTGAAGAGAAACATTTCGTTGTAGGCGGGTTCCATCAGCCTTGCCGTATTTTCTCAGCTGGCTAGGATGGAGGGCAGGCAGTCAGTTGGCAGGCTCACCTGAGGCCCAGCTTCCCCTACTGTGATTCAGAACCCCCGCCTGCTGCAGCCCAAAGGGACGGCTTATGGTAAGGGAAAAACCCTGTGTTGGAAAGTTCCTGCCTAACCCTCGCACAAGCACAAGCATATGGGTCAGTGGTCAAAGACTTTCCCCACAAGTTTACCATGTTTGCTCCCATCTAGCCTCCGAAGGCCGAGATTACCTAGCTGGAGATCACACTTCAGGAAAGGTACTCATGCTGCATGTGACTGCAAGTTGTTTCACCAGGCAGCCCAAATCGAGTACACCCACTTGCATTTTCCAGGGGCAGAGCAAAAGGTGTCAACTTACAGGCCTCCAGCCTGGGAGGGGAACATACACTTTCTGAATGGGAAAGAAGCTCATGCCTTCAGTGTGAAAGGCCACTATGCCTCTTTGCTTTGGCAGCCCAGGGGTAGCGTCGGCTCTGAAATGCTTCCAAAGGAGCAGAGTCAGAGAACCTTTGAACCTCAGAGCAGGTGCAGCCCCGAACAAGGTCTGCTCTTGGCCTGAGAACACCCACTGCGCAGCGCTTCTTTTGGGTACACACGTTTAGAGGAAGGTTGTTGAATTCTGCTGCGTGATAACTTCTCCGGGCCACGTAGTGTGAGGGCCAGTAGAGTGGCCCTCCATCTCATCCCAGCTTCATGTGCCGGGTGTATAAGGCAAACTCCCTGCTTGATTCCTTCCGTGGGCTACGTAAGCTCCAGAGAAAGATGGATGATTGGCACCCAGGGCTGGTATCTAGGTTCATGTTCTGTGCCTCAACTTCGCAGCTGTTCTCTCTAAGCGGGTCCCAAAGGCTCTCTGGAAGAGTTTCCTTAGAGGCTCAGAAACAGGAAATTAGCCGACAGGCCCACGGGGATGCCAGTTCGCTGCAGCAACAACGCTACCAGCGTCAGACACTTGGGTTCTCTTCGGTAAATGGAAGAACAACTCTGCTTGGAAGCTTCTGCCATCCAGTTTGAGAGTCACATTTCCACCGCAGCCTAGGATTCCAAGTGTTGCCATGCCGCCACAATTTCCATTTCTTAGGCCTATGACGGCAGAGTGTCTGGCAGTTCTCAAAGAGACCTTAGGAATGCAGGCGTTTTGGCTCCTTCCACCGAGAAAGCAGCTCCTCCAGATCCTCTGTCGTTAGGTATTTCATGTTAGAATATCTCGAGGCGCCCTCTTTCCTCCTCCACGAGGTAAGACACAAACGGACTTGCCCTAAAGGGAAGAAGCCTTCTGAGTCCGGCAGAGAGGCAGCCTTTCCCACTCAGCATCCCCCACGACTGAGCCCCTGGTATGGGTCTGAGACACGGAGAAAGACAGCCGTAACCCCGAGCTTTTCCACAATCTAGTATAGGCCTCACCCTCAAGCTCACGTCAATTTCATAGAGAAAACACCAGGCCTCGGTGTGCTTTCCTGTGGCAAGGAAACTTTGCTTTCATTCCTTAGGTGGTACATTGGCTCAGGACGGCCCTAGCCGAAGGACTCACGGTGTGCAGCCCTATTTATTGGGATCAGCCCCTCTGGCTCTTTCTCGGATCAAACCAAGTGGGCAAAGAGCCGTTCCTAAGCTGTGGTCCCTGGGAGCTTTCCCTAGTCTACACCAGAACAGCACTCTGAGGGAGAGGAGACGCGGAGGTTTGGTAGCAAAATCTCCTATTCTGAAGAGAAACATTTCGTTGTAGGCGGGTTCCATCAGCCTTGCCGTATTTTCTCAGCTGGCTAGGATGGAGGGCAGGCAGTCAGTTGGCAGGCTGACCTGAGGCCCTGCTTCCCCGACTGTGATACAGAACCCCCGCCTGCTGCAGCCCAAAGGGACGGCTTATGGTAAGGGTAAAACCCTGTGTTGGAAAGTTTCTGCCTAACCCTCGCACAAGCACAAGCATATGGGTCAGTGGTCAAAGACTTTCCCCACAAGTTTACCATGTTTGCTCCCATCTAGCCTCCGAAGGCCGAGGTTACCTAGCTGGGGATCACACTTCAGGAAAGGTACTCATGCTGCTTGTGACTGCAAGTTGTTTCACCAGGCAGCCCAAATCGAGTACACCCACTTGCATTTTCCAGGGGCAGAGCAAAAGGTGTCAACTTACAGGCCTCCAGCCTGGGAGGGGAACATACACTTTCTGAATGGGAAAGAAGCTCATGCCTTCAGTGTGAAAGGCCACTATGCCTCTTTGCTTTGGCAGCCCAGGGGTAGCGTCGGCTCTGAAATGCTTCCAAAGGAGCAGAGTCAGAGAACCTTTGAACCTCAGAGCAGGTGCAGCCGCGAACAAGGTCTGCTCTTGGCCTGAGAACACCCACTGCCCAGCGCTTCTTTTGGGTACCCACGTGTAGAGGAAGGTTGTTGAATTCTGCTGCGTGATAACTTCTCCGGGCCACGTAGTGTGAGGGCCAGTAGAGTGGCCCTCCATCTCATCCCAGCTTCATGTGCCGGGTGTATAAGGCAAACTCCCTTCTTGAATCCCTCCGTGGGCTACGTAACCTCCAGAGAAAGATGGATGATTGGGACCCAGGGCTGGTATCTAGGTTAATGTTCTGTGCCTCAACTTCGCAGCTGTTCTCTCTAAGCGGGTCCCAAAGGCTTTCTGGAAGAGTTTCCTTAGAGGCTCAGAAACAGGAAAGTAGCCTACAGGCCCACGGGGATTCCAGTTCGCTGCAGCAACAACGCTACCAGCGTCAGACACTTGGGTTCTCTTCGGTAAATGGAAGAACAACTCTGCTTGGAAGCTTCTGCCATCCAGTTTGAGAGTCACATTTCCACCGCAGCCTAGGATTCCAAGTGTTGCCATGTCGCCACAATTTCCAATTCTTATGCCTATGACGCAGAGTGTCTGGCAGTTCTCAAAGAGACCTTAGGAATGCAGGCGTTTTGGCTCCTTCCACCGAGAAAGCAGCTCCTCCAGATCCTCTGTCGTTAGGTATTTCATGTTAGAATATCTCTAGGCGCCCTCTTTCCTCCTCCACGAGGTAAGACACAAACGGACTTGCCCTAAAGGGAAGAAGCCTTCTGAGTCCGGCAGAGAGGCAGCCTTTCCCACTCAGCATCCCCCACGACTGAGCCCCTGGTATGGGTCTGAGACACGGAGAAAGACAGCCGTAACCCCGAGCTTTTCCACAATCTAGTATAGGCCTCACCCTCAAGCTCACGTCAATTTCATAGAGAAAACACCAGGCCTCGGTGTGCTTTCCTGTGGCAAGGAAACTTTGCTCTCATTCCTTAGGTGGCACATTGGCTCAGGACGGCCCTAGCCGAAGGACTCACGGTGTGCAGCCCTATTTATTGAGATCAGCGCCTCTGGCTCTTTCTCGGATGAAACCAAGTGGGCAAAGAGCCGTTCCTAAGCTGGGGTCCCTGGGAGCTTTCCCTAGTCTACACCAGAAGAGCACTCTAAGGGAGAGGAGACGCGGAGGTTTGGTACCAAAATCTCCTATTCTGAAGAGAAGCATTTCGTTGTAGGCGGGTTCCATCAGCCTTGCCGTATTTTCTCAGCTGGCTAGGATGGAGGGCAGGCAGTCAGTTGGCAGACTCACCTGAGGCCCTGCTTCCCCGACTGTGATACAGAACCCCCGCCTGCTGCAGCCCAAAGGGACGGCTTATGGTAAGGGAAAAACCCTGTGTTGGAAAGTTTCTGCCTAACCCTCGCACAAGCACAAGCATATGGGTCAGTGGTCAAAGACTTTCCCCACAAGTTTACCATGTTTGCTCCCATCTAGCCTCCGAAGGCCGAGGTTACCTAGCTGGGGATCACACTTCAGGAAAGGTACTCATGCTGCTTGTGACTGCCAGTTGTTTCACCAGGCAGCCCAAATCGAATACACCCACTTGCATTTTCCAGGGGCAGAGCAAAAGGTGTCAACTTACAGGCCTCCAGCCTGGGAGGGGAACATGCACTTTCTGAATGGGAAAGAAGCTCATGTTTTCAGTGTGAAAGGCCACTATGCCTCTTTGCTTTGGCAGCCCAGGGGTAGCGTCGGCTCTGAAATGCTTCCAAAGGAGCAGAGTCAGAGAACCTTTGAACCTCAGAGCAGGTGCAGCCCCGAACAAGGTCTGCTCTTGGCCTGAGAACACCCACTGCGCAGCGCTTCTTTTGGGTACCCACGTGTAGAGGAAGGTTGTTGAATTCTGCTGCGTGATAACTTCTCCGGGCCACGTAGTGTGAGGGCCAGTAGAGTGGCCCTCCATCTCATCCCAGCTTCATGTGCCGGGTCTATAAGGCAAACTCCCTGCTTGATTCCTTCCGTGGGCTACGTAAGCTCCAGAGAAAGATGGATGATTGGGACCCAGGGCTGGTATCTAGGTTCATGTTCTGTGCCTCAACTTCGCAGCTGTTCTCTCTAAGCGGGTCACAAAGGCTCTCTGGAAGAGTTTCCTTAGAGGCTCAGAAACAGGAAATTAGCCGACAGGCCCACGGGGATGCCAGTTCGCTGCAGCAACAACGCTACCAGCGTCAGGCACTTGGGTTCTCTTCGGTAAATGGAAGAACAACTCTGCTTGGAAGCTTCTGCCATCCAGTTTGAGAGTCGCACTTCCACCGCAGCCTAGGATTCCAAGTGTTGCCATGCCGCCACAATTTCCAATTCTTAGGCCTATGACGGCAGAGTGTCTGGCAGTTCTCAAAGAGACCTTAGGAATGCAGGCGTTTTGGCTCCTTTCACCGAGAAAGCAGCTCCTCCAGATCCTCTGTCGTTAGGTATTTCAAGTTAGAATATCTCTAGGCGCCCTCTTTCCTCCTCCACGAGGTAAGACACAAACGGACTTGCCCTAAAGGGAAGAAGCCTTCTGAGTCCGGCAGAGAGGCAGCCTCTCCCACTCAGCATCCCCCCACGACTGAGCCCCTGGTATGGGTCCGAGACACGGAGAAAGACAGCCGTAACCCCGAGCTTTTCCACAATCTAGTATAGGCCTCACCCGAAAGCTCACGTCAATTTCATAGAGAAAACAACAGGCATCGGTGTGCTTTCCTGTGGCAAGGATACTTTGCTTTCATTCCTTAGGTGGCACATTGGCTCAGGACGGCCCTAGCCGAAGGACTCACGGTGTGCAGCCCTATTTATTGAGATCAGCGCCTCTGGCTCTTTCTCGGATGAAACCAAGTGGGCAAAGAGCCGTTCCTAAGCTGGGGTCCCTGGGAGCTTTCCCTAGTCTACACCAGAACAGCACTCTAAGGGAGAGGAGACGCGGAGGTTTGGTACCAAAATCTCCTATTCTGAAGAGAAGCATTTCTTTGTAGGCGGGTTCCATCAGCCTTGCCGTATTTTCTCAGCTGGCTAGGATGGAGGGCAGGCAGTCTGTTGGCAGGCTGACCTGAGGCCCTGCTTCCCCGACTGTGATACAGAACCCCCGCCTGCTGCAGCCCAAAGGGACGGCTTATGGTAAGGGAAAAACCCTGTGTTGGAAAGTTTCTGCCTAACCCTCGCACAAGCACAAGCATATGGGTCAGTGGTCAAAGACTTTCCCCACAAGTTTACCATGTTTGCTCCCATCTAGCCTCCGAAGGCCGAGGTTACCTAGCTGGGGATCACACTTCAGGAAAGGTACTCATGCTGCTTGTGACTGCAAGTTGTTTCACCAGGCAGCCCAAATCGAATACACCCACTTGCATTTTCCAGGGGCAGAGCAAAAGGTGTCAACTTACAGGCCTCCAGCCTGGGAGGGGAACATACACTTTCTGAATGGGAAAGAAGCTCATGTTTTCAGTGTGAAAGGCCACTATGCCTCTTTGCTATGGCAGCCCAGGGGTAGCGTCGGCTCTGAAATGCTTCCAAAGGAGCAGAGTCAGAGAACCTTTGACCCTCAGAACAGGTGCAGCCCCGAAAAAGGTCTGCTCTTGGCCTGAGAACACCCACTGCCCAGCGCTTCTTTTGGGTACACACGTGTAGAGGAAGGTTGTTGAATTCTGCTGCGTGATAACTTCTCCGGGCACGTAGTGTGAGGGCCAGTAGAGTGGCCCTCCATCTCATCCCAGCTTCATGTGCCGGGTGTATAAGGCAAACTCCCTGCTTGAATCCCTCCGTGGGCTACGTAAACTCCAGAGAAAGATGGATGATTGGGACCCAGGCTGGTATCTAGGTTAATGTTCTGTGCCTCAACTTCGCAGCTGTTCTCTCTAAGCGGGTCCCAAAGGCTCTCTGGAAGAGTTTCCTTAGAGGCTCAGAAACAGGAAATTAGCCGACAGGCCCACGGGGATGCCAGTTCTCTGCAGCAACAACGCTACCAGCGTCAGGCACTTGGGATCTCTTTGGTAAATGGAAGAACAACTCTGCTTGGAAGCTTCTGCCATCCAGTTTGAGAGTCGCACTTCCACCGCAGCCTAGGATTCCAAGTGTTGCCATGCCGCCACAATTTCCAATTCTTAGGCCTATGACGGCAGAGTGTCTGGCAGTTCTCAAAGAGACCTTAGGAATGCAGGCGTTTTTGCTCCTTTCACCGAGAAAGCAGCTCCTCCAGATCCTCTGTCGTTAGGTATTTCATGTTAGAATATCTCTAGGCGCCCTCTTTCCTCCTCCACGAGGTAAGACACAAACGGACTTGCCCTAAAGGGAAGAAGCCTTCTGAGTCCGGCAGAGAGGCAGCCTCTCCCACTCAGCGTCACCCCACGACTGAGCCCCTGGAATGTGTCCGAGACAGGGAGATAGCCGTAACCCCGAGCTTTTCCACAATGTAGTATAGGCCTCACCCTCAAGCTCACGTCAATTTCATAGAGAAAACACCAGGCATCGGTGTGCTTTCCTGTGGCAAGGATACTTTGCTTTCATTCCTTAGGTGGCACATTGGCTCAGGACGGCCTTAGCCGAAGGACTCACGGTGTGCAGCCCTATTTATTGAGATCAGCGCCTCTGGCTCTTTCTCGGATGAAACCAAGTGGGCAAAGAGCCGTTCCTAAGCTGGGGTCCCTGGGAGCTTTCCCTAGTCTACACCAGAACAGCACTCTAAGGGAGAGGAGACGCGGAGGTTTGGTACCAAAATCTCCTATTCTGAAGAGAAGCATTTCGTTGTAGGCGGGTTCCATCAGCCTTGCCGTATTTTCTCAGCTGGCTAGGATGGAGGGCAGGCAGTCAGTTGGCAGGCTGACCTGAGGCCCTGCTTCCCCGACTGTGATACAGAACCCCCGCCTGCTGCAGCCCAAAGGGACGGCTTATGGTAAGGGAAAAACCCTGTGTTGGAAAGTTTCTGCCTAACCCTCGCACAAGCACAAGCATATGGGTCAGTGGTCAAAGACTTTCCCCACAAGTTTACCATGTTTGCTCCCATCTAGCCTCCGAAGGCCGAGGTTACCTAGCTGGGGATCACACTTCAGGAAAGGTACTCATGCTGCTTGTGACTGCAAGTTGTTTCACCAGGCAGCCCAAATCGAATACACCCACTTGCATTTTCCAGGGGCAGAGCAAAAGGTGTCAACTTACAAGCCTCCAGCCTGGGAGGGGAACATACACTTTCTGAATGGGAAAGAAGCTCATGCCTTCAGTGTGAAAGGCCACTATGCCTCTTTGCTTTGGCAGCCCAGGGGTAGCGTCGGCTCTGAAATGCTTCCAAAGGAGCAGAGTCAGAGAACCTTTGAACCTCAGAGCAGGTGCAGCCGCGAACAAGGTCTGCTCTTGGCCTGAGAACACCCACTGCCCAGCGCTTCTTTTGGGTACACACGTGTAGAGGAAGGTTGTTGAATTCTGCTGCGTGATAATGTCTCCGGTCCACGTAGTGTGAGGGCCAGTAGAGTGGCCCTCCATCTCATCCCAGCTTCATGTGCCGGGTGTATAAGGCAAACTCCCTTCTTTAATCCCTCCGTGGGCTACGTAAGCTCCAGAGAAAGATGGATGATTGGGACCCAGGCTGGTATCTAGGTTAATGTTCTGTGCCTCAACTTCGCAGCTGTTCTCTCTAAGCGGGTCCCAAAGGCTCTCTGGAAGAGTTTCCTTAGAGGCTCAGAAACAGGAAATTAGCCGACAGGCCCACGGGGATGCCAGTTCTCTGCAGCAACAACGCTACCAGCGTCAGGCACTTGGGATCTCTTTGGTAAATGGAAGAACAACTCTGCTTGGAAGCTTCTGCCATCCAGTTTGAGAGTCGCACTTCCACCGCAGCCTAGGATTCCAAGTGTTGCCATGCCGCCACAATTTCCAATTCTTAGGCCTATGACGGCAGAGTGTCTGGCAGTTCTCAAAGAGACCTTATGAGGCGTTTTGGCTCCTTCCACCGAGAAAGCAGCTCCTCCAGATCCTCTGTCGTTAGGTATTTCATGTTAGAATATCTCTAGGCGCCCTATTTCCTCCTCCACGAGGTAAGACACAAACGGACTTGCCCTAAAGGGAAGAAGTCTTCTGAGTCCGGCAGAGAGGCAGCCTCTCCCCCTCAGCATCCCCCCACGACTGAGCCCCAGGTATGGGTCCGAGACACGGAGAAAGACAGCCGTAACCCCGAGCTTTTCCACAATCTAGTATAGGCCTCACCCGAAAGCTCACGTCAATTTCATAGAGAAAACAACAGGCATCGGTGTGCTTTCCTGTGGCAAGGATACTTTGCTTTCATTCCTTAGGTGGCACATTGGCTCAGGACGGCCCTAGCCGAAGGACTCACGGTGTGCAGCCCTATTTATTGAGATCAGCGCCTCTGGCTCTTTCTCGGATGAAACCAAGTGGGCAAAGAGCCGTTCCTAAGCTGGGGTCCGTGGGAGCTTTCCCTAGTCTACACCAGAACAGCACTCTAAGGGAGAGGAGACGCGGAGGTTTGGTACCAAAATCTCCTATTCTGAAGAGAAGCATTTCTTTGTAGGCGGGTTCCATCAGCCTTGCCGTATTTTCTCAGCTGGCTAGGATGGAGGGCAGGCAGTCTGTTGGCAGGCTGACCTGAGGCCCTGCTTCCCCGACTGTGATACAGAACCCCCGCCTGCTGCAGCCCAAAGGGACGGCTTATGGTAAGGGAAAAACCCTGTGTTGGAAAGTTTCTGCCTAACCCTCGCACAAGCACAAGCATATGGGTCAGTGGTCAAAGACTTTCCCCACAAGTTTACCATGTTTGCTCCCATCTAGCCTCCGAAGGCCGAGGTTACCTAGCTGGGGATCACACTTCAGGAAAGGTACTCATGCTGCTTGTGACTGCAAGTTGTTTCACCAGGCAGCCCAAATCGAATACACCCACTTGCATTTTCCAGGGGCAGAGCAAAAGGTGTCAACTTACAGGCCTCCAGCCTGGGAGGGGAACATACACTTTCTGAATGGGAAAGAAGCTCATGTTTTCAGTGTGAAAGGCCACTATGCCTCTTTGCTATGGCAGCCCAGGGGTAGCGTCGGCTCTGAAATGCTTCCAAAGGAGCAGAGTCAGAGAACCTTTGACCCTCAGAACAGGTGCAGCCCCGAAAAAGGTCTGCTCTTGGCCTGAGAACACCCACTGCGCAGCGCTTCTTTTGGGTACACACGTGTAGAGGAAGGTTGTTGAATTCTGCTGCGTGATAACTTCTCCGGGCACGTAGGGTGAGGGCCAGTAGAGTGGCCCTCCATCTCATCCCAGCTTCATGTGCCGGGTGTATAAGGCAAACTCCCTGCTTGAATCCCTCCGTGGGCTACGTAAACTCCAGAGAAAGATGGATGATTGGGACCCAGGCTGGTATCTAGGTTAATGTTCTGTGCCTCAACTTCGCAGCTGTTCTCTCTAAGCGGGTCCCAAAGGCTCTCTGGAAGAGTTTCCTTAGAGGCTCAGAAACAGGAAATTAGCCGACAGGCCCACGGGGATGCCAGTTCTCTGCAGCAACAACGCTACCAGCGTCAGGCACTTGGGATCTCTTTGGTAAATGGAAGAACAACTCTGCTTGGAAGCTTCTGCCATCCAGTTTGAGAGTCGCACTTCCACCGCAGCCTAGGATTCCAAGTGTTGCCATGCCGCCACAATTTCCAATTCTTAGGCCTATGACGGCAGAGTGTCTGGCAGTTCTCAAAGAGACCTTAGGAATGCAGGCGTTTTTGCTCCTTTCACCGAGAAAGCAGCTCCTCCAGATCCTCTGTCGTTAGGTATTTCATGTTAGAATATCTCTAGGCGCCCTCTTTCCTCCTCCACGAGGTAAGACACAAACGGACTTGCCCTAAAGGGAAGAAGCCTTCTGAGTCCGGCAGAGAGGCAGCCTCTCCCACTCAGCGTCACCCCACGACTGAGCCCCTGGAATGTGTCCGAGACAGGGAGATAGCCGTAACCCCGAGCTTTTCCACAATGTAGTATAGGCCTCACCCTCAAGCTCACGTCAATTTCATAGAGAAAACACCAGGCATCGGTGTGCTTTCCTGTGGCAAGGATACTTTGCTTTCATTCCTTAGGTGGCACATTGGCTCAGGACGGCCTTAGCCGAAGGACTCACGGTGTGCAGCCCTATTTATTGAGATCAGCGCCTCTGGCTCTTTCTCGGATGAAACCAAGTGGGCAAAGAGCCGTTCCTAAGCTGGGGTCCCTGGGAGCTTTCCCTAGTCTACACCAGAACAGCACTCTAAGGGAGAGGAGACGCGGAGGTTTGGTACCAAAATCTCCTATTCTGAAGAGAAGCATTTCGTTGTAGGCGGGTTCCATCAGCCTTGCCGTATTTTCTCAGCTGGCTAGGATGGAGGGCAGGCAGTCAGTTGGCAGGCTGACCTGAGGCCCTGCTTCCCCGACTGTGATACAGAACCCCCGCCTGCTGCAGCCCAAAGGGACGGCTTATGGTAAGGGAAAAACCCTGTGTTGGAAAGTTTCTGCCTAACCCTCGCACAAGCACAAGCATATGGGTCAGTGGTCAAAGACTTTCCCCACAAGTTTACCATGTTTGCTCCCATCTAGCCTCCGAAGGCCGAGGTTACCTAGCTGGGGATCACACTTCAGGAAAGGTACTCATGCTGCTTGTGACTGCAAGTTGTTTCACCAGGCAGCCCAAATCGAATACACCCACTTGCATTTTCCAGGGGCAGAGCAAAAGGTGTCAACTTACAAGCCTCCAGCCTGGGAGGGGAACATACACTTTCTGAATGGGAAAGAAGCTCATGCCTTCAGTGTGAAAGGCCACTATGCCTCTTTGCTTTGGCAGCCCAGGGGTAGCGTCGGCTCTGAAATGCTTCCAAAGGAGCAGAGTCAGAGAACCTTTGAACCTCAGAGCAGGTGCAGCCGCTAACAAGGTCTGCTCTTGGCCTGAGAACACCCACTGCCCAGCGCTTCTTTTGGGTACACACGTGTAGAGGAAGGTTGTTGAATTCTGCTGCGTGATAATGTCTCCGGTCCACGTAGTGTGAGGGCCAGTAGAGTGGCCCTCCATCTCATCCCAGCTTCATGTGCCGGGTGTATAAGGCAAACTCCCTTCTTTAATCCCTCCGTGGGCTACGTAAGCTCCAGAGAAAGATGGATGATTGGGACCCAGGCTGGTATCTAGGTTAATGTTCTGTGCCTCAACTTCGCAGCTGTTCTCTCTAAGCGGGTCCCAAAGGCTCTCTGGAAGAGTTTCCTTAGAGGCTCAGAAACAGGAAATTAGCCGACAGGCCCACGGGGATGCCAGTTCTCTGCAGCAACAACGCTACCAGCGTCAGGCACTTGGGATCTCTTTGGTAAATGGAAGAACAACTCTGCTTGGAAGCTTCTGCCATCCAGTTTGAGAGTCGCACTTCCACCGCAGCCTAGGATTCCAAGTGTTGCCATGCCGCCACAATTTCCAATTCTTAGGCCTATGACGGCAGAGTGTCTGGCAGTTCTCAAAGAGACCTTATGAGGCGTTTTGGCTCCTTCCACCGAGAAAGCAGCTCCTCCAGATCCTCTGTCGTTAGGTATTTCATGTTAGAATATCTCTAGGCGCCCTATTTCCTCCTCCACGAGGTAAGACACAAACGGACTTGCCCTAAAGGGAAGAAGTCTTCTGAGTCCGGCAGAGAGGCAGCCTCTCCCCCTCAGCATCCCCCCACGACTGAGCCCCAGGTATGGGTCCGAGACACGGAGAAAGACAGCCGTAACCCCGAGCTTTTCCACAATCTAGTATAGGCCTCACCCGAAAGCTCACGTCAATTTCATAGAGAAAACAACAGGCATCGGTGTGCTTTCCTGTGGCAAGGATACTTTGCTTTCATTCCTTAGGTGGCACATTGGCTCAGGACGGCCCTAGCCGAAGGACTCACGGTGTGCAGCCCTATTTATTGAGATCAGCGCCTCTGGCTCTTTCTCGGATGAAACCAAGTGGGCAAAGAGCCGTTCCTAAGCTGGGGTCCGTGGGAGCTTTCCCTAGTCTACACCAGAACAGCACTCTAAGGGAGAGGAGACGCGGAGGTTTGGTACCAAAATCTCCTATTCTGAAGAGAAGCATTTCTTTGTAGGCGGGTTCCATCAGCCTTGCCGTATTTTCTCAGCTGGCTAGGATGGAGGGCAGGCAGTCTGTTGGCAGGCTGACCTGAGGCCCTGCTTCCCCGACTGTGATACAGAACCCCCGCCTGCTGCAGCCCAAAGGGACGGCTTATGGTAAGGGAAAAACCCTGTGTTGGAAAGTTTCTGCCTAACCCTCGCACAAGCACAAGCATATGGGTCAGTGGTCAAAGACTTTCCCCACAAGTTTACCATGTTTGCTCCCATCTAGCCTCCGAAGGCCGAGGTTACCTAGCTGGGGATCACACTTCAGGAAAGGTACTCATGCTGCTTGTGACTGCAAGTTGTTTCACCAGGCAGCCCAAATCGAATACACCCACTTGCATTTTCCAGGGGCAGAGCAAAAGGTGTCAACTTACAGGCCTCCAGCCTGGGAGGGGAACATACACTTTCTGAATGGGAAAGAAGCTCATGTTTTCAGTGTGAAAGGCCACTATGCCTCTTTGCTATGGCAGCCCAGGGGTAGCGTCGGCTCTGAAATGCTTCCAAAGGAGCAGAGTCAGAGAACCTTTGACCCTCAGAACAGGTGCAGCCCCGAAAAAGGTCTGCTCTTGGCCTGAGAACACCCACTGCGCAGCGCTTCTTTTGGGTACACACGTGTAGAGGAAGGTTGTTGAATTCTGCTGCGTGATAACTTCTCCGGGCACGTAGGGTGAGGGCCAGTAGAGTGGCCCTCCATCTCATCCCAGCTTCATGTGCCGGGTGTATAAGGCAAACTCCCTGCTTGAATCCCTCCGTGGGCTACGTAAACTCCAGAGAAAGATGGATGATTGGGACCCAGGCTGGTATCTAGGTTAATGTTCTGTGCCTCAACTTCGCAGCTGTTCTCTCTAAGCGGGTCCCAAAGGCTCTCTGGAAGAGTTTCCTTAGAGGCTCAGAAACAGGAAATTAGCCGACAGGCCCACGGGGATGCCAGTTCTCTGCAGCAACAACGCTACCAGCGTCAGGCACTTGGGATCTCTTTGGTAAATGGAAGAACAACTCTGCTTGGAAGCTTCTGCCATCCAGTTTGAGAGTCGCACTTCCACCGCAGCCTAGGATTCCAAGTGTTGCCATGCCGCCACAATTTCCAATTCTTAGGCCTATGACGGCAGAGTGTCTGGCAGTTCTCAAAGAGACCTTAGGAATGCAGGCGTTTTGGCTCCTTTCACCGAGAAAGCAGCTCCTCCAGATCCTCTGTCGTTAGGTATTTCATGTTAGAATATCTCTAGGCGCCCTCTTTCCTCCTCCACGAGGTAAGACACAAACGGACTTGCCCTAAAGGGAAGAAGCCTTCTGAGTCCGGCAGAGAGGCAGCCTCTCCCACTCAGCGTCACCCCACGACTGAGCCCCTGGTATGTGTCCGAGATAGGGAGATAGCCGTAACCCCGAGCTTTTCCACAATGTAGTATAGGCCTCACCCTCAAGCTCACGTCAATTTCATAGAGAAAACACCAGGCATCGGTGTGCTTTCCTGTGGCAAGGATACTTTGCTTTCATTCCTTAGGTGGCACATTGGCTCAGGACGGCCTTAGCCGAAGGACTCACGGTGTGCAGCCCTATTTATTGAGATCAGCGCCTCTGGCTCTTTCTCGGATGAAACCAAGTGGGCAAAGAGCCGTTCCTAAGCTGGGGTCCCTGGGAGCTTTCCCTAGTCTACACCAGAACAGCACTCTAAGGGAGAGGAGACGCGGAGGTTTGGTACCAAAATCTCCTATTCTGAAGAGAAGCATTTCGTTGTAGGCGGGTTCCATCAGCCTTGCCGTATTTTCTCAGCTGGCTAGGATGGAGGGCAGGCAGTCAGTTGGCAGGCTGACCTGAGGCCCTGCTTCCCCGACTGTGATACAGAACCCCCGCCTGCTGCAGCCCAAAGGGACGGCTTATGGTAAGGGAAAAACCCTGTGTTGGAAAGTTTCTGCCTAACCCTCGCACAAGCACAAGCATATGGGTCAGTGGTCAAAGACTTTCCCCACAAGTTTACCATGTTTGCTCCCATCTAGCCTCCGAAGGCCGAGGTTACCTAGCTGGGGATCACACTTCAGGAAAGGTACTCATGCTGCTTGTGACTGCAAGTTGTTTCACCAGGCAGCCCAAATCGAATACACCCACTTGCATTTTCCAGGGGCAGAGCAAAAGGTGTCAACTTACAGGCCTCCAGCCTGGGAGGGGAACATACACTTTCTGAATGGGAAAGAAGCTCATGCCTTCAGTGTGAAAGGCCACTATGCCTCTTTGCTTTGGCAGCCCAGGGGTAGCGTCGGCTCTGAAATGCTTCCAAAGGAGCAGAGTCAGAGAACCTTTGAACCTCAGAGCAGGTGCAGCCGCGAACAAGGTCTGCTCTTGGCCTGAGAACACCCACTGCCCAGCGCTTCTTTTGGGTACACACGTGTAGAGGAAGGTTGTTGAATTCTGCTGCGTGATAATGTCTCCGGTCCACGTAGTGTGAGGGCCAGTAGAGTGGCCCTCCATCTCATCCCAGCTTCATGTGCCGGGTGTATAAGGCAAACTCCCTTCTTGAATCCCTCCGTGGGCTACGTAAGCTCCAGAGAAAGATGGATGATTGGGACCCAGGCTGGTATCTAGGTTAATGTTCTGTGCCTCAACTTCGCAGCTGTTCTCTCTAAGCGGGTCCCAAAGGCTCTCTGGAAGAGTTTCCTTAGAGGCTCAGAAACAGGAAATTAGCCGACAGGCCCACGGGGATGCCAGTTCTCTGCAGCAACAACGCTACCAGCGTCAGACACTTGGGTTCTCTTTGGTAAATGGAAGAACAACTCTGCTTGGAAGCTTCTGCCATCCAGTTTGAGAGTCGCACTTCCACCGCAGCCTAGGATTCCATGTGTTGCCATGCCGCCACAATTTCCAATTCTTAGGCCTATGACGGCAGAGTGTCTGGCAGTTCTCAAAGAGACCTTAGGAATGCAGGCGTTTTGGCTCCTTCCACCGAGAAAGCAGCTCCTCCAGATCCTCTGTCGTTAGGTATTTCATGTTAGAATATCTCTAGGCGCCCTCTTTCCTCCTCCACGAGGTAAGACACAAACGGACTTGCCCTAAAGGGAAGAAGCCTTCTGAGTCCGGCAGAGAGGCAGCCTCTCCCACTCAGCGTCACCCCACGACTGAGCCCCTGGTATGTGTCCGAGACAGGGAGATAGCCGTAACCCCGAGCTTTTCCACAATGTAGTATAGGCCTCACCCTCAAGCTCACGTCAATTTCATAGAGAAAACACCAGGCCTCGGTGTGCTTTCCTGTGGCAAGGAAACTTTGCTTTCATTCCTTAGGTGGCACATTGGCTCAGGACGGCCCTAGCCGAAGGACTCACGGTGTGCAGCCCTATTTATTGAGATCAGCTCCTCTGGCTCTTTCTCGGATCAAATCAATTGGGCAAAGAGCCGTTCCTAAGCTGGGGTCCCTGGGAGCTTTCCCTAGTCTACACCAGAACAGCACTCTGAGGGAGAGGAGATGCGGAGGTTTGGTAGCAAAATCTCCTATTCTGAAGAGAAACATTTCGTTGTAGGCGGGTTCCATCAGCCTTGCCGTATTTTCTCAGCTGCCAAGGATGGAGGGCAGGCAGTCAGTTGGCAGGCTCACCTGAGGCCCAGCTTCCCCGACTGTGATTCAGAACCCCCGCCTGCTGCAGCCCAAAGGGACGGCTTATGGTAAGGGGAAAACCCGGTGTTGGAAAGTTCCTGCCTAACCCTCGCACAAGCACAAGCATATGGGTCAGTGGTCAAAGACTTTCCCCACAAGTTTACCATGTTTGCTCCCATCTAGCCTCCGAAGGCCGAAGTTACCTAGCTGGGGATCACGCTTCAGGAAAGGTACTCATGCTGCTTGGGACTGCAAGTTGTTTCTCCAGGCAGCCCAAATCCAGTACACCCACTTGCATTTTCCAGGGGCAGAGCAAAAGGTGTCAACTTACAGGCCTCCAGCCTGGGAGGGGAACATACACTTTCTGAATGGGAAAGAAGCTCATGCCTTCAGTGTGAAAGGCCACTATGCCTCTTTGCTTTGGCAGCCCAGGGGTAGCGTCGGCTCTGAAATGCTTCCAAAGGAGCAGAGTCAGAGAACCTTTGAACCTCAGAGCAGGTGCAGCCGCGAACAAGGTCTGCTCTTGGCCTGAGAACACCCACTGCCCAGCGCTTCTTTTAGGTACCCACGTGTAGAGGAAGGTTGTTGAATTCTGCTGCGTGATAACTTCTCCGGGCCACGTAGTGTGAGGGCCAGTAGAGTGGCCCTCCATCTCATCCCAGCTTCATGTGCCGGGTGTATAAGGCAAACTCCTTGCTTGAATCCCTCCGTGGGCTACGTAAACTCCATAGAAAGATGGATGATTGGGACCCAGGGCTGGTACCTAGGTTAATGTTCTGTGCCTCAACTTCGCAGCTGTTCTCTCTAAGCGTGTCCCAAAGGCTCTCTGGAAGAGTTTCCTTAGAGGCTCAGAAACAGGAAAGTAGCCGACAGGCCCACGGGGATGCCAGTTCTCTGAGGCAACAACGCTACCAGCGTCAGGCACTTGGGTTCTCTTTGGTAAATGGAAGAACAACTCTGCTTGGAAGCTTCTGCCATCCAGTTTGAGAGTCGCACTTCCCCCGCAGCCTAGGATTCCATGTGTTGCCATGCCGCCACAATTTCCAATTCTTAGGCCTATGACAGCAGAGTGTCTGGCAGTTCTCAAAGAGACCTTAGGAATGTAGGCGTTTTTGCTCCTTTCACCGAGAAAGCAGCTCCTCCAGATTCTCTGTCGTTAGGTATTTCAAGTTCGAATATCTCTAGGCGCCCTCTTTCCTCCTCCACGAGGTAAGACACAAACGGACTTGCCCTAAAGTGAAGAAGCCTTCTGAGTCCGGCAGAGAGGCAGCCTCTCCCACTCAGCATCCCCCCACGACTGAGCCCCTGGTATGGGTCCGAGACACGGAGAAAGACAGCCGTAACCCCGAGCTTTTCCACAATGTAGTATAGGCCTCACCCGCAAGCTCACGTCAATATCATAGAGAAAACACCAGGCATCGGTGTGCTTTCCTGTGGCAAGGAAACTTTGCTTTCATTCCTTAGGTGGCACATTGGCTCAGGACGGCCCTAGCCGAAGGACTCACGGTGTGCAGCCCTATTTATTGAGATCAGCGCCTCTGGCTCTTTCTCGGATGAAACCAAGTGGGCAAAGAGCCGTTCCTAAGCTGGGGTCCCTGGGAGCTTTCCCTAGTCTACACCAGAACAGCACTCTAAGGGAGAGGAGACGCGGAGGTTTGGTACCAAAATCTCCTATTCTGAAGAGAAGCATTTCGTTGTAGGCGGGTTCCATCAGCCTTGCCGTATTTTCTCAGCTGGCTAGGATGGAGGGCAGGCAGTCAGTTGGCAGGCTGACCTGAGGCCCTGCTTCCCCGACTGTGATACAGAACCCCCGCCTGCTGCAGCCCAAAGGGACGGCTTATGGTAAGGGAAAAACCCTGTGTTGGAAAGTTTCTGCCTAACCCTCGCACAAGCACAAGCATATGGGTCAGTGGTCAAAGACTTTCCCCACAAGTTTACCATGTTTGCTCCCATCTAGCCTCCGAAGGCCGAGGTTACCTAGCTGGGGATCACACTTCAGGAAAGGTACTCATGCTGCTTGTGACTGCAAGTTGTTTCACCAGGCAGCCCAAATCGAATACACCCACTTGCATTTTCCAGGGGCAGAGCAAAAGGTGTCAACTTACAGGCCTCCAGCCTGGGAGGGGAACATACACTTTCTTAATGGGAAAGAAGCTCATGCCTTCAGTGTGAAAGGCCACTATGCCTCTTTGCTTTGGCAGCCCAGGGGTAGCGTCGGCTCTGAAATGCTTCCAAAGGAGCAGAGTCAGAGAACCTTTGAACCTCAGAGCAGGTGCAGCCGCGAACAAGGTCTGCTCTTGGCCTGAGAACACCCACTGCCCAGCGCTTCTTTTGGGTACACACGTGTAGAGGAAGGTTGTTGAATTCTGCTGCGTGATAATGTCTCCGGTCCACGTAGTGTGAGGGCCAGTAGAGTGGCCCTCCATCTCATCCCAGCTTCATGTGCCGGGTGTATAAGGCAAACTCCCTGCTTGAATCCCTCCGTGGGCTACGTAAGCTCCAGAGAAAGATGGATGATTGGGACCCAGGCTGGTATCTAGGTTAATGTTCTGTGCCTCAACTTCGCAGCTGTTCTCTCTAAGCGGGTCCCAAAGGCTCTCTGGAAGAGTTTCCTTAGAGGCTCAGAAACAGGAAATTAGCCGACAGGCCCACGGGGATGCCAGTTCTCTGCAGCAACAACGCTACCAGCGTCAGGCACTTGGGATCTCTTTGGTAAATGGAAGAACAACTCTGCTTGGAAGCTTCTGCCATCCAGTTTGAGAGTCGCACTTCCACCGCAGCCTAGGATTCCAAGTGTTGCCATGCCGCCACAATTTCCAATTCTTAGGCCTATGACGGCAGAGTGTCTGGCAGTTCTCAAAGAGACCTTATGAGGCGTTTTGGCTCCTTCCACCGAGAAAGCAGCTCCTCCAGATCCTCTGTCGTTAGGTATTTCATGTTAGAATATCTCTAGGCGCCCTATTTCCTCCTCCACGAGGTAAGACACAAACGGACTTGCCCTAAAGCGAAGAAGTCTTCTGAGTCCGGCAGAGAGGCAGCCTCTCCCCCTCAGCATCCCCCCACGACTGAGCCCCAGGTATGGGTCCGAGACACGGAGAAAGACAGCCGTAACCCCGAGCTTTTCCACAATCTAGTATAGGCCTCACCCTCAAGCTCACGTCAATTTCATAGAGAAAACACCAGGCCTCGGTGTGCTTTCCTGTGGCAAGGAAACTTTGCTTTCATTCCTTAGGTGGCACATTGGCTCAGGACGGCCCTAGCCGAAGGACTCACGGTGTGCAGCCTTATTTATTGAGATCAGCCCCTCTGGCTCTTTCTCGGATGAAACCAAGTGGGCAAAGAGCCGTTCCTAAGCTGTGGTCCCTGGGAGCTTTCCCTAGTCTACACCAGAACAGCACTCTGAGGGAGAGGAGACGCGGAGGTTTGGTAGCAAAATCTCCTATTCTGAAGAGAAACATTTCGTTGTAGGCGGGTTCCATCAGCCTTGCCGTATTTTCTCAGCTGGCTAGGATGGAGGGCAGGCAGTCAGTTGGCAGACTCACCTGAGGCCCTGCTTCCCCGACTGTGATTCAGAACCCCCGCCTGCTGCAGCCCAAAGGGACGGCTTATGGTAAGGGAAAAACCCTGTGTTGGAAAGTTCCTGCCTAACCCTCGCACAAGCACAAGCATATGGGTCAGTGGTCAAAGACTTTCCCCACAAGTTTACCATGTTTGCTCCCATCTAGCCTCCGAAGGCCGAGGTTACCTAGCTGGGGATCACACTTCAGGAAAGGTACTCATGCTGCTTGTGACTGCAAGTTGTTTCACCAGGCAGCCCAAATCGAGTACACCCACTTGCATTTTCCAGGGGCAGAGCAAAAGGTGTCAACTTACAGGCCTCCAGCCTGGGAGGGGAACATACACTTTCTGAATGGGAAAGAAGCTCATGCCTTCAGTGTGAAAGGCCACTATGCCTCTTTGCTTTGGCAGCCCAGGGGTAGCGTCGGCTCTGAAATGCTTCCAAAGGAGCAGAGTCAGAGAACCTTTGAACCTCAGAGCAGGTGCAGCCGCGAACAAGGTCTGCTCTTGGCCTGAGAACACCCACTGCCCAGCGCTTCTTTTGGGTACCCACGTGTAGAGGAAGGTTGTTGAATTCTGCTGCGTGATAACTTCTCCGGGCCACGTAGTGTGAGGGCCAGTAGAGTGGCCCTCCATCTCATCCCAGCTTCATGTGCCGGGTGTATAAGGCAAACTCCCTTCTTGAATCCCTCCGTGGGCTACGTAACCTCCAGAGAAAGATGGATGATTGGGACCCAGGGCTGGTATCTAGGTTAATGTTCTGTGGCTCAACTTCGCAGCTGTTCTCTCTAAGCGGGTCCCAAAGGCTTTCTGGAAGAGTTTCCTTAGAGGCTCAGAAACAGGAAAGTAGCCGACAGGCCCACGGGGATGCCAGTTCGCTGCAGCAACAACGCTACCAGCGTCAGACATTTGGGTTCTCTTCGGTAAATGGAAGAACAACTCTGCTTGGAAGCTTCTGCCATCCAGTTTGAGATCACATTTCCACCGCAGCCTAGGATTCCAAGTGTTGCCATGTCGCCACAATTTCCAATTCTTATGCCTATGACGGCAGAGTGTCTGGCAGTTCTCAAAGAGACCTTAGGAATGCAGGCGTTTTCGCTCCTTCCACCGAGAAAGCAGCTCCTCCAGATCCTCTGTCGTTAGGTATTTCATGTTAGAATATCTCTAGGCGCCTTCTTTCCTCCTCCACGAGGTAAGACACAAACGGACTTGCCCTAAAGGGAAGAAGCCTTCTGAGTCCGGCAGAGAGGCAGCCTTTCCCACTCAGCATCCCCCACGACTGAGCCCCTGGTATGGGTCTGAGACACGGAGAAAGACAGCCGTAACCCCGAGCTTTTCCACAATCTAGTATAGGCCTCACCCTCAAGCTCACGTCAATTTCATAGAGAAAACACCAGGCCTCGGTGTGCTTTCCTGTGGCAAGGAAACTTTGCTCTCATTCCTTAGGTGGCACATTGGCTCAGGACGGCCCTAGCCGAAGGACTCACGGTGTGCAGCCCTATTTATTGAGATCAGCGCCTCTGGCTCTTTCTCGGATGAAACCAAGTGGGCAAAGAGCCGTTCCTAAGCTGGGGTCCCTGGGAGCTTTCCCTAGTCTACACCAGAAGAGCACTCTAAGGGAGAGGAGACGCGGAGGTTTGGTACCAAAATCTCCTATTCTGAAGAGAAGCATTTCGTTGTAGGCGGGTTCCATCAGCCTTGCCGTATTTTCTCAGCTGGCTAGGATGGAGGGCAGGCAGTCAGTTGGCAGGCTGACCTGAGGCCCTGCTTCCCCGACTGTGATACAGAACCCCCGCCTGCTGCAGCCCAAAGGGACGGCTTATGGTAAGGGAAAAACCCTGTGTTGGAAAGTTTCTGCCTAACCCTCGCACAAGCACAAGCATATGGGTCAGTGGTCAAAGACTTTCCCCACAAGTTTACCATGTTTGCTCCCATCTAGCCTCCGAAGGCCGAGGTTACCTAGCTGGGGATCACACTTCAGGAAAGGTACTCATGCTGCTTGTGACTGCCAGTTGTTACACCAGGCAGCCCAAATCGAATACACCCACTTGCATTTTCCAGGGGCAGAGCAAAAGGTGTCAACTTACAGGCCTCCAGCCTGGGAGGGGAACATGCAATTTCTGAATGGGAAAGAAGCTCATGTTTTCAGTGTGAAAGGCCACTATGCCTCTTTGCTTTGGCAGCCCAGGGGTAGCGTCGGCTCTGAAATGCTTCCAAAGGAGCAGAGTCAGAGAACCTTTGAACCTCAGAGCAGGTGCAGCCCCGAACAAGGTCTGCTCTTGGCCTGAGAACACCCACTGCGCAGCGCTTCTTTTGGGTACACACGTGTAGAGGAAGGTTGTTGAATTCTGCTGCGTGATAACTTCTCCGGGCCACGTAGTGTGAGGGCCAGTAGAGTGGCCCTCCATCTCATCCCAGCTTCATGTGCCGGGTCTATAAGGCAAACTCCCTGCTTGATTCCTTCCGTGGGCTACGTAAGCTCCAGAGAAAGATGGATGATTGGGACCCAGGGCTGGTATCTAGGTTCATGTTCTGTGCCTCAACTTCGCAGCTGTTCTCTCTAAGCGGGTCACAAAGGCTCTCTGGAAGAGTTTCCTTAGAGGCTCAGAAACAGGAAATTAGCCGACAGGCCCACGGGGATGCCAGTTCGCTGCAGCAACAACGCTACCAGCGTCAGGCACTTGGGTTCTCTTCGGTAAATGGAAGAACAACTCTGCTTGGAAGCTTCTGCCATCCAGTTTGAGAGTCGCACTTCCACCGCAGCCTAGGATTCCAAGTGTTGCCATGCCGCCACAATTTCCAATTCTTAGGCCTATGACGGCAGAGTGTCTGGCAGTTCTCAAAGAGACCTTAGGAATGCAGGCGTTTTGGCTCCTTTCACCGAGAAAGCAGCTCCTCCAGATCCTCTGTCGTTAGGTATTTCAAGTTAGAATATCTCTAGGCGCCCTCTTTCCTCCTCCACGAGGTAAGACACAAACGGACTTGCCCTAAAGGGAAGAAGCCTTCTGAGTCCGGCAGAGAGGCAGCCTCTCCCACTCAGCATCCCCCCACGACTGAGCCCCTGGTATGGGTCCGAGACACGGAGAAAGACAGCCGTAACCCCGAGCTTTTCCACAATCTAGTATAGGCCTCACCCGAAAGCTCACGTCAATTTCATAGAGAAAACAACAGGCATCGGTGTGCTTTCCTGTGGCAAGGATACTTTGCTTTCATTCCTTAGGTGGCACATTGGCTCAGGACGGCCCTAGCCGAAGGACTCACGGTGTGCAGCCCTATTTATTGAGATCAGCGCCTCTGGCTCTTTCTCGGATGAAACCAAGTGGGCAAAGAGCCGTTCCTAAGCTGGGGTCCCTGGGAGCTTTCCCTAGTCTACACCAGAACAGCACTCTAAGGGAGAGGAGACGCGGAGGTTTGGTACCAAAATCTCCTATTCTGAAGAGAAGCATTTCTTTGTAGGCGGGTTCCATCAGCCTTGCCGTATTTTCTCAGCTGGCTAGGATGGAGGGCAGGCAGTCTGTTGGCAGGCTGACCTGAGGCCCTGCTTCCCCGACTGTGATACAGAACCCCCGCCTGCTGCAGCCCAAAGGGACGGCTTATGGTAAGGGAAAAACCCTGTGTTGGAAAGTTTCTGCCTAACCCTCGCACAAGCACAAGCATATGGGTCAGTGGTCAAAGACTTTCCCCACAAGTTTACCATGTTTGCTCCCATCTAGCCTCCGAAGGCCGAGGTTACCTAGCTGGGGATCACACTTCAGGAAAGGTACTCATGCTGCTTGTGACTGCAAGTTGTTTCACCAGGCAGCCCAAATCGAATACACCCACTTGCATTTTCCAGGGGCAGAGCAAAAGGTGTCAACTTACAGGCCTCCAGCCTGGGAGGGGAACATACACTTTCTGAATGGGAAAGAAGCTCATGTTTTCAGTGTGAAAGGCCACTATGCCTCTTTGCTATGGCAGCCCAGGGGTAGCGTCGGCTCTGAAATGCTTCCAAAGGAGCAGAGTCAGAGAACCTTTGACCCTCAGAACAGGTGCAGCCCCGAAAAAGGTCTGCTCTTGGCCTGAGAACACCCACTGCGCAGCGCTTCTTTTGGGTACACACGTGTAGAGGAAGGTTGTTGAATTCTGCTGCGTGATAACTTCTCCGGGCACGTAGGGTGAGGGCCAGTAGAGTGGCCCTCCATCTCATCCCAGCTTCATGTGCCGGGTGTATAAGGCAAACTCCCTGCTTGAATCCCTCCGTGGGCTACGTAATCTCCAGAGAAAGATGGATGATTGGGACCCAGGCTGGTATCTAGGTTAATGTTCTGTGCCTCAACTTCACAGCTGTTCTCTCTAAGCGGGTCCCAAAGGCTCTCTGGAAGAGTTTCCTTAGAGGCTCAGAAACAGGAAATTAGCCGACAGGCCCACGGGGATGCCAGTTCTCTGCAGCAACAACGCTACCAGCGTCAGGCACTTGGGATCTCTTTGGTAAATGGAAGAACAACTCTGCTTGGAAGCTTCTGCCATCCAGTTTGAGAGTCGCACTTCCACCGCAGCCTAGGATTCCAAGTGTTGCCATGCCGCCACAATTTCCAATTCTTAGGCCTATGACGGCAGAGTGTCTGGCAGTTCTCAAAGAGACCTTAGGAATGCAGGCGTTTTTGCTCCTTTCACCGAGAAAGCAGCTCCTCCAGATCCTCTGTCGTTAGGTATTTCATGTTAGAATATCTCTAGGCGCCCTCTTTCCTCCTCCACGAGGTAAGACACAAACGGACTTGCCCTAAAGGGAAGAAGCCTTCTGAGTCCGGCAGAGAGGCAGCCTCTCCCACTCAGCGTCACCCCACGACTGAGCCCCTGGTATGTGTCCGAGACAGGGAGATAGCCGTAACCCCGAGCTTTTCCACAATGTAGTATAGGCCTCACCCTCAAGCTCACGTCAATTTCATAGAGAAAACACCAGGCATCGGTGTGCTTTCCTGTGGCAAGGATACTTTGCTTTCATTCCTTAGGTGGCACATTGGCTCAGGACGGCCTTAGCCGAAGGACTCACGGTGTGCAGCCCTATTTATTGAGATCAGCGCCTCTGGCTCTTTCTCGGATGAAACCAAGTGGGCAAAGAGCCGTTCCTAAGCTGGGGTCCCTGGGAGCTTTCCCTAGTCTACACCAGAAGAGCACTCTAAGGGAGAGGAGACGCGGAGGTTTGGTACCAAAATCTCCTATTCTGAAGAGAAGCATTTCGTTGTAGGCGGGTTCCATCAGCCTTGCCGTATTTTCTCAGCTGGCTAGGATGGAGGGCAGGCAGTCAGTTGGCAGGCTGACCTGAGGCCCTGCTTCCCCGACTGTGATACAGAACCCCCGCCTGCTGCAGCCCAAAGGGACGGCTTATGGTAAGGGAAAAACCCTGTGTTGGAAAGTTTCTGCCTAACCCTCGCACAAGCACAAGCATATGGGTCAGTGGTCAAAGACTTTCCCCACAAGTTTACCATGTTTGCTCCCATCTAGCCTCCGAAGGCCGAGGTTACCTAGCTGGGGATCACACTTCAGGAAAGGTACTCATGCTGCTTGTGACTGCAAGTTGTTTCACCAGGCAGCCCAAATCGAATACACCCACTTGCATTTTCCAGGGGCAGAGCAAAAGGTGTCAACTTACAGGCCTCCAGCCTGGGAGGGGAACATACACTTTCTGAATGGGAAAGAAGCTCATGCCTTCAGTGTGAAAGGCCACTATGCCTCTTTGCTTTGGCAGCCCAGGGGTAGCGTCGGCTCTGAAATGCTTCCAAAGGAGCAGAGTCAGAGAACCTTTGAACCTCAGAGCAGGTGCAGCCGCGAACAAGGTCTGCTCTTGGCCTGAGAACACCCACTGCCCAGCGCTTCTTTTGGGTACACACGTGTAGAGGAAGGTTGTTGAATTCTGCTGCGTGATAATGTCTCCGGTCCACGTAGTGTGAGGGCCAGTAGAGTGGCCCTCCATCTCATCCCAGCTTCATGTGCCGGGTGTATAAGGCAAACTCCCTTCTTGAATCCCTCCGTGGGCTACGTAAGCTCCAGAGAAAGATGGATGATTGGGACCCAGGCTGGTATCTAGGTTAATGTTCTGTGCCTCAACTTCGCAGCTGTTCTCTCTAAGCGGGTCCCAAAGGCTCTCTGGAAGAGTTTCCTTAGAGGCTCAGAAACAGGAAATTAGCCGACAGGCCCACGGGGATGCCAGTTCTCTTCAGCAACAACGCTACCAGCGTCAGACACTTGGGTTCTCTTTGGTAAATGGAAGAACAACTCTGCTTGGAAGCTTCTGCCATCCAGTTTGAGAGTCGCACTTCCACCGCAGCCTAGGATTCCATGTGTTGCCATGCCGCCACAATTTCCAATTCTTAGGCCTATGACGGCAGAGTGTCTGGCAGTTCTCAAAGAGACCTTAGGAATGCAGGCGTTTTGGCTCCTTCCACCGAGAAAGCAGCTCCTCCAGATCCTCTGTCGTTAGGTATTTCATGTTAGAATATCTCTAGGCGCCCTCTTTCCTCCTCCACGAGGTAAGACACAAACGGACTTGCCCTAAAGGGAAGAAGCCTTCTGAGTCCGGCAGAGAGGCAGCCTCTCCCACTCAGCGTCACCCCACGACTGAGCCCCTGGTATGTGTCCGAGACAGGGAGATAGCCGTAACCCCGAGCTTTTCCACAATGTAGTATAGGCCTCACCCTCAAGCTCACGTCAATTTCATAGAGAAAACACCAGGCCTCGGTGTGCTTTCCTGTGGCAAGGAAACTTTGCTTTCATTCCTTAGGTGGCACATTGGCTCAGGACGGCCCTAGCCGAAGGACTCACGGTGTGCAGCCCTATTTATTGAGATCAGCTCCTCTGGCTCTTTCTCGGATCAAATCAATTGGGCAAAGGGCCGTTCCTAAGCTGGGGTCCCTGGGAGCTTTCCCTAGTCTACACCAGAACAGCACTCTGAGGGAGAGGAGACGCGGAGGTTTGGTAGCAAAATCTCCTATTCTGAAGAGAAACATTTCGTTGTAGGCGGGTTCCATCAGCCTTGCCGTATTTTCTCAGCTGCCAAGGATGGAGGGCAGGCAGTCAGTTGGCAGGCTCACCTGAGGCCCAGCTTCCCCTACTGTGATTCAGAACCCCCGCCTGCTGCAGCCCAAAGGGACGGCTTATGGTAAGGGGAAAACCCGGTGTTGGAAAGTTCCTGCCTAACCCTCGCACAAGCACAAGCATATGGGTCAGTGGTCAAAGACTTTCCCCACAAGTTTACCATGTTTGCTCCCATCTAGCCTCCGAAGGCCGAAGTTACCTAGCTGGGGATCACGCTTCAGGAAAGGTACTCATGCTGCTTGGGACTGCAAGTTGTTTCTCCAGGCAGCCCAAATAGAGTACACCCACTTGCATTTTCCAGGGGCAGAGCAAAAGGTGTCAACTTACAGGCCTCCAGCCTGGGAGGGGAACATACACTTTCTGAATGGGAAAGAAGCTCATGCCTTCAGTGTGAAAGGCCACTATGCCTCTTTGCTTTGGCAGCCCAGGGGTAGCGTCGGCTCTGAAATGCTTCCAAAGGAGCAGAGTCAGAGAACCTTTGAACCTCAGAGCAGGTGCAGCCGCGAACAAGGTCTGCTCTTGGCCTGAGAACACCCACTGCCCAGCGCTTCTTTTAGGTACCCACGTGTAGAGGAAGGTTGTTGAATTCTGCTGCGTGATAACTTCTCCGGGCCACGTAGTGTGAGGGCCAGTAGAGTGGCCCTCCATCTCATCCCAGCTTCATGTGCCGGGTGTATAAGGCAAACTCCCTGCTTGAATCCCTCCGTGGGCTACGTAAACTCCATAGAAAGATGGATGATTGGGACCCAGGGCTGGTACCTAGGTTAATGTTCTGTGCCTCAACTTCGCAGCTGTTCTCTCTAAGCGTGTCCCAAAGGCTCTCTGGAAGAGTTTCCTTAGAGGCTCAGAAACAGGAAAGTAGCCGACAGGCCCACGGGGATGCCAGTTCTCTGAGGCAACAACGCTACCAGCGTCAGGCACTTGGGTTCTCTTTGGTAAATGGAAGAACAACTCTGCTTGGAAGCTTCTGCCATCCAGTTTGAGAGTCGCACTTCCCCCGCAGCCTAGGATTCCATGTGTTGCCATGCCGCCACAATTTCCAATTCTTAGGCCTATGACAGCAGAGTGTCTGGCAGTTCTCAAAGAGACCTTAGGAATGCAGGCGATTTTGCTCCTTTCACCGAGAAAGCAGCTCCTCCAGTTTCTCTGTCGTTAGGTATTTCAAGTTCGAATATCTCTAGGCGCCCTCTTTCCTCCTCCACGAGGTAAGACACAAACGGACTTGCCCTAAAGTGAAGAAGCCTTCTGAGTCCGGCAGAGAGGCAGCCTCTCCCACTCAGCATCCCCCCACGACTGAGCCCCTGGTATGGGTCCGAGACACGGAGAAAGACAGCCGTAACCCCGAGCTTTTCCACAATGTAGTATAGGCCTCACCCGCAAGCTCACGTCAATATCATAGAGAAAACACCAGGCATCGGTGTGCTTTCCTGTGGCAAGGAAACTTTGCTTTCATTCCTTAGGTGGCACATTGGCTCAGGACGGCCCTAGCCGAAGGACTCACGGTGTGCAGCCCTATTTATTGAGATCAGCGCCTCTGGCTCTTTCTCGGATGAAACCAAGTGGGCTAAGAGCCGTTCCTAAGCTGGGGTCCCTGGGAGCTTTCCCTAGTCTACACCAGAACAGCACTCTAAGGGAGAGGAGACGCGGAGGTTTGGTACCAAAATCTCCTATTCTGAAGAGAAGCATTTCGTTGTAGGCGGGTTCCATCAGCCTTGCCGTATTTTCTCAGCTGGCTAGGATGGAGGGCAGGCAGTCAGTTGGCAGGGTGACCTGAGGCCCTGCTTCCCCGACTGTGATACAGAACCCCCGCCTGCTGCAGCCCAAAGGGACGGCTTATGGTAAGGGAAAAAACCGTGTGTTGGAAAGTTTCTGCCTAACCCTCGCACAAGCACAAGCATATGGGTCAGTGGTCAAAGACTTTCCCCACAAGTTTACCATGTTTGCTCCCATCTAGCCTCCGAAGGCCGAGGTTACCTAGCTGGGGATCACACTTCAGGAAAGGTACTCATGCTGCTTGTGACTGCAAGTTGTTTCACCAGGCAGCCCAAATCGAGTACACCCACTTGCATTTTCCAGGGGCAGAGCAAAAGGTGTCAACTTACAGGCCTCCAGCCTGGGAGGGGAACATACACTTTCTTAATGGGAAAGAAGCTCATGCCTTCAGTGTGAAAGGCCACTATGCCTCTTTGCTTTGGCAGCCCAGGGGTAGCGTCGGCTCTGAAATGCTTCCAAAGGAGCAGAGTCAGAGAACCTTTGAACCTCAGAGCAGGTGCAGCCGCGAACAAGGTCTGCTCTTGGCCTGAGAACACCCACTGCCCAGCGCTTCTTTTGGGTACACACGTGTAGAGGAAGGTTGTTGAATTCTGCTGCGTGATAATGTCTCCGGTCCACGTAGTGTGAGGGCCAGTAGAGTGGCCCTCCATCTCATCCCAGCTTCATGTGCCGGGTGTATAAGGCAAACTCCCTGCTTGAATCCCTCCGTGGGCTACGTAAGCTCCAGAGAAAGATGGATGATTGGGACCCAGGCTGGTATCTAGGTTAATGTTCTGTGCCTCAACTTCGCAGCTGTTCTCTCTAAGCGGGTCCCAAAGGCTCTCTGGAAGAGTTTCCTTAGAGGCTCAGAAACAGGAAATTAGCCGACAGGCCCACGGGGATGCCAGTTCTCTGCAGCAACAACGCTACCAGCGTCAGGCACTTGGGATCTCTTTGGTAAATGGAAGAACAACTCTGCTTGGAAGCTTCTGCCATCCAGTTTGAGAGTCGCACTTCCACCGCAGCCTAGGATTCCAAGTGTTGCCATGCCGCCACAATTTCCAATTCTTAGGCCTATGACGGCAGAGTGTCTGGCAGTTCTCAAAGAGACCTTATGAGGCGTTTTGGCTCCTTCCACCGAGAAAGCAGCTCCTCCAGATCCTCTGTCGTTAGGTATTTCATGTTAGAATATCTCTAGGCGCCCTATTTCCTCCTCCACGAGGTAAGACACAAACGGACTTGCCCTAAAGCGAAGAAGTCTTCTGAGTCCGGCAGAGAGGCAGCCTCTCCCCCTCAGCATCCCCCCACGACTGAGCCCCAGGTATGGGTCCGAGACACGGAGAAAGACAGCCGTAACCCCGAGCTTTTCCACAATCTAGTATAGGCCTCACCCTCAAGCTCACGTCAATTTCATAGAGAAAACACCAGGCCTCGGTGTGCTTTCCTGTGGCAAGGAAACTTTGCTTTCATTCCTTAGGTGGCACATTGGCTCAGGACGGCCCTAGCCGAAGGACTCACGGTGTGCAGCCTTATTTATTGAGATCAGCCCCTCTGGCTCTTTCTCGGATGAAACCAAGTGGGCAAAGAGCCGTTCCTAAGCTGTGGTCCCTGGGAGCTTTCCCTAGTCTACACCAGAACAGCACTCTGAGGGAGAGGAGACGCGGAGGTTTGGTAGCAAAATCTCCTATTCTGAAGAGAAACATTTCGTTGTAGGCGGGTTCCATCAGCCTTGCCGTATTTTCTCAGCTGGCTAGGATGGAGGGCAGGCAGTCAGTTGGCAGACTCACCTGAGGCCCTGCTTCCCCGACTGTGATTCAGAACCCCCGCCTGCTGCAGCCCAAAGGGACGGCTTATGGTAAGGGAAAAACCCTGTGTTGGAAAGTTCCTGCCTAACCCTCGCACAAGCACAAGCATATGGGTCAGTGGTCAAAGACTTTCCCCACAAGTTTACCATGTTTGCTCCCATCTAGCCTCCGAAGGCCGAGGTTACCTAGCTGGGGATCACACTTCAGGAAAGGTACTCATGCTGCTTGTGACTGCAAGTTGTTTCACCAGGCAGCCCAAATCGAGTACACCCACTTGCATTTTCCAGGGGCAGAGCAAAAGGTGTCAACTTACAGGCCTCCAGCCTGGGAGGGGAACATACACTTTCTGAATGGGAAAGAAGCTCATGCCTTCAGTGTGAAAGGCCACTATGCCTCTTTGCTTTGGCAGCCCAGGGGTAGCGTCGGCTCTGAAATGCTTCCAAAGGAGCAGAGTCAGAGAACCTTTGAACCTCAGAGCAGGTGCAGCCGCGAACAAGGTCTGCTCTTGGCCTGAGAACACCCACTGCCCAGCGCTTCTTTTGGGTACCCACGTGTAGAGGAAGGTTGTTGAATTCTGCTGCGTGATAACTTCTCCGGGCCACGTAGTGTGAGGGCCAGTAGAGTGGCCCTCCATCTCATCCCAGCTTCATGTGCCGGGTGTATAAGGCAAACTCCCTTCTTGAATCCCTCCGTGGGCTACGTAACCTCCAGAGAAAGATGGATGATTGGGACCCAGGGCTGGTATCTAGGTTAATGTTCTGTGGCTCAACTTCGCAGCTGTTCTCTCTAAGCGGGTCCCAAAGGCTTTCTGGAAGAGTTTCCTTAGAGGCTCAGAAACAGGAAAGTAGCCGACAGGCCCACGGGGATGCCAGTTCGCTGCAGCAACAACGCTACCAGCGTCAGACATTTGGGTTCTCTTCGGTAAATGGAAGAACAACTCTGCTTGGAAGCTTCTGCCATCCAGTTTGAGAGTCACATTTCCACCGCAGCCTAGGATTCCAACTGTTGCCATGTCGCCACAATTTCCAATTCTTATGCCTATGACGGCAGAGTGTCTGGCAGTTCTCAAAGAGACCTTAGGAATGCAGGCGTTTTGGCTCCTTCCACCGAGAAAGCAGCTCCTCCAGATCCTCTGTCGTTAGGTATTTCATGTTAGAATATCTCTAGGCGCCTTCTTTCCTCCTCCACGAGGTAAGACACAAACGGACTTGCCCTAAAGGGAAGAAGCCTTCTGAGTCCGGCAGAGAGGCAGCCTTTCCCACTCAGCATCCCCCACGACTGAGCCCCTGGTATGGGTCTGAGACACGGAGAAAGACAGCCGTAACCCCGAGCTTTTCCACAATCTAGTATAGGCCTCACCCTCAAGCTCACGTCAATTTCATAGAGAAAACACCAGGCCTCGGTGTGCTTTCCTGTGGCAAGGAAACTTTGCTCTCATTCCTTAGGTGGCACATTGGCTCAGGACGGCCCTAGCCGAAGGACTCACGGTGTGCAGCCCTATTTATTGAGATCAGCGCCTCTGGCTCTTTCTCGGATGAAACCAAGTGGGCAAAGAGCCGTTCCTAAGCTGGGGTCCCTGGGAGCTTTCCCTAGTCTACACCAGAAGAGCACTCTAAGGGAGAGGAGACGCGGAGGTTTGGTACCAAAATCTCCTATTCTGAAGATAAGCATTTCGTTGTAGGCGGGTTCCATCAGCCTTGCCGTATTTTCTCAGCTGGCTAGGATGGAGGGCAGGCAGTCAGTTGGCAGGCTGACCTGAGGCCCTGCTTCCCCGACTGTGATACAGAACCCCCGCCTGCTGCAGCCCAAAGGGACGGCTTATGGTAAGGGAAAAACCCTGTGTTGGAAAGTTTCTGCCTAACCCTCGCACAAGCACAAGCATATGGGTCAGTGGTCAAAGACTTTCCCCACAAGTTTACCATGTTTGCTCCCATCTAGCCTCCGAAGGCCGAGGTTACCTAGCTGGGGATCACACTTCAGGAAAGGTACTCATGCTGCTTGTGACTGCCAGTTGTTTCACCAGGCAGCCCAAATCGAATACACCCACTTGCATTTTCCAGGGGCAGAGCAAAAGGTGTCAACTTACAGGCCTCCAGCCTGGGAGGGGAACATGCAATTTCTGAATGGGAAAGAAGCTCATGTTTTCAGTGTGAAAGGCCACTATGCCTCTTTGCTTTGGCAGCCCAGGGGTAGCGTCGGCTCTGAAATGCTTCCAAAGGAGCAGAGTCAGAGAACCTTTGAACCTCAGAGCAGGTGCAGCCCCGAACAAGGTCTGCTCTTGGCCTGAGAACACCCACTGCGCAGCGCTTCTTTTGGGTACACACGTGTAGAGGAAGGTTGTTGAATTCTGCTGCGTGATAACTTCTCCGGGCCACGTAGTGTGAGGGCCAGTAGAGTGGCCCTCCATCTCATCCCAGCTTCATGTGCCGGGTCTATAAGGCAAACTCCCTGCTTGATTCCTTCCGTGGGCTACGTAAGCTCCAGAGAAAGATGGATGATTGGGACCCAGGGCTGGTATCTAGATTCATGTTCTGTGCCTCAACTTCGCAGCTGTTCTCTCTAAGCGGGTCACAAAGGCTCTCTGGAAGAGTTTCCTTAGAGGCTCAGAAACAGGAAATTAGCCGACAGGCCCACGGGGATGCCAGTTCGCTGCAGCAACAACGCTACCAGCGTCAGGCACTTGGGTTCTCTTCGGTAAATGGAAGAACAACTCTGCTTGGAAGCTTCTGCCATCCAGTTTGAGAGTCGCACTTCCACCGCAGCCTAGGATTCCAAGTGTTGCCATGCCGCCACAATTTCCAATTCTTAGGCCTATGACGGCAGAGTGTCTGGCAGTTCTCAAAGAGACCTTAGGAATGCAGGCGTTTTGGCTCCTTTCACCGAGAAAGCAGCTCCTCCAGATCCTCTGTCGTTAGGTATTTCAAGTTAGAATATCTCTAGGCGCCCTCTTTCCTCCTCCACGAGGTAAGACACAAACGGACTTGCCCTAAAGGGAAGAAGCCTTCTGAGTCCGGCAGAGAGGCAGCCTCTCCCACTCAGCATCCCCCCACGACTGAGCCCCTGGTATGGGTCCGAGACACGGAGAAAGACAGCCGTAACCCCGAGCTTTTCCACAATCTAGTATAGGCCTCACCCGAAAGCTCACGTCAATTTCATAGAGAAAACAACAGGCATCGGTGTGCTTTCCTGTGGCAAGGATACTTTGCTTTCATTCCTTAGGTGGCACATTGGCTCAGGACGGCCCTAGCCGAAGGACTCACGGTGTGCAGCCCTATTTATTGAGATCAGCGCCTCTGGCTCTTTCTCGGATGAAACCAAGTGGGCAAAGAGCCGTTCCTAAGCTGGGGTCCCTGGGAGCTTTCCCTAGTCTACACCAGAACAGCACTCTAAGGGAGAGGAGACGCGGAGGTTTGGTACCAAAATCTCCTATTCTGAAGAGAAGCATTTCTTTGTAGGCGGGTTCCATCAGCCTTGCCGTATTTTCTCAGCTGGCTAGGATGGAGGGCAGGCAGTCTGTTGGCAGGCTGACCTGAGGCCCTGCTTCCCCGACTGTGATACAGAACCCCCGCCTGCTGCAGCCCAAAGGGACGGCTTATGGTAAGGGAAAAACCCTGTGTTGGAAAGTTTCTGCCTAACCCTCGCACAAGCACAAGCATATGGGTCAGTGGTCAAAGACTTTCCCCACAAGTTTACCATGTTTGCTCCCATCTAGCCTCCGAAGGCCGAGGTTACCTAGCTGGGGATCACACTTCAGGAAAGGTACTCATGCTGCTTGTGACTGCAAGTTGTTTCACCAGGCAGCCCAAATCGAATACACCCACTTGCATTTTCCAGGGGCAGAGCAAAAGGTGTCAACTTACAGGCCTCCAGCCTGGGAGGGGAACATACACTTTCTGAATGGGAAAGAAGCTCATGTTTTCAGTGTGAAAGGCCACTATGCCTCTTTGCTATGGCAGCCCAGGGGTAGCGTCGGCTCTGAAATGCTTCCAAAGGAGCAGAGTCAGAGAACCTTTGACCCTCAGAACAGGTGCAGCCCCGAAAAAGGTCTGCTCTTGGCCTGAGAACACCCACTGCGCAGCGCTTCTTTTGGGTACACACGTGTAGAGGAAGGTTGTTGAATTCTGCTGCGTGATAACTTCTCCGGGCACGTAGGGTGAGGGCCAGTAGAGTGGCCCTCCATCTCATCCCAGCTTCATGTGCCGGGTGTATAAGGCAAACTCCCTGCTTGAATCCCTCCGTGGGCTACGTAATCTCCAGAGAAAGATGGATGATTGGGACCCAGGCTGGTATCTAGGTTAATGTTCTGTGCCTCAACTTCACAGCTGTTCTCTCTAAGCGGGTCCAAAGGCTCTCTGGAAGAGTTTCCTTAGAGGCTCAGAAACAGGAAATTAGCCGACAGGCCCACGGGGATGCCAGTTCTCTGCAGCAACAACGCTACCAGCGTCAGGCACTTGGGATCTCTTTGGTAAATGGAAGAACAACTCTGCTTGGAAGCTTCTGCCATCCAGTTTGAGAGTCGCACTTCCACCGCAGCCTAGGATTCCAAGTGTTGCCATGCCGCCACAATTTCCAATTCTTAGGCCTATGACGGCAGAGTGTCTGGCAGTTCTCAAAGAGACCTTAGGAATGCAGGCGTTTTTGCTCCTTTCACCGAGAAAGCAGCTCCTCCAGATCCTCTGTCGTTAGGTATTTCATGTTAGAATATCTCTAGGCGCCCTCTTTCCTCCTCCACGAGGTAAGACACAAACGGACTTGCCCTAAAGGGAAGAAGCCTTCTGAGTCCGGCAGAGAGGCAGCCTCTCCCACTCAGCGTCACCCCACGACTGAGCCCCTGGTATGTGTCCGAGACAGGGAGATAGCCGTAACCCCGAGCTTTTCCACAATGTAGTATAGGCCTCACCCTCAAGCTCACGTCAATTTCATAGAGAAAACACCAGGCCTCGGTGTGCTTTCCTGTGGCAAGGAAACTTTGCTTTCATTCCTTAGGTGGCACATTGGCTCAGGACGGCCCTAGCCGAAGGACTCACGGTGTGCAGCCCTATTTATTGAGATCAGCTCCTCTGGCTCTTTCTCGGATCAAATCAATTGGGCAAAGAGCCGTTCCTAAGCTGGGGTCCCTGGGAGCTTTCCCTAGTCTACACCAGAACAGCACTCTGAGGGAGAGGAGACGCGGAGGTTTGGTAGCAAAATCTCCTATTCTGAAGAGAAACATTTCGTTGTAGGCGGGTTCCATCAGCCTTGCCGTATTTTCTCAGCTGCCAAGGATGGAGGGCAGGCAGTCAGTTGGCAGGCTCACCTGAGGCCCAGCTTCCCCTACTGTGATTCAGAACCCCCGCCTGCTGCAGCCCAAAGGGACGGCTTATGGTAAGGGGAAAACCCGGTGTTGGAAAGTTCCTGCCTAACCCTCGCACAAGCACAAGCATATGGGTCAGTGGTCAAAGACTTTCCCCACAAGTTTACCATGTTTGCTCCCATCTAGCCTCCGAAGGCCGAAGTTACCTAGCTGGGGATCACGCTTCAGGAAAGGTACTCATGCTGCTTGGGACTGCAAGTTGTTTCTCCAGGCAGCCCAAATAGAGTACACCCACTTGCATTTTCCAGGGGCAGAGCAAAAGGTGTCAACTTACAGGCCTCCAGCCTGGGAGGGGAACATACACTTTCTGAATGGGAAAGAAGCTCATGCCTTCAGTGTGAAAGGCCACTATGCCTCTTTGCTTTGGCAGCCCAGGGGTAGCGTCGGCTCTGAAATGCTTCCAAAGGAGCAGAGTCAGAGAACCTTTGAACCTCAGAGCAGGTGCAGCCGCGAACAAGGTCTGCTCTTGGCCTGAGAACACCCACTGCCCAGCGCTTCTTTTAGGTACCCACGTGTAGAGGAAGGTTGTTGAATTCTGCTGCGTGATAACTTCTCCGGGCCACGTAGTGTGAGGGCCAGTAGAGTGGCCCTCCATCTCATCCCAGCTTCATGTGCCGGGTGTATAAGGCAAACTCCCTGCTTGAATCCCTCCGTGGGCTACGTAAACTCCATAGAAAGATGGATGATTGGGACCCAGGGCTGGTACCTAGGTTAATGTTCTGTGCCTCAACTTCGCAGCTGTTCTCTCTAAGCGTGTCCCAAAGGCTCTCTGGAAGAGTTTCCTTAGAGGCTCAGAAACAGGAAAGTAGCCGACAGGCCCACGGGGATGCCAGTTCTCTGAGGCAACAACGCTACCAGCGTCAGGCACTTGGGTTCTCTTTGGTAAATGGAAGAACAACTCTGCTTGGAAGCTTCTGCCATCCAGTTTGAGAGTCGCACTTCCCCCGCAGCCTAGGATTCCATGTGTTGCCATGCCGCCACAATTTCCAATTCTTAGGCCTATGACAGCAGAGTGTCTGGCAGTTCTCAAAGAGACCTTAGGAATGCAGGCGTTTTTGCTCCTTTCACCGAGAAAGCAGCTCCTCCAGTTTCTCTGTCGTTAGGTATTTCAAGTTCGAATATCTCTAGGCGCCCTCTTTCCTCCTCCACGAGGTAAGACACAAACGGACTTGCCCTAAAGTGAAGAAGCCTTCTGAGTCCGGCAGAGAGGCAGCCTCTCCCACTCAGCATCCCCCCACGACTGAGTCCCTGGTATGGGTCCGAGACACGGAGAAAGACAGCCGTAACCCCGAGCTTTTCCACAATGTAGTATAGGCCTCACCCGCAAGCTCACGTCAATATCATAGAGAAAACACCAGGCATCGGTGTGCTTTCCTGTGGCAAGGAAACTTTGCTTTCATTCCTTAGGTGGCACATTGGCTCAGGACGGCCCTAGCCGAAGGACTCACGGTGTGCAGCCCTATTTATTGAGATCAGCGCCTCTGGCTCTTTCTCGGATGAAACCAAGTGGGCTAAGAGCCGTTCCTAAGCTGGGGTCCCTGGGAGCTTTCCCTAGTCTACACCAGAACAGCACTCTAAGGGAGAGGAGACGCGGAGGTTTGGTACCAAAATCTCCTATTCTGAAGAGAAGCATTTCGTTGTAGGCGGGTTCCATCAGCCTTGCCGTATTTTCTCAGCTGGCTAGGATGGAGGGCAGGCAGTCAGTTGGCAGGCTGACCTGAGGCCCTGCTTCCCCGACTGTGATACAGAACCCCCGCCTGCTGCAGCCCAAAGGGACGGCTTATGGTAAGGGAAAAACCGTGTGTTGGAAAGTTTCTGCCTAACCCTCGCACAAGCACAAGCATATGGGTCAGTGGTCAAAGACTTTCCCCACAAGTTTACCATGTTTGCTCCCATCTAGCCTCCGAAGGCCGAGGTTACCTAGCTGGGGATCACACTTCAGGAAAGGTACTCATGCTGCTTGTGACTGCAAGTTGTTTCACCAGGCAGCCCAAATCGAGTACACCCACTTGCATTTTCCAGGGGCAGAGCAAAAGGTGTCAACTTACAGGCCTCCAGCCTGGGAGGGGAACATACACTTTCTTAATGGGAAAGAAGCTCATGCCTTCAGTGTGAAAGGCCACTATGCCTCTTTGCTTTGGCAGCCCAGGGGTAGCGTCGGCTCTGAAATGCTTCCAAAGGAGCAGAGTCAGAGAACCTTTGAACCTCAGAGCAGGTGCAGCCGCGAACAAGGTCTGCTCTTGGCCTGAGAACACCCACTGCCCAGCGCTTCTTTTGGGTACACACGTGTAGAGGAAGGTTGTTGAATTCTGCTGCGTGATAATGTCTCCGGTCCACGTAGTGTGAGGGCCAGTAGAGTGGCCCTCCATCTCATCCCAGCTTCATGTGCCGGGTGTATAAGGCAAACTCCCTGCTTGAATCCCTCCGTGGGCTACGTAAGCTCCAGAGAAAGATGGATGATTGGGACCCAGGCTGGTATCTAGGTTAATGTTCTGTGCCTCAACTTCGCAGCTGTTCTCTCTAAGCGGGTCCCAAAGGCTCTCTGGAAGAGTTTCCTTAGAGGCTCAGAAACAGGAAATTAGCCGACAGGCCCACGGGGATGCCAGTTCTCTGCAGCAACAACGCTACCAGCGTCAGGCACTTGGGATCTCTTTGGTAAATGGAAGAACAACTCTGCTTGGAAGCTTCTGCCATCCAGTTTGAGAGTCGCACTTCCACCGCAGCCTAGGATTCCAAGTGTTGCCATGCCGCCACAATTTCCAATTCTTAGGCCTATGACGGCAGAGTGTCTGGCAGTTCTCAAAGAGACCTTATGAGGCGTTTTGGCTCCTTCCACCGAGAAAGCAGCTCCTCCAGATCCTCTGTCGTTAGGTATTTCATGTTAGAATATCTCTAGGCGCCCTATTTCCTCCTCCACGAGGTAAGACACAAACGGACTTGCCCTAAAGCGAAGAAGTCTTCTGAGTCCGGCAGAGAGGCAGCCTCTCCCCCTCAGCATCCCCCCACGACTGAGCCCCAGGTATGGGTCCGAGACACGGAGAAAGACAGCCGTAACCCCGAGCTTTTCCACAATCTAGTATAGGCCTCACCCTCAAGCTCACGTCAATTTCATAGAGAAAACACCAGGCCTCGGTGTGCTTTCCTGTGGCAAGGAAACTTTGCTTTCATTCCTTAGGTGGCACATTGGCTCAGGACGGCCCTAGCCGAAGGACTCACGGTGTGCAGCCTTATTTATTGAGATCAGCCCCTCTGGCTCTTTCTCGGATGAAACCAAGTGGGCAAAGAGCCGTTCCTAAGCTGTGGTCCCTGGGAGCTTTCCCTAGTCTACACCAGAACAGCACTCTGAGGGAGAGGAGACGCGGAGGTTTGGTAGCAAAATCTCCTATTCTGAAGAGAAACATTTCGTTGTAGGCGGGTTCCATCAGCCTTGCCGTATTTTCTCAGCTGGCTAGGATGGAGGGCAGGCAGTCAGTTGGCAGACTCACCTGAGGCCCTGCTTCCCCGACTGTGATTCAGAACCCCCGCCTGCTGCAGCCCAAAGGGACGGCTTATGGTAAGGGAAAAACACTGTGTTGGAAAGTTCCTGCCTAACCCTCGCACAAGCACAAGCATATGGGTCAGTGGTCAAAGACTTTCCCCACAAGTTTACCATGTTTGCTCCCATCTAGCCTCCGAAGGCCGAGGTTACCTAGCTGGGGATCACACTTCAGGAAAGGTACTCATGCTGCTTGTGACTGCAAGTTGTTTCACCAGGCAGCCCAAATCGAGTACACCCACTTGCATTTTCCAGGGGCAGAGCAAAAGGTGTCAACTTACAGGCCTCCAGCCTGGGAGGGGAACATACACTTTCTGAATGGGAAAGAAGCTCATGCCTTCAGTGTGAAAGGCCACTATGCCTCTTTGCTTTGGCAGCCCAGGGGTAGCGTCGGCTCTGAAATGCTTCCAAAGGAGCAGAGTCAGAGAACCTTTGAACCTCAGAGCAGGTGCAGCCGCGAACAAGGTCTGCTCTTGGCCTGAGAACACCCACTGCCCAGCGCTTCTTTTGGGTACCCACGTGTAGAGGAAGGTTGTTGAATTCTGCTGCGTGATAACTTCTCCGGGCCACGTAGTGTGAGGGCCAGTAGAGTGGCCCTCCATCTCATCCCAGCTTCATGTGCCGGGTGTATAAGGCAAACTCCCTTCTTGAATCCCTCCGTGGGCTACGTAACCTCCAGAGAAAGATGGATGATTGGGACCCAGGGCTGGTATCTAGGTTAATGTTCTGTGGCTCAACTTCGCAGCTGTTCTCTCTAAGCGGGTCCCAAAGGCTTTCTGGAAGAGTTTCCTTAGAGGCTCAGAAACAGGAAAGTAGCCGACAGGCCCACGGGGATGCCAGTTCGCTGCAGCAACAACGCTACCAGCGTCAGACATTTGGGTTCTCTTCGGTAAATGGAAGAACAACTCTGCTTGGAAGCTTCTGCCATCCAGTTTGAGAGTCACATTTCCACCGCAGCCTAGGATTCCAAGTGTTGCCATGTCGCCACAATTTCCAATTCTTATGCCTATGACGGCAGAGTGTCTGGCAGTTCTCAAAGAGACCTTAGGAATGCAGGCGTTTTGGCTCCTTCCACCGAGAAAGCAGCTCCTCCAGATCCTCTGTCGTTAGGTATTTCATGTTAGAATATCTCTAGGCGCCTTCTTTCCTCCTCCACGAGGTAAGACACAAACGGACTTGCCCTAAAGGGAAGAAGCCTTCTGAGTCCGGCAGAGAGGCAGCCTTTCCCACTCAGCATCCCCCACGACTGAGCCCCTGGTATGGGTCTGAGACACGGAGAAAGACAGCCGTAACCCCGAGCTTTTCCACAATCTAGTATAGGCCTCACCCTCAAGCTCACGTCAATTTCATAGAGAAAACACCAGGCCTCGGTGTGCTTTCCTGTGGCAAGGAAACTTTGCTCTCATTCCTTAGGTGGCACATTGGCTCAGGACGGCCCTAGCCGAAGGACTCACGGTGTGCAGCCCTATTTATTGAGATCAGCGCCTCTGGCTCTTTCTCGGATGAAACCAAGTGGGCAAAGAGCCGTTCCTAAGCTGGGGTCCCTGGGAGCTTTCCCTAGTCTACACCAGAAGAGCACTCTAAGGGAGAGGAGACGCGGAGGTTTGGTACCAAAATCTCCTATTCTGAAGATAAGCATTTCGTTGTAGGCGGGTTCCATCAGCCTTGCCGTATTTTCTCAGCTGGCTAGGATGGAGGGCAGGCAGTCAGTTGGCAGGCTGACCTGAGGCCCTGCTTCCCCGACTGTGATACAGAACCCCCGCCTGCTGCAGCCCAAAGGGACGGCTTATGGTAAGGGAAAAACCCTGTGTTGGAAAGTTTCTGCCTAACCCTCGCACAAGCACAAGCATATGGGTCAGTGGTCAAAGACTTTCCCCACAAGTTTACCATGTTTGCTCCCATCTAGCCTCCGAAGGCCGAGGTTACCTAGCTGGGGATCACACTTCAGGAAAGGTACTCATGCTGCTTGTGACTGCCAGTTGTTTCACCAGGCAGCCCAAATCGAATACACCCACTTGCATTTTCCAGGGGCAGAGCAAAAGGTGTCAACTTACAGGCCTCCAGCCTGGGAGGGGAACATGCAATTTCTGAATGGGAAAGAAGCTCATGTTTTCAGTGTGAAAGGCCACTATGCCTCTTTGCTTTGGCAGCCCAGGGGTAGCGTCGGCTCTGAAATGCTTCCAAAGGAGCAGAGTCAGAGAACCTTTGAACCTCAGAGCAGGTGCAGCCCCGAACAAGGTCTGCTCTTGGCCTGAGAACACCCACTGCGCAGCGCTTCTTTTGGGTACACACGTGTAGAGGAAGGTTGTTGAATTCTGCTGCGTGATAACTTCTCCGGGCCACGTAGTGTGAGGGCCAGTAGAGTGGCCCTCCATCTCATCCCAGCTTCATGTGCCGGGTCTATAAGGCAAACTCCCTGCTTGATTCCTTCCGTGGGCTACGTAAGCTCCAGAGAAAGATGGATGATTGGGACCCAGGGCTGGTATCTAGGTTCATGTTCTGTGCCTCAACTTCGCAGCTGTTCTCTCTAAGCGGGTCACAAAGGCTCTCTGGAAGAGTTTCCTTAGAGGCTCAGAAACAGGAAATTAGCCGACAGGCCCACGGGGATGCCAGTTCTCTGCAGCAACAACGCTACCAGCGTCAGGCACTTGGGTTCTCTTCGGTAAATGGAAGAACAACTCTGCTTGGAAGCTTCTGCCATCCAGTTTGAGAGTCGCACTTCCACCGCAGCCTAGGATTCCAAGTGTTGCCATGCCGCCACAATTTCCAATTCTTAGGCCTATGACGGCAGAGTGTCTGGCAGTTCTCAAAGAGACCTTAGGAATGCAGGCGTTTTGGCTCCTTTCACCGAGAAAGCAGCTCCTCCAGATCCTCTGTCGTTAGGTATTTCAAGTTAGAATATCTCTAGGCGCCCTCTTTCCTCCTCCACGAGGTAAGACACAAACGGACTTGCCCTAAAGGGAAGAAGCCTTCTGAGTCCGGCAGAGAGGCAGCCTCTCCCACTCAGCATCCCCCCACGACTGAGCCCCTGGTATGGGTCCGAGACACGGAGAAAGACAGCCGTAACCCCGAGCTTTTCCACAATCTAGTATAGGCCTCACCCGAAAGCTCACGTCAATTTCATAGAGAAAACAACAGGCATCGGTGTGCTTTCCTGTGGCAAGGATACTTTGCTTTCATTCCTTAGGTGGCACATTGGCTCAGGACGGCCCTAGCCGAAGGACTCACGGTGTGCAGCCCTATTTATTGAGATCAGCGCCTCTGGCTCTTTCTCGGATGAAACCAAGTGGGCAAAGAGCCGTTCCTAAGCTGGGGTCCCTGGGAGCTTTCCCTAGTCTACACCAGAACAGCACTCTAAGGGAGAGGAGACGCGGAGGTTTGGTACCAAAATCTCCTATTCTGAAGAGAAGCATTTCTTTGTAGGCGGGTTCCATCAGCCTTGCCGTATTTTCTCAGCTGGCTAGGATGGAGGGCAGGCAGTCTGTTGGCAGGCTGACCTGAGGCCCTGCTTCCCCGACTGTGATACAGAACCCCCGCCTGCTGCAGCCCAAAGGGACGGCTTATGGTAAGGGAAAAACCCTGTGTTGGAAAGTTTCTGCCTAACCCTCGCACAAGCACAAGCATATGGGTCAGTGGTCAAAGACTTTCCCAACAAGTTTACCATGTTTGCTCCCATCTAGCCTCCGAAGGCCGAGGTTACCTAGCTGGGGATCACACTTCAGGAAAGGTACTCATGCTGCTTGTGACTGCAAGTTGTTTCACCAGGCAGCCCAAATCGAATACACCCACTTGCATTTTCCAGGGGCAGAGCAAAAGGTGTCAACTTACAGGCCTCCAGCCTGGGAGGGGAACATACACTTTCTGAATGGGAAAGAAGCTCATGTTTTCAGTGTGAAAGGCCACTATGCCTCTTTGCTATGGCAGCCCAGGGGTAGCGTCGGCTCTGAAATGCTTCCAAAGGAGCAGAGTCAGAGAACCTTTGACCCTCAGAACAGGTGCAGCCCCGAAAAAGGTCTGCTCTTGGCCTGAGAACACCCACTGCGCAGCGCTTCTTTTGGGTACACACGTGTAGAGGAAGGTTGTTGAATTCTGCTGCGTGATAACTTCTCCGGGCACGTAGGGTGAGGGCCAGTAGAGTGGCCCTCCATCTCATCCCAGCTTCATGTGCCGGGTGTATAAGGCAAACTCCCTGCTTGAATCCCTCCGTGGGCTACGTAATCTCCAGAGAAAGATGGATGATTGGGACCCAGGCTGGTATCTAGGTTAATGTTCTGTGCCTCAACTTCACAGCTGTTCTCTCTAAGCGGGTCCCAAAGGCTCTCTGGAAGAGTTTCCTTAGAGGCTCAGAAACAGGAAATTAGCCGACAGGCCCACGGGGATGCCAGTTCTCTGCAGCAACAACGCTACCAGCGTCAGGCACTTGGGATCTCTTTGGTAAATGGAAGAACAACTCTGCTTGGAAGCTTCTGCCATCCAGTTTGAGAGTCGCACTTCCACCGCAGCCTAGGATTCCAAGTGTTGCCATGCCGCCACAATTTCCAATTCTTAGGCCTATGACGGCAGAGTGTCTGGCAGTTCTCAAAGAGACCTTAGGAATGCAGGCGTTTTTGCTCCTTTCACCGAGAAAGCAGCTCCTCCAGATCCTCTGTCGTTAGGTATTTCATGTTAGAATATCTCTAGGCGCCCTCTTTCCTCCTCCACGAGGTAAGACACAAACGGACTTGCCCTAAAGGGAAGAAGCCTTCTGAGTCCGGCAGAGAGGCAGCCTCTCCCACTCAGCGTCACCCCACGACTGAGCCCCTGGTATGTGTCCGAGACAGGGAGATAGCCGTAACCCCGAGCTTTTCCACAATGTAGTATAGGCCTCACCCTCAAGCTCACGTCAATTTCATAGAGAAAACACCAGGCATCGGTGTGCTTTCCTGTGGCAAGGATACTTTGCTTTCATTCCTTAGGTGGCACATTGGCTCAGGACGGCCTTAGCCGAAGGACTCACGGTGTGCAGCCCTATTTATTGAGATCAGCGCCTCTGGCTCTTTCTCGGATGAAACCAAGTGGGCAAAGAGCCGTTCCTAAGCTGGGGTCCCTGGGAGCTTTCCCTAGTCTACACCAGAACAGCACTCTAAGGGAGAGGAGACGCGGAGGTTTGGTACCAAAATCTCCTATTCTGAAGAGAAGCATTTCGTTGTAGGCGGGTTCCATCAGCCTTGCCGTATTTTCTCAGCTGGCTAGGATGGAGGGCAGGCAGTCAGTTGGCAGGCTGACCTGAGGCCCTGCTTCCCCGACTGTGATACAGAACCCCCGCCTGCTGCAGCCCAAAGGGACGGCTTATGGTAAGGGAAAAACCCTGTGTTGGAAAGTTTCTGCCTAACCCTCGCACAAGCACAAGCATATGGGTCAGTGGTCAAAGACTTTCCCCACAAGTTTACCATGTTTGCTCCCATCTAGCCTCCGAAGGCCGAGGTTACCTAGCTGGGGATCACACTTCAGGAAAGGTACTCATGCTGCTTGTGACTGCAAGTTGTTTCACCAGGCAGCCCAAATCGAATACACCCACTTGCATTTTCCAGGGGCAGAGCAAAAGGTGTCAACTTACAGGCCTCCAGCCTGGGAGGGGAACATACACTTTCTTAATGGGAAAGAAGCTCATGCCTTCAGTGTGAAAGGCCACTATGCCTCTTTGCTTTGGCAGCCCAGGGGTAGCGTCGGCTCTGAAATGCTTCCAAAGGAGCAGAGTCAGAGAACCTTTGAACCTCAGAGCAGGTGCAGCCGCGAACAAGGTCTGCTCTTGGCCTGAGAACACCCACTGCCCAGCGCTTCTTTTGGGTACACACGTGTAGAGGAAGGTTGTTGAATTCTGCTGCGTGATAATGTCTCCGGTCCACGTAGTGTGAGGGCCAGTAGAGTGGCCCTCCATCTCATCCCAGCTTCATGTGCCGGGTGTATAAGGCAAACTCCCTGCTTTAATCCCTCCGTGGGCTACGTAAGCTCCAGAGAAAGATGGATGATTGGGACCCAGGCTGGTATCTAGGTTAATGTTCTGTGCCTCAACTTCGCAGCTGTTCTCTCTAAGCGGGTCCCAAAGGCTCTCTGGAAGAGTTTCCTTAGAGGCTCAGAAACAGGAAATTAGCCGACAGGCCCACGGGGATGCCAGTTCTCTGCAGCAACAACGCTACCAGCGTCAGGCACTTGGGATCTCTTTGGTAAATGGAAGAACAACTCTGCTTGGAAGCTTCTGCCATCCAGTTTGAGAGTCGCACTTCCACCGCAGCCTAGGATTCCAAGTGTTGCCATGCCGCCACAATTTCCAATTCTTAGGCCTATGACGGCAGAGTGTCTGGCAGTTCTCAAAGAGACCTTATGAGGCGTTTTGGCTCCTTCCACCGAGAAAGCAGCTCCTCCAGATCCTCTGTCGTTAGGTATTTCATGTTAGAATATCTCTAGGCGCCTTCTTTCCTCCTCCACGAGGTAAGACACAAACGGACTTGCCCTAAAGGGAAGAAGTCTTCTGAGTCCGGCAGAGAGGCAGCCTCTCCCCCTCAGCATCCCCCCACGACTGAGCCCCAGGTATGGGTCCGAGACACGGAGAAAGACAGCCGTAACCCCGAGCTTTTCCACAATCTAGTATAGGCCTCACCCGAAAGCTCACGTCAATTTCATAGAGAAAACAACAGGCATCGGTGTGCTTTCCTGTGGCAAGGATACTTTGCTTTCATTCCTTAGGTGGCACATTGGCTCAGGACGGCCCTAGCCGAAGGACTCACGGTGTGCAGCCCTATTTATTGAGATCAGCGCCTCTGGCTCTTTCTCGGATGAAACCAAGTGGGCAAAGAGCCGTTCCTAAGCTGGGGTCCGTGGGAGCTTTCCCTAGTCTACACCAGAACAGCACTCTAAGGGAGAGGAGACGCGGAGGTTTGGTACCAAAATCTCCTATTCTGAAGAGAAGCATTTCTTTGTAGGCGGGTTCCATCAGCCTTGCCGTATTTTCTCAGCTGGCTAGGATGGAGGGCAGGCAGTCTGTTGGCAGGCTGACCTGAGGCCCTGCTTCCCCGACTGTGATACAGAACCCCCGCCTGCTGCAGCCCAAAGGGACGGCTTATGGTAAGGGAAAAACCCTGTGTTGGAAAGTTTCTGCCTAACCCTCGCACAAGCACAAGCATATGGGTCAGTGGTCAAAGACTTTCCCCACAAGTTTACCATGTTTGCTCCCATCTAGCCTCCGAAGGCCGAGGTTACCTAGCTGGGGATCACACTTCAGGAAAGGTACTCATGCTGCTTGTGACTGCAAGTTGTTTCACCAGGCAGCCCAAATCGAATACACCCACTTGCATTTTCCAGGGGCAGAGCAAAAGGTGTCAACTTACAGGCCTCCAGCCTGGGAGGGGAACATACACTTTCTGAATGGGAAAGAAGCTCATGTTTTCAGTGTGAAAGGCCACTATGCCTCTTTGCTATGGCAGCCCAGGGGTAGCGTCGGCTCTGAAATGCTTCCAAAGGAGCAGAGTCAGAGAACCTTTGACCCTCAGAACAGGTGCAGCCCCGAAAAAGGTCTGCTCTTGGCCTGAGAACACCCACTGCGCAGCGCTTCTTTTGGGTACACACGTGTAGAGGAAGGTTGTTGAATTCTGCTGCGTGATAACTTCTCCGGGCACGTAGGGTGAGGGCCAGTAGAGTGGCCCTCCATCTCATCCCAGCTTCATGTGCCGGGTGTATAAGGCAAACTCCCTGCTTGAATCCCTCCGTGGGCTACGTAAACTCCAGAGAAAGATGGATGATTGGGACCCAGGCTGGTATCTAGGTTAATGTTCTGTGCCTCAACTTCGCAGCTGTTCTCTCTAAGCGGGTCCCAAAGGCTCTCTGGAAGAGTTTCCTTAGAGGCTCAGAAACAGGAAATTAGCCGACAGGCCCACGGGGATGCCAGTTCTCTGCAGCAACAACGCTACCAGCGTCAGGCACTTGGGATCTCTTTGGTAAATGGAAGAACAACTCTGCTTGGAAGCTTCTGCCATCCAGTTTGAGAGTCGCACTTCCACCGCAGCCTAGGATTCCAAGTGTTGCCATGCCGCCACAATTTCCAATTCTTAGGCCTATGACGGCAGAGTGTCTGGCAGTTCTCAAAGAGACCTTAGGAATGCAGGCGTTTTTGCTCCTTTCACCGAGAAAGCAGCTCCTCCAGATCCTCTGTCGTTAGGTATTTCATGTTAGAATATCTCTAGGCGCCCTCTTTCCTCCTCCACGAGGTAAGACACAAACGGACTTGCCCTAAAGGGAAGAAGCCTTCTGAGTCCGGCAGAGAGGCAGCCTCTCCCACTCAGCGTCACCCCACGACTGAGCCCCTGGTATGTGTCCGAGACAGGGAGATAGCCGTAACCCCGAGCTTTTCCACAATGTAGTATAGGCCTCACCCTCAAGCTCACGTCAATTTCATAGAGAAAACACCAGGCATCGGTGTGCTTTCCTGTGGCAAGGATACTTTGCTTTCATTCCTTAGGTGGCACATTGGCTCAGGACGGCCTTAGCCGAAGGACTCACGGTGTGCAGCCCTATTTATTGAGATCAGCGCCTCTGGCTCTTTCTCGGATGAAACCAAGTGGGCAAAGAGCCGTTCCTAAGCTGGGGTCCCTGGGAGCTTTCCCTAGTCTACACCAGAACAGCACTCTAAGGGAGAGGAGACGTGGAGGTTTGGTACCAAAATCTCCTATTCTGAAGAGAAGCATTTCGTTGTAGGCGGGTTCCAACAGCCTTGCCGTATTTTCTCAGCTGGCTAGGATGGAGGGCAGGCAGTCAGTTGGCAGGCTGACCTGAGGCCCTGCTTCCCCGACTGTGATACAGAACCCCCGCCTGTTGCAGCCCAAAGGGACGGCTTATGGTAAGGGAAAAACCCTGTGTTGGAAAGTTTCTGCCTAACCCTCGCACAAGCACAAGCATATGGGTCAGTGGTCAAAGACTTTCCCCACAAGTTTACCATGTTTGCTCCCATCTAGCCTCCGAAGGCCGAGGTTACCTAGCTGGGGATCACACTTCAGGAAAGGTACTCATGCTGCTTGTGACTGCAAGTTGTTTCACCAGGCAGCCCAAATCGAATACACCCACTTGCATTTTCCAGGGGCAGAGCAAAAGGTGTCAACTTACAGGCCTCCAGCCTGGGAGGGGAACATACACTTTCTGAATGGGAAAGAAGCTCATGCCTTCAGTGTGAAAGGCCACTATGCCTCTTTGCTTTGGCAGCCCAGGGGTAGCGTCGGCTCTGAAATGCTTCCAAAGGAGCAGAGTCAGAGAACCTTTGAACCTCAGAGCAGGTGCAGCCGCGAACAAGGTCTGCTCTTGGCCTGAGAACACCCACTGCCCAGCGCTTCTTTTGGGTACCCACGTGTAGAGGAAGGTTGTTGAATTCTGCTGCGTGATAATGTCTCCGGTCCACGTAGTGTGAGGGCCAGTAGAGTGGCCCTCCATCTCATCCCAGCTTCATGTGCCGGGTGTATAAGGCAAACTCCCTTCTTGAATCCCTCCGTGGGCTACGTAAGCTCCAGAGAAAGATGGATGATTGGGACCCAGGCTGGTATCTAGGTTAATGTTCTGTGCCTCAACTTCGCAGCTGTTCTCTCTAAGCGGGTCCCAAAGGCTCTCTGGAAGAGTTTCCTTAGAGGCTCAGAAACAGGAAATTAGCCGACAGGCCCACGGGGATGCCAGTTCTCTGCAGCAACAACGCTACCAGCGTCAGACACTTGGGTTCTCTTTGGTAAATGGAAGAACAACTCTGCTTGGAAGCTTCTGCCATCCAGTTTGAGAGTCGCACTTCCACCGCAGCCTAGGATTCCATGTGTTGCCATGCCGCCACAATTTCCAATTCTTAGGCCTATGACGGCAGAGTGTCTGGCAGTTCTCAAAGAGACCTTAGGAATGCAGGCGTTTTGGCTCCTTCCACCGAGAAAGCAGCTCCTCCAGATCCTCTGTCGTTAGGTATTTCATGTTAGAATATCTCTAGGCGCCCTCTTTCCTCCTCCACGAGGTAAGACACAAACGGACTTGCCCTAAAGGGAAGAAGCCTTCTGAGTCCGGCAGAGAGGCAGCCTCTCCCACTCAGCGTCACCCCACGACTGAGCCCCTGGTATGTGTCCGAGACAGGGAGATAGCCGTAACCCCGAGCTTTTCCACAATGTAGTATAGGCCTCACCCTCAAGCTCACGTCAATTTCATAGAGAAAACACCAGGCCTCGGTGTGCTTTCCTGTGGCAAGGAAACTTTGCTTTCATTCCTTAGGTGGCACATTGGCTCAGGACGGCCCTAGCCGAAGGACTCACGGTGTGCAGCCCTATTTATTGAGATCAGCTCCTCTGGCTCTTTCTCGGATCAAATCAATTGGGCAAAGAGCCGTTCCTAAGCTGGGGTCCCTGGGAGCTTTCCCTAGTCTACACCAGAACAGCACTCTGAGGGAGAGGAGACGCGGAGGTTTGGTAGCAAAATCTCCTATTCTGAAGAGAAACATTTCGTTGTAGGCGGGTTCCATCAGCCTTGCCGTATTTTCTCAGCTGCCTAGGATGGAGGGCAGGCAGTCAGTTGGCAGGCTCACCTGAGGCCCAGCTTCCCCTACTGTGATTCAGAACCCCCGCCTGCTGCAGCCCAAAGGGACGGCTTATGGTAAGGGGAAAACCTGGTGTTGGAAAGTTCCTGCCTAACCCTCGCACAAGCACAAGCATATGGGTCAGTGGTCAAAGACTTTCCCCACAAGTTTACCATGTTTGCTCCCATCTAGCCTCCGAAGGCCGAAGTTACCTAGCTGGGGATCACGCTTCAGGAAAGGTACTCATGCTGCTTGGGACTGCAAGTTGTTTCTCCAGGCAGCCCAAATCCAGTACACCCACTTGCATTTTCCAGGGGCAGAGCAAAAGGTGTCAACTTACAGGCCTCCAGCCTGGGAGGGGAACATACACTTTCTGAATGGGAAAGAAGCTCATGCCTTCAGTGTGAAAGGCCACTATGCCTCTTTGCTTTGGCAGCCCAGGGGTAGCGTCGGCTCTGAAATGCTTCCAAAGGAGCAGAGTCAGAGAACCTTTGAACCTCAGAGCAGGTGCAGCCGCGAACAAGGTCTGCTCTTGGCCTGAGAACACCCACTGCCCAGCGCTTCTTTTGGGTACACACGTGTAGAGGAAGGTTGTTGAATTCTGCTGCGTGATAATGTCTCCGGTCCAGGTAGTGTGAGGGCCAGTAGAGTGGCCCTCCATCTCATCCCAGCTTCATGTGCCGGGTGTATAAGGCAAACTCCCTTCTTGAATCCCTCCGTGGGCTACGTAAGCTCCAGAGAAAGATGGATGATTGGGACCCAGGCTGGTATCTAGGTTAATGTTCTGTGCCTCAACTTCGCAGCTGTTCTCTCTAAGCGGGTCCCAAAGGCTCTCTGGAAGAGTTTCCTTAGAGGCTCAGAAACAGGAAATTAGCCGACAGGCCCACGGGGATGCCAGTTCTCTGCAGCAACAACGCTACCAGCGTCAGACACTTGGGTTCTCTTTGGTAAATGGAAGAACAACTCTGCTTGGAAGCTTCTGCCATCCAGTTTGAGAGTCGCACTTCCACCGCAGCCTAGGATTCCATGTGTTGCCATGCCGCCACAATTTCCAATTCTTAGGCCTATGACGGCAGAGTGTCTGGCAGTTCTCAAAGAGACCTTAGGAATGCAGGCGTTTTGGCTCCTTCCACCGAGAAAGCAGCTCCTCCAGATCCTCTGTCGTTAGGTATTTCATGTTAGAATATCTCTAGGCGCCCTCTTTCCTCCTCCACGAGGTAAGACACAAACGGACTTGCCCTAAAGGGAAGAAGCCTTCTGAGTCCGGCAGAGAGGCAGCCTCTCCCACTCAGCGTCACCCCACGACTGAGCCCCTGGTATGTGTCCGAGACAGGGAGATAGCCGTAACCCCGAGCTTTTCCACAATGTAGTATAGGCCTCACCCTCAAGCTCACGTCAATTTCATAGAGAAAACACCAGGCCTCGGTGTGCTTTCCTGTGGCAAGGAAACTTTGCTTTCATTCCTTAGGTGGCACATTGGCTCAGGACGGCCCTAGCCGAAGGACTCACGGTGTGCAGCCCTATTTATTGAGATCAGCTCCTCTGGCTCTTTCTCGGATCAAATCAATTGGGCAAAGAGCCGTTCCTAAGCTGGGGTCCCTGGGAGCTTTCCCTAGTCTACACCAGAACAGCACTCTGAGGGAGAGGAGACGCGGAGGTTTGGTAGCAAAATCTCCTATTCTGAAGAGAAACATTTCGTTGTAGGCGGGTTCCATCAGCCTTGCCGTATTTTCTCAGCTGCCTAGGATGGAGGGCAGGCAGTCAGTTGGCAGGCTCACCTGAGGCCCAGCTTCCCCTACTGTGATTCAGAACCCCCGCCTGCTGCAGCCCAAAGGGACGGCTTATGGTAAGGGGAAAACCCGGTGTTGGAAAGTTCCTGCCTAACCCTCGCACAAGCACAAGCATATGGGTCAGTGGTCAAAGACTTTCCCCACAAGTTTACCATGTTTGCTCCCATCTAGCCTCCGAAGGCCGAAGTTACCTAGCTGGGGATCACGCTTCAGGAAAGGTACTCATGCTGCTTGGGACTGCAAGTTGTTTCTCCAGGCAGCCCAAATCCAGTACACCCACTTGCATTTTCCAGGGGCAGAGCAAAAGGTGTCAACTTACAGGCCTCCAGCCTGGGAGGGGAACATACACTTTCTGAATGGGAAAGAAGCTCATGCCTTCAGTGTGAAAGGCCACTATGCCTCTTTGCTTTGGCAGCCCAGGGGTAGCGTCGGCTCTGAAATGCTTCCAAAGGAGCAGAGTCAGAGAACCTTTGAACCTCAGAGCAGGTGCAGCCGCGAACAAGGTCTGCTCTTGGCCTGAGAACACCCACTGCCCAGCGCTTCTTTTAGGTACCCACGTGTAGAGGAAGGTTGTTGAATTCTGCTGCGTGATAACTTCTCCGGGCCACGTAGTGTGAGGGCCAGTAGAGTGGCCCTCCATCTCATCCCAGCTTCATGTGCCGGGTGTATAAGGCAAACTCCCTGCTTGAATCCCTCCGTGGGCTACGTAAACTCCATAGAAAGATGGATGATTGGGACCCAGGGCTGGTACCTAGGTTAATGTTCTGTGCCTCAACTTCGCAGCTGTTCTCTCTAAGCGTGTCCCAAAGGCTCTCTGGAAGAGTTTCCTTAGAGGCTCAGAAACAGGAAAGTAGCCGACAGGCCCACGGGGATGCCAGTTCTCTGAGGCAACAACGCTACCAGCGTCAGGCACTTGGGTTCTCTTTGGTAAATGGAAGAACAACTCTGCTTGGAAGCTTCTGCCATCCAGTTTGAGAGTCGCACTTCCCCCGCAGCCTAGGATTCCATGTGTTGCCATGCCGCCACAATTTCCAATTCTTAGGCCTATGACAGCAGAGTGTCTGGCAGTTCTCAAAGAGACCTTAGGAATGCAGGCGTTTTTGCTCCTTTCACCGAGAAAGCAGCTCCTCCAGATTCTCTGTCGTTAGGTATTTCAAGTTCGAATATCTCTAGGCGCCCTCTTTCCTCCTCCACGAGGTAAGACACAAACGGACTTGCCCTAAAGTGAAGAAGCCTTCTGAGTCCGGCAGAGAGGCAGCCTCTCCCACTCAGCATCCCCCCACGACTGAGCCCCTGGTATGGGTCCGAGACACGGAGAAAGACAGCCGTAACCCCGAGCTTTTCCACAATGTAGTATAGGCCTCACCCGCAAGCTCACGTCAATATCATAGAGAAAACACCAGGCATCGGTGTGCTTTCCTGTGGCAAGGAAACTTTGCTTTCATTCCTTAGGTGGCACATTGGCTCAGGACGGCCCTAGCCGAAGGACTCACGGTGTGCAGCCCTATTTATTGAGATCAGCGCCTCTGGCTCTTTCTCGGATGAAACCAAGTGGGCAAAGAGCCGTTCCTAAGCTGGGGTCCCTGGGAGCTTTCCCTAGTCTACACCAGAACAGCACTCTAAGGGAGAGGAGACGCGGAGGTTTGGTACCAAAATCTCCTATTCTGAAGAGAAGCATTTCGTTGTAGGCGGGTTCCATCAGCCTTGCCGTATTTTCTCAGCTGGCTAGGATGGAGGGCAGGCAGTCAGTTGGCAGGCTGACCTGAGGCCCTGCTTCCCCGACTGTGATACAGAACCCCCGCCTGCTGCAGCCCAAAGGGACGGCTTATGGTAAGGGAAAAACCGTGTGTTGGAAAGTTTCTGCCTAACCCTCGCACAAGCACAAGCATATGGGTCAGTGGTCAAAGACTTTCCCCACAAGTTTACCATGTTTGCTCCCATCTAGCCTCCGAAGGCCGAGGTTACCTAGCTGGGGATCACGCTTCAGGAAAGGTACTCATGCTGCTTGGGACTGCAAGTTGTTTCTCCAGGCAGCCCAAATCCAGTACACCCACTTGCATTTTCCAGGGGCAGAGCAAAAGGTGTCAACTTACAGGCCTCCAGCCTGGGAGGGGAACATACACTTTCTGAATGGGAAAGAAGCTCATGCCTTCAGTGTGAAAGGCCACTATGCCTCTTTGCTTTGGCAGCCCAGGGGTAGCGTCGGCTCTGAAATGCTTCCAAAGGAGCAGAGTCAGAGAACCTTTGAACCTCAGAGCAGGTGTAGCCGCGAACAAGGTCTGCTCTTGGCCTGAGAACACCCACTGCCCAGCGCTTCTTTTGGGTACACACGTGTAGAGGAAGGTTGTTGAATTCTGCTGCGTGATAATGTCTCCGGTCCACGTAGTGTGAGGGCCAGTAGAGTGGCCCTCCATCTCATCCCAGCTTCATGTGCCGGGTGTATAAGGCAAACTCCCTGCTTGAATCCCTCCGTGGGCTACGTAAGCTCCAGAGAAAGATGGATGATTGGGACCCAGGCTGGTATCTAGGTTAATGTTCTGTGCCTCAACTTCGCAGCTGTTCTCTCTAAGCGGGTCCCAAAGGCTTTCTGGAAGAGTTTCCTTAGAGGCTCAGATACAGGAAAGTAGCCGACAGGCCCATGGGGATGCCAGTTCTCTGCAGCAACAACGCTACCAGCGTCAGACACTTGGGTTCTCTTTGGTAAATGGAAGAACAACTCTGTTTGGAAGCTTCTGCCATCCAGTTTGAGAGTCGCACTTCCACCGCAGCCTAGGATTCCATGTGTTGCCATGCCGCCACAATTTCCAATTCTTAGGCCTATGACAGCAGAGTGTCTGGCAGTTCTCAAAGAGACCTTAGGAATGCAGGCGTTTTGGCTCCTTCCACCGAGAAAGCAGCTCCTCCAGATCCTCTGTCGTTAGGTATTTCATGTTAGAATATCTCTAGGCGCCCTCTTTCCTCCTCCACGAGGTAAGACACAAACGGACTTGCCCTAAAGGGAAGAAGCCTTCAGAGTCCGGCAGAGAGGCAGCCTCTCCCACTCAGCGTCACCCCCGACTGAGCCCCTGGTATGTGTCCGAGACAGGGAGATAGCCGTAACCCCGAGCTTTTCCACAATGTAGTATAGGCCTCACCCTCAAGCTCACGTCAATTTCATAGAGAAAACACCAGGCCTCGGTGTGCTTTCCTGTGGCAAGGAAACTTTGCTTTCATTCCTTAGGTGGCACATTGGCTCAGGACGGCCCTACCCGCAGGACTCACGGTGTTCAGCCCTATTTATTGAGATCAGCCCCTCTGGCTCTTTCTCGGATGAAACCAAGTGGGCAAAGAGCCGTTCCTAAGCTGGGGTCCCTGGGAGCTTTCCCTAGTCTACACCAGAACAGCACTCTGAGGGAGAGGAGACGCGGAGGTTTGGTAGCAATATCTCCTATTCTGAAGAGAAACATTTCGTTGTAGGCGGGTTCCATCAGCCTTGCCGTATTTTCTCAGCTGCCTAGGATGGAGGGCAGGCAGTCAGTTGGCAGGCTCACCTGAGGCCCAGCTTCCCCTACTGTGATTCAGAACCCCCGCCTGCTGCAGCCCAAAGGGACTGCTTATGGTAAGGGAAAAACCCTGTGTTGGAAAGTTCCTGCCTAACCCTCGCACAAGCACAAGCATATGGGTCAGTGGTCAAAGACTTTCCCCACAAGTTTACCATGTTTGCTCCCATCTAGCCTCCGAAGGCCGAGGTTACCTAGCTGGAGATCACACTTCAGGAAAGGTACTCATGCTGCATGTGACTGCAAGTTGTTTCACCAGGCAGCCCAAATCGAGTACACCCACTTGCATTTTCCAGGGGCAGAGCAAAAGGTGTCAACTTACAGGCCTCCAGCCTGGGAGGGGAACATACACTTTCTGAATGGGAAAGAAGCTCATGCCTTCAGTGTGAAAGGCCACTATGCCTCTTTGCTTTGGCAGCCCAGGGGTAGCGTCGGCTCTGAAATGCTTCCAAAGGAGCAGAGTCAGAGAACCTTTGAACCTCAGAGCAGGTGCAGCCGCGAACAAGGTCTGCTCTTGGCCTGAGAGCACCCACTGCCCAGCGCTTCTTTTGGGTACACACGTGTAGAGGAAGGTTGTTGAATTCTGCTGCGTGATAACTTCTCCGGGCACGTAGGGTGAGGGCCAGTAGAGTGGCCCTCCATCTCATCCCAGCTTCATGTGCCGGGTGTATAAGGCAAACTCCCTGCTTGAATCCCTCCGTGGGCTACGTAAACTCCAGAGAAAGATGGATGATTGGGACCCAGGCTGGTATCTAGGTTAATGTTCTGTGCCTCAACTTCGCAGCTGTTCTCTCTAAGCGGGTCCCAAAGGCTCTCTGGAAGAGTTTCCTTAGAGGCTCAGAAACAGGAAATTAGCCGAGAGGCCCACGGGGATGCCAGTTCTCTGCAGCAACAACGCTACCAGCGTCAGGCACTTGGGATCTCTTTGGTAAATGGAAGAACAACTCTGCTTGGAAGCTTCTGCCATCCAGTTTGAGAGTCGCACTTCCACCGCAGCCTAGGATTCCAAGTGTTGCCATGCCGCCACAATTTCCAATTCTTAGGCCTATGACGGCAGAGTGTCTGGCAGTTCTCAAAGAGACCTTAGGAATGCAGGCGTTTTTGCTCCTTTCACCGAGAAAGCAGCTCCTCCAGATCCTCTGTCGTTAGGTATTTCATGTTAGAATATCTCTAGGCGCCCTCTTTCCTCCTCCACGAGGTAAGACACAAACGGACTTGCCCTAAAGGGAAAAAGCCTTCTGAGTCCGGCAGTGAGGCAGCCTCTCCCACTCAGCGTCACCCCACGACTGAGCCCCTGGTATGTGTCCGAGACAGGGAGATAGCCGTAACCCCGAGCTTTTCCACAATGTAGTATAGGCCTCACCCTCAAGCTCACGTCAATTTCATAGAGAAAACACCAGGCATCGGTGTGCTTTCCTGTGGCAAGGATACTTTGCTTTCATTCCTTAGGTGGCACATTGGCTCAGGACGGCCTTAGCCGAAGGACTCACGGTGTGCAGCCCTATTTATTGAGATCAGCGCCTCTGGCTCTTTCTCGGATGAAACCAAGTGGGCAAAGAGCCGTTCCTAAGCTGGGGTCCCTGGGAGCTTTCCCTAGTCTACACCAGAACAGCACTCTAAGGGAGAGGAGACGCGGAGGTTTGGTACCAAAATCTCCTATTCTGAAGAGAAGCATTTCGTTGTAGGCGGGTTCCATCAGCCTTGCCGTATTTTCTCAGCTGGCTAGGATGGAGGGCAGGCAGTCAGTTGGCAGGCTGACCTGAGGCCCTGCTTCCCCGACTGTGATACAGAACCCCCGCCTGCTGCAGCCCAAAGGGACGGCTTATGGTAAGGGAAAAACCCTGTGTTGGAAAGTTTCTGCCTAACCCTCGCACAAGCACAAGCATATGGGTCAGTGGTCAAAGACTTTCCCCACAAGTTTACCATGTTTGCTCCCATCTAGCCTCCGAAGGCCGAGGTTACCTAGCTGGGGATCACACTTCAGGAAAGGTACTCATGCTGCTTGTGACTGCCAGTTGTTTCACCAGGCAGCCCAAATCGAATACACCCACTTGCATTTTCCAGGGGCAGAGCAAAAGGTGTCAACTTACAGGCCTCCAGCCTGGGAGGGGAACATACACTTTCTGAATGGGAAAGAAGCTCATGCCTTCAGTGTGAAAGGCCACTATGCCTCTTTGCTTTGGCAGCCCAGGGGTAGCGTCGGCTCTGAAATGCTTCCAAAGGAGCAGAGTCAGAGAACCTTTGAACCTCAGAGCAGGTGCAGCCGCGAACAAGGTCTGCTCTTGGCCTGAGAACACCCACTGCCCAGCGCTTCTTTTGGGTACACACGTGTAGAGGAAGGTTGTTGAATTCTGCTGCGTGATAATGTCTCCGGTCCACGTAGTGTGAGGGCCAGTAGAGTGGCCCTCCATCTCATCCCAGCTTCATGTGCCGGGTGTATAAGGCAAACTCCCTTCTTGAATCCCTCCGTGGGCTACGTAAGCTCCAGAGAAAGATGGATGATTGGGACCCAGGCTGGTATCTAGGTTAATGTTCTGTGCCTCAACTTCGCAGCTGTTCTCTCTAAGCGGGTCCCAAAGGCTCTCTGGAAGAGTTTCCTTAGAGGCTCAGAAACAGGAAATTAGCCGACAGGCCCACGGGGATGCCAGTTCTCTGCAGCAACAACGCTACCAGCGTCAGACACTTGGGTTCTCTTTGGTAAATGGAAGAACAACTCTGCTTGGAAGCTTCTGCCATCCAGTTTGAGAGTCGCACTTCCACCGCAGCCTAGGATTCCATGTGTTGCCATGCCGCCACAATTTCCAATTCTTAGGCCTATGACGGCAGAGTGTCTGGCAGTTCTCAAAGAGACCTTAGGAATGCAGGCGTTTTGGCTCCTTCCACCGAGAAAGCAGCTCCTCCAGATCCTCTGTCGTTAGGTATTTCATGTTAGAATATCTCTAGGCGCCCTCTTTCCTCCTCCACGAGGTAAGACACAAACGGACTTGCCCTAAAGGGAAGAAGCCTTCTGAGTCCGGCAGAGAGGCAGCCTCTCCCACTCAGCGTCACCCCACGACTGAGCCCCTGGTATGTGTCCGAGACAGGGAGATAGCCGTAACCCCGAGCTTTTCCACAATGTAGTATAGGCCTCACCCTCAAGCTCACGTCAATTTCATAGAGAAAACACCAGGCCTCGGTGTGCTTTCCTGTGGCAAGGAAACTTTGCTTTCATTCCTTAGGTGGCACATTGGCTCAGGACGGCCCTAGCCGAAGGACTCACGGTGTGCAGCCCTATTTATTGAGATCAGCTCCTCTGGCTCTTTCTCGGATCAAATCAATTGGGCAAAGAGCCGTTCCTAAGCTGGGGTCCCTGGGAGCTTTCCCTAGTCTACACCAGAACAGCACTCTGAGGGAGAGGAGACGCGGAGGTTTGGTAGCAAAATCTCCTATTCTGAAGAGAAACATTTCGTTGTAGGCGGGTTCCATCAGCCTTGCCGTATTTTCTCAGCTGCCTAGGATGGAGGGCAGGCAGTCAGTTGGCAGGCTCACCTGAGGCCCAGCTTCCCCTACTGTGATTCAGAACCCCCGCCTGCTGCAGCCCAAAGGGACGGCTTATGGTAAGGGGAAAACCCGGTGTTGGAAAGTTCCTGCCTAACCCTCGCACAAGCACAAGCATATGGGTCAGTGGTCAAAGACTTTCCCCACAAGTTTACCATGTTTGCTCCCATCTAGCCTCCGAAGGCCGAAGTTACCTAGCTGGGGATCACGCTTCAGGAAAGGTACTCATGCTGCTTGGGACTGCAAGTTGTTTCTCCAGGCAGCCCAAATCCAGTACACCCACTTGCATTTTCCAGGGGCAGAGCAAAAGGTGTCAACTTACAGGCCTCCAGCCTGGGAGGGGAACATACACTTTCTGAATGGGAAAGAAGCTCATGCCTTCAGTGTGAAAGGCCACTATGCCTCTTTGCTTTGGCAGCCCAGGGGTAGCGTCGGCTCTGAAATGCTTCCAAAGGAGCAGAGTCAGAGAACCTTTGAACCTCAGAGCAGGTGCAGCCGCGAACAAGGTCTGCTCTTGGCCTGAGAACACCCACTGCCCAGCGCTTCTTTTGGGTACACACGTGTAGAGGAAGGTTGTTGAATTCTGCTGCGTGATAATGTCTCCGGTCCACGTAGTGTGAGGGCCAGTAGAGTGGCCCTCCATCTCATCCCAGCTTCATGTGCCGGGTGTATAAGGCAAACTCCCTTCTTGAATCCCTCCGTGGGCTACGTAAGCTCCAGAGAAAGATGGATGATTGGGACCCAGGCTGGTATCTAGGTTAATGTTCTGTGCCTCAACTTCGCAGCTGTTCTCTCTAAGCGGGTCCCAAAGGCTCTCTGGAAGAGTTTCCTTAGAGGCTCAGAAACAGGAAATTAGCCGACAGGCCCACGGGGATGCCAGTTCTCTGCAGCAACAACGCTACCAGCGTCAGACACTTGGGTTCTCTTTGGTAAATGGAAGAACAACTCTGCTTGGAAGCTTCTGCCATCCAGTTTGAGAGTCGCACTTCCACCGCAGCCTAGGATTCCATGTGTTGCCATGCCGCCACAATTTCCAATTCTTAGGCCTATGACGGCAGAGTGTCTGGCAGTTCTCAAAGAGACCTTAGGAATGCAGGCGTTTTGGCTCCTTCCACCGAGAAAGCAGCTCCTCCAGATCCTCTGTCGTTAGGTATTTCATGTTAGAATATCTCTAGGCGCCCTCTTTCCTCCTCCACGAGGTAAGACACAAACGGACTTGCCCTAAAGGGAAGAAGCCTTCTGAGTCCGGCAGAGAGGCAGCCTCTCCCACTCAGCGTCACCCCACGACTGAGCCCCTGGTATGTGTCCGAGACAGGGAGATAGCCGTAACCCCGAGCTTTTCCACAATGTAGTATAGGCCTCACCCTCAAGCTCACGTCAATTTCATAGAGAAAACACCAGGCCTCGGTGTGCTTTCCTGTGGCAAGGAAACTTTGCTTTCATTCCTTAGGTGGCACATTGGCTCAGGACGGCCCTAGCCGAAGGACTCACGGTGTGCAGCCCTATTTATTGAGATCAGCTCCTCTGGCTCTTTCTCGGATCAAATCAATTGGGCAAAGAGCCGTTCCTAAGCTGGGGTCCCTGGGAGCTTTCCCTAGTCTACACCAGAACAGCACTCTGAGGGAGAGGAGACGCGGAGGTTTGGTAGCAAAATCTCCTATTCTGAAGAGAAACATTTCGTTGTAGGCGGGTTCCATCAGCCTTGCCGTATTTTCTCAGCTGCCTAGGATGGAGGGCAGGCAGTCAGTTGGCAGGCTCACCTGAGGCCCAGCTTCCCCTACTGTGATTCAGAACCCCCGCCTGCTGCAGCGCAAAGGGACGGCTTATGGTAAGGGGAAAACCCGGTGTTGGAAAGTTCCTGCCTAACCCTCGCACAAGCACAAGCATATGGGTCAGTGGTCAAAGACTTTCCCCACAAGTTTACCATGTTTGCTCCCATCTAGCCTCCGAAGGCCGAAGTTACCTAGCTGGGGATCACGCTTCAGGAAAGGTACTCATGCTGCTTGGGACTGCAAGTTGTTTCTCCAGGCAGCCCAAATCCAGTACACCCACTTGCATTTTCCAGGGGCAGAGCAAAAGGTGTCAACTTACAGGCCTCCAGCCTGGGAGGGGAACATACACTTTCTGAATGGGAAAGAAGCTCATGCCTTCAGTGTGAAAGGCCACTATGCCTCTTTGCTTTGGCAGCCCAGGGGTAGCGTCGGCTCTGAAATGCTTCCAAAGGAGCAGAGTCAGAGAACCTTTGAACCTCAGAGCAGGTGCAGCCGCGAACAAGGTCTGCTCTTGGCCTGAGAACACCCACTGCCCAGCGCTTCTTTTGGGTACCCACGTGTAGAGGAAGGTTGTTGAATTCTGCTGCGTGATAACTTCTCCGGGCCACGTAGTGTGAGGGCCAGTAGAGTGGCCCTCCATCTCATCCCAGCTTCATGTGCCGGGTGTATAAGGCAAACTCCCTGCTTGAATCCCTCCGTGGGCTACGTAAACTCCATAGAAAGATGGATGATTGGGACCCAGGGCTGGTACCTAGGTTAATGTTCTGTGCCTCAACTTCGCAGCTGTTCTCTCTAAGCGTGTCCCAAAGGCTCTCTGGAAGAGTTTCCTTAGAGGCTCAGAAACAGGAAAGTAGCCGACAGGCCCACGGGGATGCCAGTTCTCTGAGGCAACAACGCTACCAGCGTCAGGCACTTGGGTTCTCTTTGGTAAATGGAAGAACAACTCTGCTTGGAAGCTTCTGCCATCCAGTTTGAGAGTCGCACTTCCCCCGCAGCCTAGGATTCCATGTGTTGCCATGCCGCCACAATTTCCAATTCTTAGGCCTATGACAGCAGAGTGTCTGGCAGTTCTCAAAGAGACCTTAGGAATGCAGGCGTTTTTGCTCCTTTCACCGAGAAAGCAGCTCCTCCAGATTCTCTGTCGTTAGGTATTTCAAGTTCGAATATCTCTAGGCGCCCTCTTTCCTCCTCCACGAGGTAAGACACAAACGGACTTGCCCTAAAGTGAAGAAGCCTTCTGAGTCCGGCAGAGAGGCAGCCTCTCCCACTCAGCATCCCCCCACGACTGAGCCCCTGGTATGGGTCCGAGACACGGAGAAAGACAGCCGTAACCCCGAGCTTTTCCACAATGTAGTATAGGCCTCACCCGCAAGCTCACGTCAATATCATAGAGAAAACACCAGGCATCGGTGTGCTTTCCTGTGGCAAGGAAACTTTGCTTTCATTCCTTAGGTGGCACATTGGCTCAGGACGGCCCTAGCCGAAGGACTCACGGTGTGCAGCCCTATTTATTGAGATCAGCGCCTCTGGCTCTTTCTCGGATGAAACCAAGTGGGCAAAGAGCCGTTCCTAAGCTGGGTCCCTGGGAGCTTTCCCTAGTCTACACCAGAACAGCACTCTAAGGGAGAGGAGACGCGGAGGTTTGGTACCAAAATCTCCTATTCTGAAGAGAAGCATTTCGTTGTAGGCGGGTTCCATCAGCCTTGCCGTATTTTCTCAGCTGGCTAGGATGGAGGGCAGGCAGTCAGTTGGCAGGGTGACCTGAGGCCCTGCTTCCCCGACTGTGATACAGAACCCCCGCCTGCTGCAGCCCAAAGAGACGGCTTACGGTAAGGGAAAAACCGTGTGTTGGAAAGTTTCTGCCTAACCCTCGCACAAGCACAAGTATATGGGTCAGTGGTCAAAGACTTTCCCCACAAGTTTACCATGTTTGCTCCCATCTAGCCTCCGAAGGCCGAGGTTACCTAGCTGGGGATCACACTTCAGGAAAGGTACTCATGCTGCTTGTGACTGCAAGTTGTTTCACCAGGCAGCCCAAATCGAATACACCCACTTGCATTTTCCAGGGGCAGAGCAAAAGGTGTCAACTTACAGGCCTCCAGCCTGGGAGGGGAACATACACTTTCTGAATGGGAAAGAAGCTCATGCCTTCAGTGTGAAAGGCCACTATGCCTCTTTGCTTTGGCAGCCCAGGGGTAGCGTCGGCTCTGAAATGCTTCCAAAGGAGCAGAGTCAGAGAACCTTTGAACCTCAGAGCAGGTGCAGCCGCGAACAAGGTCTGCTCTTGGCCTGAGAACACCCACTGCCCAGCGCTTCTTTTGGGTACACACGTGTAGAGGAAGGTTGTTGAATTCTGCTGCGTGATAATGTCTCCGGTCCACGTAGTGTGAGGGCCAGTAGAGTGGCCCTCCATCTCATCCCAGCTTCATGTGCCGGGTGTATAAGTCAAACTCCCTGCTTGAATCCCTCCGTGGGCTACGTAAGCTCCAGAGAAAGATGGATGATTGGGACCCAGGCTGGTATCTAGGTTAATGTTCTGTGCCTCAACTTCGCAGCTGTTCTCTCTAAGCGGGTCCCAAAGGCTCTCTGGAAGAGTTTCCTTAGAGGCTCAGAAACAGGAAATTAGCCGACAGGCCCACGGGGATGCCAGTTCTCTGCAGCAACAACGCTACCAGCGTCAGGCACTTGGGTTCTCTTCGGTAAATGGAAGAACAACTCTGCTTGGAAGCTTCTGCCATCCAGTTTGAGAGTCGCACTTCCACCGCAGCCTAGGATTCCAAGTGTTGCCATGCCGCCACAATTTCCAATTCTTAGGCCTATGACGGCAGAGTGTCTGGCAGTTCTCAAAGAGACCTTATGAGGCGTTTTGGCTCCTTCCACCGAGAAAGCAGCTCCTCCAGATCCTCTGTCGTTAGGTATTTCATGTTAGAATATCTCTAGGCGCCCTATTTCCTCCTCCACGAGGTAAGACACAAACGGACTTGCCCTAAAGGGAAGAAGTCTTCTGAGTCCGGCAGAGAGGCAGCCTCTCCCCCTCAGCATCCCCCCACGACTGAGCCCCAGGTATGGGTCCGAGACACGGAGAAAGACAGCCGTAACCCCGAGCTTTTCCACAATGTAGTATAGGCCTCACCCTCAAGCTCACGTCAATTTCATAGAGAAAACACCAGGCCTCGGTGTGCTTTCCTGTGGCAAGGAAACTTTGCTTTCATTCCTTAGGTGGCACATTGGCTCAGGACGGCCCTACCCGCAGGACTCACGGTGTTCAGCCCTATTTATTGAGATCAGCCCCTCTGGCTCTTTCTCGGATGAAACCAAGTGGGCAAAGAGCCGTTCCTAAGCTGGGGTCCCTGGGAGCTTTCCCTAGTCTACACCAGAACAGCACTCTGAGGGAGAGGAGACGCGGAGGTTTGGTAGCAATATCTCCTATTCTGAAGAGAAACATTTCGTTGTAGGCGGGTTCCATCAGCCTTGCCGTATTTTCTCAGCTGCCTAGGATGGAGGGCAGGCAGTCAGTTGGCAGGCTCACCTGAGGCCCAGCTTCCCCTACTGTGATTCAGAACCCCCGCCTGCTGCAGCCCAAAGGGACGGCTTATGGTAAGGGAAAAACCCTGTGTTGGAAAGTTCCTGCCTAACCCTCGCACAAGCACAAGCATATGGGTCAGTGGTCAAAGACTTTCCCCACAAGTTTACCATGTTTGCTCCCATCTAGCCTCCGAAGGCCGAGGTTACCTAGCTGGAGATCACACTTCAGGAAAGGTACTCATGCTGCATGTGACTGCAAGTTGTTTCACCAGGCAGCCCAAATCGAGTACACCACTTGCATTTTCCAGGGGCAGAGCAAAAGGTGTCAACTTACAGGCCTCCAGCCTGGGAGGGGAACATACACTTTCTGAATGGGAAAGAAGCTCATGCCTTCAGTGTGAAAGGCCACTATGCCTCTTTGCTTTGGCAGCCCAGGGGTAGCGTCGGCTCTGAAATGCTTCCAAAGGAGCAGAGTCAGAGAACCTTTGAACCTCAGAGCAGGTTCAGCCCCGAACAAGGTCTGCTCTTGGCCTGAGAACACCCACTGCGCAGCGCTTCTTTTGGGTACACACGTTTAGAGGAAGGTTGTTGAATTCTGCTGCGTGATAACTTCTCCGGGCCACGTAGTGTGAGGGCCAGTAGAGTGGCCCTCCATCTCATCCCAGCTTCATGTGCCGGGTGTATAAGGCAAACTCCCTGCTTGATTCCTTCCGTGGGCTACGTAAGCTCCAGAGAAAGATGGATGATTGGCACCCAGGGCTGGTATCTAGGTTCATGTTCTGTGCCTCAACTTCGCAGCTGTTCTCTCTAAGCGGGTCCCAAAGGCTCTCTGGAAGAGTTTCCTTAGAGGCTCAGAAACAGGAAATTAGCCGACAGGCCCACGGGGATGCCAGTTCGCTGCAGCAACAACGCTACCAGCGTCAGACACTTGGGTTCTCTTCGGTAAATGGAAGAACAACTCTGCTTGGAAGCTTCTGCCATCCAGTTTGAGAGTCACATTTCCACCGCAGCCTAGGATTCCAAGTGTTGCCATGCCGCCACAATTTCCATTTCTTAGGCCTATGACGGCAGAGTGTCTGGCAGTTCTCAAAGAGACCTTAGGAATGCAGGCGTTTTGGCTCCTTCCACCGAGAAAGCAGCTCCTCCAGATCCTCTGTCGTTAGGTATTTCATGTTAGAATATCTCGAGGCGCCCTCTTTCCTCCTCCACGAGGTAAGACACAAACGGACTTGCCCTAAAGGGAAGAAGCCTTCTGAGTCCGGCAGAGAGGCAGCCTTTCCCACTCAGCATCCCCCACGACTGAGCCCCTGGTATGGGTCTGAGACACGGAGAAAGACAGCCGTAACCCCGAGCTTTTCCACAATCTAGTATAGGCCTCACCCTCAAGCTCACGTCAATTTCATAGAGAAAACACCAGGCCTCGGTGTGCTTTCCTGTGGCAAGGAAACTTTGCTTTCATTCCTTAGGTGGTACATTGGCTCAGGACGGCCCTAGCCGAAGGACTCACGGTGTGCAGCCCTATTTATTGGGATCAGCCCCTCTGGCTCTTTCTCGGATCAAACCAAGTGGGCAAAGAGCCGTTCCTAAGCTGTGGTCCCTGGGAGCTTTCCCTAGAATACACCAGAACAGCACTCTGAGGGAGAGGAGACGCGGAGGTTTGGTAGCAAAATCTCCTATTCTGAAGAGAAACATTTCGTTGTAGGCGGGTTCCATCAGCCTTGCCGTATTTTCTCAGCTGGCTAGGATGGAGGGCAGGCAGTCAGTTGGCAGGCTGACCTGAGGCCCTGCTTCCCCGACTGTGATACAGAACCCCCGCCTGCTGCAGCCCAAAGGGACGGCTTATGGTAAGGGAAAAACCCTGTGTTGGAAAGTTTCTGCCTAACCCTCGCACAAGCACAAGCATATGGGTCAGTGGTCAAAGACTTTCCCCACAAGTTTACCATGTTTGCTCCCATCTAGCCTCCGAAGGCCGAGGTTACCTAGCTGGGGATCACACTTCAGGAAAGGTACTCATGCTGCTTGTGACTGCAAGTTGTTTCACCAGGCAGCCCAAATCGAGTACACCCACTTGCATTTTCCAGGGGCAGAGCAAAAGGTGTCAACTTACAGGCCTCCAGCCTGGGAGGGGAACATACACTTTCTGAATGGGAAAGAAGCTCATGCCTTCAGTGTGAAAGGCCACTATGCCTCTTTGCTTTGGCAGCCCAGGGGTAGCGTCGGCTCTGAAATGCTTCCAAAGGAGCAGAGTCAGAGAACCTTTGAACCTCAGAGCAGGTGCAGCCGCGAACAAGGTCTGCTCTTGGCCTGAGAACACCCACTGCCCAGCGCTTCTTTTGGGTACCCACGTGTAGAGGAAGGTTGTTGAATTCTGCTGCGTGATAACTTCTCCGGGCCACGTAGTGTGAGGGCCAGTAGAGTGGCCCTCCATCTCATCCCAGCTTCATGTGCCGGGTGTATAAGGCAAACTCCCTTCTTGAATCCCTCCGTGGGCTACGTAACCTCCAGAGAAAGATGGATGATTGGGACCCAGGGCTGGTATCTAGGTTAATGTTCTGTGCCTCAACTTCGCAGCTGTTCTCTCTAAGCGGGTCCCAAAGGCTTTCTGGAAGAGTTTCCTTAGAGGCTCAGAAACAGGAAAGTAGCCGACAGGCCCACGGGGATGCCAGTTCTCTGCAGCAACAACGCTACCAGCGTCAGGCACTTGGGATCTCTTTGGTAAATGGAAGAACAACTCTGCTTGGAAGCTTCTGCCATCCAGTTTGAGAGTCGCACTTCCACCGCAGCCTAGGATTCCAAGTGTTGCCATGCCGCCACAATTTCCAATTCTTAGGCCTATGACGGCAGAGTGTCTGGCAGTTCTCAAAGAGACCTTATGAGGCGTTTTGGCTCCTTCCACCGAGAAAGCAGCTCCTCCAGATCCTCTGTCGTTAGGTATTTCATGTTAGAATATCTCTAGGCGCCCTATTTCCTCCTCCACGAGGTAAGACACAAACGGACTTGCCCTAAAGGGAAGAAGTCTTCTGAGTCCGGCAGAGAGGCAGCCTCTCCCCCTCAGCATCCCCCCACGACTGAGCCCCAGGTATGGGTCCGAGACACGGAGAAAGACAGCCGTAACCCCGAGCTTTTCCACAATCTAGTATAGGCCTCACCCTCAAGCTCACGTCAATTTCATAGAGAAAACACCAGGCCTCGGTGTGCTTTCCTGTGGCAAGGAAACTTTGCTTTCATTCCTTAGGTGGCACATTGGCTCAGGACGGCCCTAGCCGAAGGACTCACGGTGTGCAGCCTTATTTATTGAGATCAGCCCCTCTGGCTCTTTCTCGGATGAAACCAAGTGGGCAAAGAGCCGTTCCTAAGCTGTGGTCCCTGGGAGCTTTCCCTAGTCTACACCAGAACAGCACTCTGAGGGAGAGGAGACGCGGAGGTTTGGTAGCAAAATCTCCTATTCTGAAGAGAAACATTTCGTTGTAGGCGGGTTCCATCAGCCTTGCCGTATTTTCTCAGCTGGCTAGGATGGAGGGCAGGCAGTCAGTTGGCAGACTCACCTGAGGCCCTGCTTCCCCGACTGTGATTCAGAACCCCCGCCTGCTGCAGCCCAAAGGGACGGCTTATGGTAAGGGAAAAACCCTGTGTTGGAAAGTTCCTGCCTAACCCTCGCACAAGCACAAGCATATGGGTCAGTGGTCAAAGACTTTCCCCACAAGTTTACCATGTTTGCTCCCATCTAGCCTCCGAAGGCCGAGGTTACCTAGCTGGGGATCACACTTCAGGAAAGGTACTCATGCTGCTTGGGACTGCAAGTTGTTTCACCAGGCAGCCCAAATAGAGTACACCCACTTGCATTTTCCAGGGGCAGAGCAAAAGGTGTCAACTTACAGGCCTCCAGCCTGGGAGGGGAACATACACTTTCTGAATGGCAAAGAAGCTCATGCCTTCAGTGTGAAAGGCCACTATGCCTCTTTGCTTTGGCAGCCCAGGGGTAGCGTCGTCTCTGAAATGCTTCCAAAGGAGCAGAGTCAGAGAACCTTTGAACCTCAGAGCAGGTGCAGCCGCGAACAAGGTCTGCTCTTGGCCTGAGAACACCCACTGCCCAGCGCTTCGTTTGGGTACCCACGTGTAGAGGAAGGTTGTTGAATTCTGCTGCGTGATAACTTCTCCGGGCCACGTAGTGTGAGGGCCAGTAGAGTGGCCCTCCATCTCATCCCAGCTTCATGTGCCGGGTGTATAAGGCAAACTCCCTGCTTGAATCCCTCCGTGGGCTACGTAACCTCCAGAGAAAGATGGATGATTGGGACCCAGGGCTGGTATCTAGGTTAATGTTCTGTGCCTCAACTTCGCAGCTGTTCTCTCTAAGCGGGTCCCAAAGGCTTTCTGGAAGAGTTTCCTTAGAGGCTCAGAAACAGGAAAGTAGCCGACAGGCCCATGGGGATGCCAGTTCTCTGCAGCAACAACGCTACCAGCGTCAGACACTTGGGTTCTCTTTGGTAAATGGAAGAACAACTCTGTTTGGAAGCTTCTGCCATCCAGTTTGAGAGTCGCACTTCCACCGCAGCCTAGGATTCCATGTGTTGCCATGCCGCCACAATTTCCAATTCTTAGGCCTATGACAGCAGAGTGTCTGGCAGTTCTCAAAGAGACCTTAGGAATGCAGGCGTTTTGGCTCCTTCCACCGAGAAAGCAGCTCCTCCAGATCCTCTGTCGTTAGGTATTTCATGTTAGAATATCTCTAGGCGCCCTCTTTCCTCCTCCACGAGGTAAGACACAAACGGACTTGCCCTAAAGGGAAGAAGCCTTCAGAGTCCGGCAGAGAGGCAGCCTCTCCCACTCAGCGTCACCCCCGACTGAGCCCCTGGTATGTGTCCGAGACAGGGAGATAGCCGTAACCCCGAGCTTTTCCACAATGTAGTATAGGCCTCACCCTCAAGCTCACGTCAATTTCATAGAGAAAACACCAGGCCTCGGTGTGCTTTCCTGTGGCAAGGAAACTTTGCTTTCATTCCTTAGGTGGCACATTGGCTCAGGACGGCCCTACCCGCAGGACTCACGGTGTTCAGCCCTATTTATTGAGATCAGCCCCTCTGGCTCTTTCTCGGATGAAACCAAGTGGGCAAAGAGCCGTTCCTAAGCTGGGGTCCCTGGGAGCTTTCCCTAGTCTACACCAGAACAGCACTCTGAGGGAGAGGAGACGCGGAGGTTTGGTAGCAATATCTCCTATTCTGAAGAGAAACATTTCGTTGTAGGCGGGTTCCATCAGCCTTGCCGTATTTTCTCAGCTGCCTAGGATGGAGGGCAGGCAGTCAGTTGGCAGGCTCACCTGAGGCCCAGCTTCCCCTACTGTGATTCAGAACCCCCGCCTGCTGCAGCCCAAAGGGACGGCTTATGGTAAGGGAAAAACCCTGTGTTGGAAAGTTCCTGCCTAACCCTCGCACAAGCACAAGCATATGGGTCAGTGGTCAAAGACTTTCCCCACAAGTTTACCATGTTTGCTCCCATCTAGCCTCCGAAGGCCGAAGTTACCTAGCTGGAGATCACACTTCAGGAAAGGTACTCATGCTGCATGTGACTGCAAGTTGTTTCACCAGGCAGCCCAAATCGAGTACACCCACTTGCATTTTCCAGGGGCAGAGCAAAAGGTGTCAACTTACAGGCCTCCAGCCTGGGAGGGGAACATACACTTTCTGAATGGGAAAGAAGCTCATGCCTTCAGTGTGAAAGGCCACTATGCCTCTTTGCTTTGGCAGCCCAGGGGTAGCGTCGGCTCTGAAATGCTTCCAAAGGAGCAGAGTCAGAGAACCTTTGAACCTCAGAGCAGGTGCAGCCGCGAACAAGGTCTGCTCTTGGCCTGAGAGCACCCACTGCCCAGCGCTTCTTTTGGGTACACACGTGTAGAGGAAGGTTGTTGAATTCTGCTGCGTGATAACGTCTCCGGGCCACGTAGTGTGAGGGCCAGTAGAGTGGCCCTCCATCTCATCCCAGCTTCATGTGCCGGGTGTATAAGGCAAACTCCCTGCTTGAATCCCTCCGTGGGCTACGTAACCTCCAGAGAAAGATGGATGATTGGGACCCAGGGCTGGTATCTAGGTTAATGTTCTGTGCCTCAACTTCGCAGCTGTTCTCTCTAAGCGGGTCCCAAAGGCTTTCTGGAAGAGTTTCCTTAGAGGCTCAGAAACAGGAAAGTAGCCGACAGGCCCATGGGGATGCCAGTTCTCTGCAGCAACAACGCTACCAGCGTCAGACACTTGGGTTCTCTTTGGTAAATGGAAGAACAACTCTGTTTGGAAGCTTCTGCCATCCAGTTTGAGAGTCGCACTTCCACCGCAGCCTAGGATTCCATGTGTTGCCATGCCGCCACAATTTCCAATTCTTAGGCCTATGACAGCAGAGTGTCTGGCAGTTCTCAAAGAGACCTTAGGAATGCAGGCGTTTTGGCTCCTTCCACCGAGAAAGCAGCTCCTCCAGATCCTCTGTCGTTAGGTATTTCATGTTAGAATATCTCTAGGCGCCCTCTTTCCTCCTCCACGAGGTAAGACACAAACGGACTTGCCCTAAAGGGAAGAAGCCTTCAGAGTCCGGCAGAGAGGCAGCCTCTCCCACTCAGCGTCACCCCCGACTGAGCCCCTGGTATGTGTCCGAGACAGGGAGATAGCCGTAACCCCGAGCTTTTCCACAATGTAGTATAGGCCTCACCCTCAAGCTCACGTCAATTTCATAGAGAAAACACCAGGCCTCGGTGTGCTTTCCTGTGGCAAGGAAACTTTGCTTTCATTCCTTAGGTGGCACATTGGCTCAGGACGGCCCTACCCGCAGGACTCACGGTGTTCAGCCCTATTTATTGAGATCAGCCCCTCTGGCTCTTTCTCGGATGAAACCAAGTGGGCAAAGAGCCGTTCCTAAGCTGGGGTCCCTGGGAGCTTTACCTAGTCTACACCAGAACAGCACTCTGAGGGAGAGGAGACGCGGAGGTTTGGTAGCAATATCTCCTATTCTGAAGAGAAACATTTCGTTGTAGGCGGGTTCCATCAGCCTTGCCGTATTTTCTCAGCTGCCTAGGATGGAGGGCAGGCAGTCAGTTGGCAGGCTCACCTGAGGCCCAGCTTCCCCTACTGTGATTCAGAACCCCCGCCTGCTGCAGCCCAAAGGGACGGCTTATGGTAAGGGAAAAACGCTGTGTTGGAAAGTTCCTGCCTAACCCTCGCACAAGCACAAGCATATGGGTCAGTGGTCAAAGACTTTCCCCACAAGTTTACCATGTTTGCTCCCATCTAGCCTCCGAAGGCCGAGGTTACCTAGCTGGAGATCACACTTCAGGAAAGGTACTCATGCTGCATGTGACTGCAAGTTGTTTCACCAGGCAGCCCAAATCGAGTACACCCACTTGCATTTTCCAGGGGCAGAGCAAAAGGTGTCAACTTACAGGCCTCCAGCCTGGGAGGGGAACATACACTTTCTGAATGGGAAAGAAGCTCATGCCTTCAGTGTGAAAGGCCACTATGCCTCTTTGCTTTGGCAGCCCAGGGGTAGCGTCGGCTCTGAAATGCTTCCAAAGGAGCAGAGTCAGAGAACCTTTGAACCTCAGAGCAGGTGCAGCCGCGAACAAGGTCTGCTCTTGGCCTGAGAGCACCCACTGCCCAGCGCTTCTTTTGGGTACACACGTGTAGAGGAAGGTTGTTGAATTCTGCTGCGTGATAACTTCTCCGGGCACGTAGGGTGAGGGCCAGTAGAGTGGCCCTCCATCTCATCCCAGCTTCATGTGCCGGGTGTATAAGGCAAACTCCCTGCTTGAATCCCTCCGTGGGCTACGTAAACTCCAGAGAAAGATGGATGATTGGGACCCAGGCTGGTATCTAGGTTAATGTTCTGTGCCTCAACTTCGCAGCTGTTCTCTCTAAGCGGGTCCCAAAGGCTTTCTGGAAGAGTTTCCTTAGAGGCTCAGAAACAGGAAAGTAGCCGACAGGCCCATGGGGATGCCAGTTCTCTGCAGCAACAACGCTACCAGCGTCAGACACTTGGGTTCTCTTTGGTAAATGGAAGAACAACTCTGTTTGGAAGCTTCTGCCATCCAGTTTGAGAGTCGCACTTCCACCGCAGCCTAGGATTCCATGTGTTGCCATGCCGCCACAATTTCCAATTCTTAGGCCTATGACAGCAGAGTGTCTGGCAGTTCTCAAAGAGACCTTAGGAATGCAGGCGTTTTGGCTCCTTCCACCGAGAAAGCAGCTCCTCCAGATCCTCTGTCGTTAGGTATTTCATGTTAGAATATCTCTAGGCGCCCTCTTTCCTCCTCCACGAGGTAAGACACAAACGGACTTGCCCTAAAGGGAAGAAGCCTTCAGAGTCCGGCAGAGAGGCAGCCTCTCCCACTCAGCGTCACCCCCGACTGAGCCCCTGGTATGTGTCCGAGACAGGGAGATAGCCGTAACCCCGAGCTTTTCCACAATGTAGTATAGGCCTCACCCTCAAGCTCACGTCAATTTCATAGAGAAAACACCAGGCCTCGGTGTGCTTTCCTGTGGCAAGGAAACTTTGCTTTCATTCCTTAGGTGGCACATTGGCTCAGGACGGCCCTACCCGCAGGACTCACGGTGTTCAGCCCTATTTATTGAGATCAGCCCCTCTGGCTCTTTCTCGGATGAAACCAAGTGGGCAAAGAGCCGTTCCTAAGCTGGGGTCCCTGGGAGCTTTACCTAGTCTACACCAGAACAGCACTCTGAGGGAGAGGAGACGCGGAGGTTTGGTAGCAATATCTCCTATTCTGAAGAGAAACATTTCGTTGTAGGCGGGTTCCATCAGCCTTGCCGTATTTTCTCAGCTGCCTAGGATGGAGGGCAGGCAGTCAGTTGGCAGGCTCACCTGAGGCCCAGCTTCCCCTACTGTGATTCAGAACCCCCGCCTGCTGCAGCCCAAAGGGACGGCTTATGGTAAGGGAAAAACGCTGTGTTGGAAAGTTCCTGCCTAACCCTCGCACAAGCACAAGCATATGGGTCAGTGGTCAAAGACTTTCCCCACAAGTTTACCATGTTTGCTCCCATCTAGCCTCCGAAGGCCGAGGTTACCTAGCTGGAGATCACACTTCAGGAAAGGTACTCATGCTGCATGTGACTGCAAGTTGTTTCACCAGGCAGCCCAAATCGAGTACACCCACTTGCATTTTCCAGGGGCAGAGCAAAAGGTGTCAACTTACAGGCCTCCAGCCTGGGAGGGGAACATACACTTTCTGAATGGGAAAGAAGCTCATGCCTTCAGTGTGAAAGGCCACTATGCCTCTTTGCTTTGGCAGCCCAGGGGTAGCGTCGGCTCTGAAATGCTTCCAAAGGAGCAGAGTCAGAGAACCTTTGAACCTCAGAGCAGGTGCAGCCGCGAACAAGGTCTGCTCTTGGCCTGAGAGCACCCACTGCCCAGCGCTTCTTTTGGGTACACACGTGTAGAGGAAGGTTGTTGAATTCTGCTGCGTGATAACTTCTCCGGGCACGTAGGGTGAGGGCCAGTAGAGTGGCCCTCCATCTCATCCCAGCTTCATGTGCCGGGTGTATAAGGCAAACTCCCTGCTTGAATCCCTCCGTGGGCTACGTAAACTCCAGAGAAAGATGGATGATTGGGACCCAGGCTGGTATCTAGGTTAATGTTCTGTGCCTCAACTTCGCAGCTGTTCTCTCTAAGCGGGTCCCAAAGGCTCTCTGGAAGAGTTTCCTTAGAGGCTCAGAAACAGGAAATTAGCCGACAGGCCCACGGGGATGCCAGTTCTCTGCAGCAACAACGCTACCAGCGTCAGGCACTTGGGATCTCTTTGGTAAATGGAAGAACAACTCTGCTTGGAAGCTTCTGCCATCCAGTTTGAGAGTCGCACTTCCACCGCAGCCCAGGATTCCAAGTGTTGCCATGCCGCCGCAATTTCCAATTCTTAGGCCTATGACGGCAGAGTGTCTGGCAGTTCTCAAAGAGACCTTAGGAATGCAGGCGTTTTTGCTCCTTTCACCGAGAAAGCAGCTCCTCCAGATCCTCTGTCGTTAGGTATTTCATGTTAGAATATCTCTAGGCGCCCTCTTTCCTCCTCCACGAGGTAAGACACAAACGGACTTGCCCTAAAGGGAAGAAGCCTTCTGAGTCCGGCAGAGAGGCAGCCTCTCCCACTCAGCGTCACCCCACGACTGAGCCCCTGGTATGTGTCCGAGACAGGGAGATAGCCGTAACCCCGAGCTTTTCCACAATGTAGTATAGGCCTCACCCTCAAGCTCACGTCAATTTCATAGAGAAAACACCAGGCATCGGTGTGCTTTCCTGTGGCAAGGATACTTTGCTTTCATTCCTTAGGTGGCACATTGGCTCAGGACGGCCTTAGCCGAAGGACTCACGGTGTGCAGCCCTATTTATTGAGATCAGCGCCTCTGGCTCTTTCTCGGATGAAACCAAGTGGGCAAAGAGCCGTTCCTAAGCTGGGGTCCCTGGGAGCTTTCCCTAGTCTACACCAGAACAGCACTCTAAGGGAGAGGAGACGCGGAGGTTTGGTACCAAAATCTCCTATTCTGTAGAGAAGCATTTCGTTGTAGGCGGGTTCCATCAGCCTTGCCGTATTTTCTCAGCTGGCTAGGATGGAGGGCAGGCAGTCAGTTGGCAGGCTGACCTGAGGCCCTGCTTCCCCGACTGTGATACAGAACCCCCGCCTGCTGCAGCCCAAAGGGACGGCTTATGGTAAGGGAAAAACCGTGTGTTGGAAAGTTTCTGCCTAACCCTCGCACAAGCACAAGCATATGGGTCAGTGGTCAAAGACTTTCCCCACAAGTTTACCATGTTTGCTCCCATCTAGCCTCCGAAGGCCGAGGTTACCTAGCTGGGGATCACACTTCAGGAAAGGTACTCATGCTGCTTGTGACTGCAAGTTGTTTCACCAGGCAGCCCAAATCGAATACACCCACTTGCATTTTCCAGGGGCAGAGCAAAAGGTGTCAACTTACAGGCCTCCAGCCTGGGAGGGGAACATACACTTTCTGAATGGGAAAGAAGCTCATGCCTTCAGTGTGAAAGGCCACTATGCCTCTTTGCTTTGGCAGCCCAGGGGTAGCGTCGGCTCTGAAATGCTTCCAAAGGAGCAGAGTCAGAGAACCTTTGAACCTCAGAGCAGGTGCAGCCGCGAACAAGGTCTGCTCTTGGCCTGAGAACACCCACTGCCCAGCGCTTCTTTTGGGTACACACGTGTAGAGGAAGGTTGTTGAATTCTGCTGCGTGATAACTTCTCCGGGCCACGTAGTGTGAGGGCCAGTAGAGTGGCCCTCCATCTCATCCCAGCTTCATGTGCCGGGTGTATAAGGCAAACTCCCTGCTTGAATCCCTCCGTGGGCTACGTAAGCTCCAGAGAAAGATGGATGATTGGGACCCAGGCTGGTATCTAGGTTAATGTTCTGTGCCTCAACTTCGCAGCTGTTCTCTCTAAGCGGGTCCCAAAGGCTCTCTGGAAGAGTTTCCTTAGAGGCTCAGAAACAGGAAATTAGCCGACAGGCCCACGGGGATGCCAGTTCTCTGCAGCAACAACGCTACCAGCGTCAGACACTTGGGTTCTCTTTGGTAAATGGAAGAACAACTCTGCTTGGAAGCTTCTGCCATCCAGTTTGAGAGTCGCACTTCCACCGCAGCCTAGGATTCCATGTGTTGCCATGCCGCCACAATTTCCAATTCTTAGGCCTATGACGGCAGAGTGTCTGGCAGTTCTCAAAGAGACCTTAGGAATGCAGGCGTTTTGGCTCCTTCCACCGAGAAAGCAGCTCCTCCAGATCCTCTGTCGTTAGGTATTTCATGTTAGAATATCTCTAGGCGCCCTCTTTCCTCCTCCACGAGGTAAGACACAAACGGACTTGCCCTAAAGGGAAGAAGCCTTCTGAGTCCGGCAGAGAGGCAGCCTCTCCCACTCAGCGTCACCCCACGACTGAGCCCCTGGTATGTGTCCGAGACAGGGAGATAGCCGTAACCCCGAGCTTTTCCACAATGTAGTATAGGCCTCACCCTCAAGCTCACGTCAATTTCATAGAGAAAACACCAGGCCTCGGTGTGCTTTCCTGTGGCAAGGAAACTTTGCTTTCATTCCTTAGGTGGCACATTGGCTCAGGACGGCCCTAGCCGAAGGACTCACGGTGTGCAGCCCTATTTATTGAGATCAGCTCCTCTGGCTCTTTCTCGGATCAAATCAATTGGGCAAAGAGCCGTTCCTAAGCTGGGGTCCCTGGGAGCTTTCCCTAGTCTACACCAGAACAGCACTCTGAGGGAGAGGAGACGCGGAGGTTTGGTAGCAAAATCTCCTATTCTGAAGAGAAACATTTCGTTGTAGGCGGGTTCCATCAGCCTTGCCGTATTTTCTCAGCTGCCTAGGATGGAGGGCAGGCAGTCAGTTGGCAGGCTCACCTGAGGCCCAGCTTCCCCTACTGTGATTCAGAACCCCCGCCTGCTGCAGCCCAAAGGGACGGCTTATGGTAAGGGGAAAACCCGGTGTTGGAAAGTTCCTGCCTAACCCTCGCACAAGCACAAGCATATGGGTCAGTGGTCAAAGACTTTCCCCACAAGTTTACCATGTTTGCTCCCATCTAGCCTCCGAAGGCCGAAGTTACCTAGCTGGGGATCACGCTTCAGGAAAGGTACTCATGCTGCTTGGGACTGCAAGTTGTTTCTCCAGGCAGCCCAAATCCAGTACACCCACTTGCATTTTCCAGGGGCAGAGCAAAAGGTGTCAACTTACAGGCCTCCAGCCTGGGAGGGGAACATACACTTTCTGAATGGGAAAGAAGCTCATGCCTTCAGTGTGAAAGGCCACTATGCCTCTTTGCTTTGGCAGCCCAGGGGTAGCGTCGGCTCTGAAATGCTTCCAAAGGAGCAGAGTCAGAGAACCTTTGAACCTCAGAGCAGGTGCAGCCGCGAACAAGGTCTGCTCTTGGCCTGAGAGCACCCACTGCCCAGCGCTTCTTTTGGGTACCCACGTGTAGAGGAAGGTTGTTGAATTCTGCTGCGTGATAACTTCTCCGGGCCACGTAGTGTGAGGGCCAGTAGAGTGGCCCTCCATCTCATCCCAGCTTCATGTGCCGGGTGTATAAGGCAAACTCCCTGCTTGAATCCCTCCGTGGGCTACGTAAACTCCATAGAAAGATGGATGATTGGGACCCAGGGCTGGTACCTAGGTTAATGTTCTGTGCCTCAACTTCGCAGCTGTTCTCTCTAAGCGGGTCCCAAAGGCTCTCTGGAAGAGTTTCCTTAGAGGCTCAGAAACAGGAAATTAGCCGACAGGCCCACGGGGATGCCAGTTCTCTGCAGCAACAACGCTACCAGCGTCAGGCACTTGGGATCTCTTTGGTAAATGGAAGAACAACTCTGCTTGGAAGCTTCTGCCATCCAGTTTGAGAGTCGCACTTCCACCGCAGCCTAGGATTCCAAGTGTTGCCATGCCGCCACAATTTCCAATTCTTAGGCCTATGACGGCAGAGTGTCTGGCAGTTCTCAAAGAGACCTTATGAGGCGTTTTGGCTCCTTCCACCGAGAAAGCAGCTCCTCCAGATCCTCTGTCGTTAGGTATTTCATGTTAGAATATCTCTAGGCGCCCTATTTCCTCCTCCACGAGGTAAGACACAAACGGACTTGCCCTAAAGGGAAGAAGTCTTCTGAGTCCGGCAGAGAGGCAGCCTCTCCCACTCAGCATCCCCCCACGACTGAGCCCCAGGTATGGGTCCGAGACACGGAGAAAGACAGCCGTAACCCCGAGCTTTTCCACAATCTAGTATAGGCCTCACCCTCAAGCTCACGTCAATTTCATAGAGAAAACACCAGGCCTCGGTGTGCTTTCCTGTGGCAAGGAAACTTTGCTTTCATTCCTTAGGTGGCACATTGGCTCAGGACGGCCCTAGCCGAAGGACTCACGGTGTGCAGCCCTATTTGTTGAGATCAGCCCCTCTGGCTCTTTCTCGGGTGAAACCAAGTGGGCAAAGAGCCGTTCCTAAGCTGTGGTCCCTGGGAGCTTTCCCTAGTCTACACCAGAACAGCACTCTGAGGGAGAGGAGACGCGGAGGTTTGGTAGCAAAATCTCCTATTCTGAAGAGAAACATTTCGTTGTAGGCGGGTTCCATCAGCCTTGCCGTATTTTCTCAGCTGCCTAGGATGGAGGGCAGGCAGTCAGTTGGCAGGCTCACCTGAGGCCCTGCTTCCCCGACTGTGATTCAGAACCCCCGCCTGCTGCAGCCCGAAGGGACGGCTTATGGTAAGGGAAAAACCCTGTGTTGGAAAGTTCCTGCCTAACCCTCGCACAAGCACAAGCATATGGGTCAGTGGTCAAAGACTTTCCCCACAAGTTTACCATGTTTGCTCCCATCTAGCCTCCGAAGGCCGAAGTTACCTAGCTGGGGATCACGCTTCAGGAAAGGTACTCATGCTGCTTGGGACTGCAAGTTGTTTCTCCAGGCAGCCCAAATCCAGTACACCCACTTGCATTTTCCAGGGGCAGAGCAAAAGGTGTCAACTTACAGGCCTCCAGCCTGGGAGGGGAACATACACTTTCTGAATGGGAAAGAAGCTCATGCCTTCAGTGTGAAAGGCCACTATGCCTCTTTGCTTTGGCAGCCCAGGGGTAGCGTCGGCTCTGAAATGCTTCCAAAGGAGCAGAGTCAGAGAACCTTTGAACCTCAGAGCAGGTGCAGCCGCGAACAAGGTCTGCTCTTGGCCTGAGAACACCCACTGCCCAGCGCTTCTTTTGGGTACCCACGTGTAGAGGAAGGTTGTTGAATTCTGCTGCGTGATAACTTCTCCGGGCCACGTAGTGTGAGGGCCAGTAGAGTGGCCCTCCATCTCATCCCAGCTTCATGTGCCGGGTGTATAAGGCAAACTCCCTGCTTGAATCCCTCCGTGGGCTACGTAAACTCCATAGAAAGATGGATGATTGGGACCCAGGGCTGGTACCTAGGTTAATGTTCTGTGCCTCAACTTCGCAGCTGTTCTCTCTAAGCGTGTCCCAAAGGCTCTCTGGAAGAGTTTCCTTAGAGGCTCAGAAACAGGAAAGTAGCCGACAGGCCCACGGGGATGCCAGTTCTCTGAGGCAACAACGCTACCAGCGTCAGGCACTTGGGTTCTCTTTGGTAAATGGAAGAACAACTCTGCTTGGAAGCTTCTGCCATCCAGTTTGAGAGTCGCACTTCCCCCGCAGCCTAGGATTCCATGTGTTGCCATGCCGCCACAATTTCCAATTCTTAGGCCTATGACAGCAGAGTGTCTGGCAGTTCTCAAAGAGACCTTAGGAATGCAGGCGTTTTTGCTCCTTTCACCGAGAAAGCAGCTCCTCCAGATTCTCTGTCGTTAGGTATTTCAAGTTCGAATATCTCTAGGCGCCCTCTTTCCTCCTCCACGAGGTAAGACACAAACGGACTTGCCCTAAAGTGAAGAAGCCTTCTGAGTCCGGCAGAGAGGCAGCCTCTCCCACTCAGCATCCCCCCACGACTGAGCCCCTGGTATGGGTCCGAGACACGGAGAAAGACAGCCGTAACCCCGAGCTTTTCCACAATGTAGTATAGGCCTCACCCGCAAGCTCACGTCAATATCATAGAGAAAACACCAGGCATCGGTGTGCTTTCCTGTGGCAAGGAAACTTTGCTTTCATTCCTTAGGTGGCACATTGGCTCAGGACGGCCCTAGCCGAAGGACTCACGGTGTGCAGCCCTATTTATTGAGATCAGCACCTCTGGCTCTTTCTCGGATGAAACCAAGTGGGCAAAGAGCCGTTCCTAAGCTGGGGTCCCTGGGAGCTTTCCCTAGTCTACACCAGAACAGCACTCTAAGGGAGAGGAGACGCGGAGGTTTGGTACCAAAATCTCCTATTCTGAAGAGAAGCATTTCGTTGTAGGCGGGTTCCATCAGCCTTGCCGTATTTTCTCAGCTGGCTAGGATGGAGGGCAGGCAGTCAGTTGGCAGGCTGACCTGAGGCCCTGCTTCCCCGACTGTGATACAGAACCCCCGCCTGCTGCAGCCCAAAGGGACGGCTTATGGTAAGGGAAAAACCGTGTGTTGGAAAGTTTCTGCCTAACCCTCGCACAAGCACAAGCATATGGGTCAGTGGTCAAAGACTTTCCCCACAAGTTTACCATGTTTGCTCCCATCTAGCCTCCGAAGGCCGAGGTTACCTAGCTGGGGATCACACTTCAGGAAAGGTACTCATGCTGCTTGTGACTGCAAGTTGTTTCACCAGGCAGCCCAAATCGAATACACCCACTTGCATTTTCCAGGGGCAGAGCAAAAGGTGTCAACTTACAGGCCTCCAGCCTGGGAGGGGAACATACACTTTCTGAATGGGAAAGAAGCTCATGCCTTCAGTGTGAAAGGCCACTATGCCTCTTTGCTTTGGCAGCCCAGGGGTAGCGTCGGCTCTGAAATGCTTCCAAAGGAGCAGAGTCAGAGAACCTTTGAACCTCAGAGCAGGTGCAGCCGCGAACAAGGTCTGCTCTTGGCCTGAGAACACCCACTGCCCAGCGCTTCTTTTGGGTACACACGTGTAGAGGAAGGTTGTTGAATTCTGCTGCGTGATAATGTCTCCGGGCCACGTAGTGTGAGGGCCAGTAGAGTGGCCCTCCATCTCATCCCAGCTTCATGTGCCGGGTGTATAAGGCAAACTCCCTGCTTGAATCCCTCCGTGGGCTACGTAAGCTCCAGAGAAAGATGGATGATTGGGACCCAGGCTGGTATCTAGGTTAATGTTCTGTGCCTCAACTTCGCAGCTGTTCTCTCTAAGCGGGTCCCAAAGGCTCTCTGGAAGAGTTTCCTTAGAGGCTCAGAAACAGGAAATTAGCCGACAGGCCCACGGGGATGCCAGTTCTCTGCAGCAACAACGCTACCAGCGTCAGGCACTTGGGATCTCTTTGGTAAATGGAAGAACAACTCTGCTTGGAAGCTTCTGCCATCCAGTTTGAGAGTCGCACTTCCACCGCAGCCTAGGATTCCAAGTGTTGCCATGCCGCCACAATTTCCAATTCTTAGGCCTATGACGGCAGAGTGTCTGGCAGTTCTCAAAGAGACCTTATGAGGCGTTTTGGCTCCTTCCACCGAGAAAGCAGCTCCTCCAGATCCTCTGTCGTTAGGTATTTCATGTTAGAATATCTCTAGGCGCCCTCTTTCCTCCTCCACGAGGTAAGACACAAACGGACTTGCCCTAAAGGGAAGAAGCCTTCTGAGTCCGGCAGAGAGGCAGCCTCTCCCCCTCAGCATCCCCCCACGACTGAGCCCCAGGTATGGGTCCGAGACACGGAGAAAGACAGCCGTAACCCCGAGCTTTTCCACAATCTAGTATAGGCCTCACCCGAAAGCTCACGTCAATTTCATAGAGAAAACACCAGGCCTCGGTGTGCTTTCCTGTGGCAAGGAAACTTTGCTTTCATTCCTTAGGTGGCACATTGGCTCAGGACGGCCCTAGCCGAAGGACTCACGGTGTGCAGCCTTATTTATTGAGATCAGCCCCTCTGGCTCTTTCTCGGATGAAACCAAGTGGGCAAAGAGCCGTTCCTAAGCTGTGGTCCCTGGGAGCTTTCCCTAGTCTACACCAGAACAGCACTCTGAGGGAGAGGAGACGCGGAGGTTTGGTAGCAAAATCTCCTATTCTGAAGAGAAACATTTCGTTGTAGGCGGGTTCCATCAGCCTTGCCGTATTTTCTCAGCTGGCTAGGATGGAGGGCAGGCAGTCAGTTGGCAGACTCACCTGAGGCCCTGCTTCCCCGACTGTGATTCAGAACCCCCGCCTGCTGCAGCCCAAAGGGACGGCTTATGGTAAGGGAAAAACCCTGTGTTGGAAAGTTCCTGCCTAACCCTCGCACAAGCACAAGCATATGGGTCAGTGGTCAAAGACTTTCCCCACAAGTTTACCATGTTTGCTCCCATCTAGCCTCCGAAGGCCGAGGTTACCTAGCTGGGGATCACACTTCAGGAAAGGTACTCATGCTGCTTGGGACTGCAAGTTGTTTCACCAGGCAGCCCAAATAGAGTACACCCACTTGCATTTTCCAGGGGCAGAGCAAAAGGTGTCAACTTACAGGCCTCCAGCCTGGGAGGGGAACATACACTTTCTGAATGACAAAGAAGCTCATGCCTTCAGTGTGAAAGGCCACTATGCCTCTTTGCTTTGGCAGCCCAGGGGTAGCGTCGGCTCTGAAATGCTTCCAAAGGAGCAGAGTCAGAGAACCTTTGAACCTCAGAGCAGGTGCAGCCGCGAACAAGGTCTGCTCTTGGCCTGAGAACACCCACTGCCCAGCGCTTCTTTTGGGTACCCACGTGTAGAGGAAGGTTGTTGAATTCTGCTGCGTGATAACTTCTCCGGGCCACGTAGTGTGAGGGCCAGTAGAGTGGCCCTCCATCTCATCCCAGCTTCATGTGCCGGGTGTATAAGGCAAACTCCCTGCTTGAATCCCTCCGTGGGCTACGTAAACTCCATAGAAAGATGGATGATTGGGACCCAGGGCTGGTACCTAGGTTAATGTTCTGTGCCTCAACTTCGCAGCTGTTCTCTCTAAGCGTGTCCCAAAGGCTCTCTGGAAGAGTTTCCTTAGAGGCTCAGAAACAGGAAAGTAGCCGACAGGCCCACGGGGATGCCAGTTCTCTGAGGCAACAACGCTACCAGCGTCAGGCACTTGGGTTCTCTTTGGTAAATGGAAGAACAACTGTGCTTGGAAGCTTCTGCCATCCAGTTTGAGAGTCGCACTTCCCCCGCAGCCTAGGATTCCATGTGTTGCCATGCCGCCACAATTTCCAATTCTTAGGCCTATGACAGCAGAGTGTCTGGCAGTTCTCAAAGAGACCTTAGGAATGCAGGCGTTTTTGCTCCTTTCACCGAGAAAGCAGCTCCTCCAGATTCTCTGTCGTTAGGTATTTCAAGTTCGAATATCTCTAGGCGCCCTCTTTCCTCCTCCACGAGGTAAGACACAAACGGACTTGCCCTAAAGTGAAGAAGCCTTCTGAGTCCGGCAGAGAGGCAGCCTCTCCCACTCAGCATCCCCCCACGACTGAGCCCCTGGTATGGGTCCGAGACACGGAGAAAGACAGCCGTAACCCCGAGCTTTTCCACAATGTAGTATAGGCCTCACCCGCAAGCTCACGTCAATATCATAGAGAAAACACCAGGCATCGGTGTGCTTTCCTGTGGCAAGGAAACTTTGCTTTCATTCCTTAGGTGGCACATTGGCTCAGGACGGCCCTAGCCGAAGGACTCACGGTGTGCAGCCCTATTTATTGAGATCAGCGCCTCTGGCTCTTTCTCGGATGAAACCAAGTGGGCAAAGAGCCGTTCCTAAGCTGGGGTCCCTGGGAGCTTTCCCTAGTCTACACCAGAACAGCACTCTAAGGGAGAGGAGACGCGGAGGTTTGGTACCAAAATCTCCTATTCTGAAGAGAAGCATTTCGTTGTAGGCGGGTTCCATCAGCCTTGCCGTATTTTCTCAGCTGGCTAGGATGGAGGGCAGGCAGTCAGTTGGCAGGGTGACCTGAGGCCCTGCTTCCCCGACTGTGACACAGAACCCCCGCCTGCTGCAGCCCAAAGGGACGGCTTATGGTAAGGGAAAAACCGTGTGTTGGAAAGTTTCTGCCTAACCCTCGCACAAGCACAAGCATATGGGTCAGTGGTCAAAGACTTTCCCCACAAGTTTACCATGTTTGCTCCCATCTAGCCTCCGAAGGCCGAGGTTACCTAGCTGGGGATCACACTTCAGGAAAGGTACTCATGCTGCTTGTGACTGCAAGTTGTTTCACCAGGCAGCCCAAATCGAATACACCCACTTGCATTTTCCAGGGGCAGAGCAAAAGGTGTCAACTTACAGGCCTCCAGCCTGGGAGGGGAACATACACTTTCTGAATGGGAAAGAAGCTCATGCCTTCAGTGTGAAAGGCCACTATGCCTCTTTGCTTTGGCAGCCCAGGGGTAGCGTCGGCTCTGAAATGCTTCCAAAGGAGCAGAGTCAGAGAACCTTTGAACCTCAGAGCAGGTGCAGCCGCGAACAAGGTCTGCTCTTGGCCTGAGAACACCCACTGCCCAGCGCTTCTTTTGGGTACACACGTGTAGAGGAAGGTTGTTGAATTCTGCTGCGTGATAATGTCTCCGGTCCACGTAGTGTGAGGGCCAGTAGAGTGGCCCTCCATCTCATCCCAGCTTCATGTGCCGGGTGTATAAGGCAAACTCCCTGCTTGAATCCCTCCGTGGGCTACGTAAGCTCCAGAGAAAGATGGATGATTGGGACCCAGGCTGGTATCTAGGTTAATGTTCTGTGCCTCAACTTCGCAGCTGTTCTCTCTAAGCGGGTCCCAAAGGCTCTCTGGAAGAGTTTCCTTAGAGGCTCAGAAACAGGAAATTAGCCGACAGGCCCACGGGGATGCCAGTTCTCTGCAGCAACAACGCTACCAGCGTCAGGCACTTGGGATCTCTTTGGTAAATGGAAGAACAACTCTGCTTGGAAGCTTCTGCCATCCAGTTTGAGAGTCGCACTTCCACCGCAGCCTAGGATTCCAAGTGTTGCCATGCCGCCACAATTTCCAATTCTTAGGCCTATGACGGCAGAGTGTCTGGCAGTTCTCAAAGAGACCTTATGAGGCGTTTTGGCTCCTTCCACCGAGAAAGCAGCTCCTCCAGATCCTCTGTCGTTAGGTATTTCATGTTAGAATATCTCTAGGCGCCCTATTTCCTCCTCCACGAGGTAAGACACAAACGGACTTGCCCTAAAGGGAAGAAGTCTTCTGAGTCCGGCAGAGAGGCAGCCTCTCCCCCTCAGCATCCCCCCACGACTGAGCCCCAGGTATGGGTCCGAGACACGGAGAAAGACAGCCGTAACCCCGAGCTTTTCCACAATCTAGTATAGGCCTCACCCGAAAGCTCACGTCAATTTCATAGAGAAAACACCAGGCCTCGGTGTGCTTTCCTGTGGCAAGGAAACTTTGCTTTCATTCCTTAGGTGGCACATTGGCTCAGGACGGCCCTAGCCGAAGGACTCACGGTGTGCAGCCTTATTTATTGAGATCAGCCCCTCTGGCTCTTTCTCGGATGAAACCAAGTGGGCAAAGAGCCGTTCCTAAGCTGTGGTCCCTGGGAGCTTTCCCTAGTCTACACCAGAACAGCACTCTGAGGGAGAGGAGACGCGGAGGTTTGGTAGCAAAATCTCCTATTCTGAAGAGAAACATTTCGTTGTAGGCGGGTTCCATCAGCCTTGCCGTATTTTCTCAGCTGCCTAGGATGGAGGGCAGGCAGTCAGTTGGCAGACTCACCTGAGGCCCTGCTTCCCCGACTGTGATTCAGAACCCCCGCCTGCTGCAGCCCAAAGGGACGGCTTATGGTAAGGGAAAAACCCTGTGTTGGAAAGTTCCTGCCTAACCCTCGCACAAGCACAAGCATATGGGTCAGTGGTCAAAGACTTTCCCCACAAGTTTACCATGTTTGCTCCCATCTAGCCTCCGAAGGCCGAGGTTACCTAGCTGGGGATCACACTTCAGGAAAGGTACTCATGCTGCTTGGGACTGCAAGTTGTTTCACCAGGCAGCCCAAATAGAGTACACCCACTTGCATTTTCCAGGGGCAGAGCAAAAGGTGTCAACTTACAGGCCTCCAGCCTGGGAGGGGAACATACACTTTCTGAATGACAAAGAAGCTCATGCCTTCAGTGTGAAAGGCCACTATGCCTCTTTGCTTTGGCAGCCCAGGGGTAGCGTCGTCTCTGAAATGCTTCCAAAGGAGCAGAGTCAGAGAACCTTTGAACCTCAGAGCAGGTGCAGCCGCGAACAAGGTCTGCTCTTGGCCTGAGAACACCCACTGCCCAGCGCTTCTTTTGGGTACCCACGTGTAGAGGAAGGTTGTTGAATTCTGCTGCGTGATAACTTCTCCGGGCCACGTAGTGTGAGGGCCAGTAGAGTGGCCCTCCATCTCATCCAAGCTTCATGTGCCGGGTGTATAAGGCAAACTCCCTGCTTGAATCCCTCCGTGGGCTACGTAACCTCCAGAGAAAGATGGATGATTGGGACCCAGGGCTGGTATCTAGGTTAATGTTCTGTGCCTCAACTTCGCAGCTGTTCTCTCTAAGCGGGTCCCAAAGGCTTTCTGGAAGAGTTTCCTTAGAGGCTCAGAAACAGGAAAGTAGCCGACAGGCCCATGGGGATGCCAGTTCTCTGCAGCAACAACGCTACCAGCGTCAGACACTTGGGTTCTCTTTGGTAAATGGAAGAACAACTCTGTTTGGAAGCTTCTGCCATCCAGTTTGAGAGTCGCACTTCCACCGCAGCCTAGGATTCCATGTGTTGCCATGCCGCCACAATTTCCAATTCTTAGGCCTATGACAGCAGAGTGTCTGGCAGTTCTCAAAGAGACCTTAGGAATGCAGGCGTTTTGGCTCCTTCCACCGAGAAAGCAGCTCCTCCAGATCCTCTGTCGTTAGGTATTTCATGTTAGAATATCTCTAGGCGCCCTCTTTCCTCCTCCACGAGGTAAGACACAAACGGACTTGCCCTAAAGGGAAGAAGCCTTCAGAGTCCGGCAGAGAGGCAGCCTCTCCCACTCAGCGTCACCCCCGACTGAGCCCCTGGTATGTGTCCGAGACAGGGAGATAGCCGTAACCCCGAGCTTTTCCACAATGTAGTATAGGCCTCACCCTCAAGCTCACGTCAATTTCATAGAGAAAACACCAGGCCTCGGTGTGCTTTCCTGTGGCAAGGAAACTTTGCTTTCATTCCTTAGGTGGCACATTGGCTCAGGACGGCCCTACCCGCAGGACTCACGGTGTTCAGCCCTATTTATTGAGATCAGCCCCTCTGGCTCTTTCTCGGATGAAACCAAGTGGGCAAAGAGCCGTTCCTAAGCTGGGGTCCCTGGGAGCTTTACCTAGTCTACACCAGAACAGCACTCTGAGGGAGAGGAGACGCGGAGGTTTGGTAGCAATATCTCCTATTCTGAAGAGAAACATTTCGTTGTAGGCGGGTTCCATCAGCCTTGCCGTATTTTCTCAGCTGCCTAGGATGGAGGGCAGGCAGTCAGTTGGCAGGCTCACCTGAGGCCCAGCTTCCCCTACTGTGATTCAGAACCCCCGCCTGCTGCAGCCCAAAGGGACGGCTTATGGTAAGGGAAAAACGCTGTGTTGGAAAGTTCCTGCCTAACCCTCGCACAAGCACAAGCATATGGGTCAGTGGTCAAAGACTTTCCCCACAAGTTTACCATGTTTGCTCCCATCTAGCCTCCGAAGGCCGAGGTTACCTAGCTGGAGATCACACTTCAGGAAAGGTACTCATGCTGCATGTGACTGCAAGTTGTTTCACCAGGCAGCCCAAATCGAGTACACCCACTTGCATTTTCCAGGGGCAGAGCAAAAGGTGTCAACTTACAGGCCTCCAGCCTGGGAGGGGAACATACACTTTCTGAATGGGAAAGAAGCTCATGCCTTCAGTGTGAAAGGCCACTATGCCTCTTTGCTTTGGCAGCCCAGGGGTAGCGTCGGCTCTGAAATGCTTCCAAAGGAGCAGAGTCAGAGAACCTTTGAACCTCAGAGCAGGTGCAGCCGCGAACAAGGTCTGCTCTTGGCCTGAGAGCACCCACTGCCCAGCGCTTCTTTTGGGTACACACGTGTAGAGGAAGGTTGTTGAATTCTGCTGCGTGATAACTTCTCCGGGCACGTAGGGTGAGGGCCAGTAGAGTGGCCCTCCATCTCATCCCAGCTTCATGTGCCGGGTGTATAAGGCAAACTCCCTGCTTGAATCCCTCCGTGGGCTACGTAAACTCCAGAGAAAGATGGATGATTGGGACCCAGGCTGGTATCTAGGTTAATGTTCTGTGCCTCAACTTCGCAGCTGTTCTCTCTAAGCGGGTCCCAAAGGCTCTCTGGAAGAGTTTCCTTAGAGGCTCAGAAACAGGAAATTAGCCGACAGGCCCACGGGGATGCCAGTTCTCTGCAGCAACAACGCTACCAGCGTCAGGCACTTGGGATCTCTTTGGTAAATGGAAGAACAACTCTGCTTGGAAGCTTCTGCCATCCAGTTTGAGAGTCGCACTTCCACCGCAGCCCAGGATTCCAAGTGTTGCCATGCCGCCGCAATTTCCAATTCTTAGGCCTATGACGGCAGAGTGTCTGGCAGTTCTCAAAGAGACCTTAGGAATGCAGGCGTTTTTGCTCCTTTCACCGAGAAAGCAGCTCCTCCAGATCCTCTGTCGTTAGGTATTTCATGTTAGAATATCTCTAGGCGCCCTCTTTCCTCCTCCACGAGGTAAGACACAAACGGACTTGCCCTAAAGGGAAGAAGCCTTCTGAGTCCGGCAGAGAGGCAGCCTCTCCCACTCAGCGTCACCCCACGACTGAGCCCCTGGTATGTGTCCGAGACAGGGAGATAGCCGTAACCCCGAGCTTTTCCACAATGTAGTATAGGCCTCACCCTCAAGCTCACGTCAATTTCATAGAGAAAACACCAGGCATCGGTGTGCTTTCCTGTGGCAAGGATACTTTGCTTTCATTCCTTAGGTGGCACATTGGCTCAGGACGGCCTTAGCCGAAGGACTCACGGTGTGCAGCCCTATTTATTGAGATCAGCGCCTCTGGCTCTTTCTCGGATGAAACCAAGTGGGCAAAGAGCCGTTCCTAAGCTGGGGTCCCTGGGAGCTTTCCCTAGTCTACACCAGAACAGCACTCTAAGGGAGAGGAGACGCGGAGGTTTGGTACCAAAATCTCCTATTCTGTAGAGAAGCATTTCGTTGTAGGCGGGTTCCATCAGCCTTGCCGTATTTTCTCAGCTGGCTAGGATGGAGGGCAGGCAGTCAGTTGGCAGGCTGACCTGAGGCCCTGCTTCCCCGACTGTGATACAGAACCCCCGCCTGCTGCAGCCCAAAGGGACGGCTTATGGTAAGGGAAAAACCGTGTGTTGGAAAGTTTCTGCCTAACCCTCGCACAAGCACAAGCATATGGGTCAGTGGTCAAAGACTTTCCCCACAAGTTTACCATGTTTGCTCCCATCTAGCCTCCGAAGGCCGAGGTTACCTAGCTGGGGATCACACTTCAGGAAAGGTACTCATGCTGCTTGTGACTGCAAGTTGTTTCACCAGGCAGCCCAAATCGAATACACCCACTTGCATTTTCCAGGGGCAGAGCAAAAGGTGTCAACTTACAGGCCTCCAGCCTGGGAGGGGAACATACACTTTCTGAATGGGAAAGAAGCTCATGCCTTCAGTGTGAAAGGCCACTATGCCTCTTTGCTTTGGCAGCCCAGGGGTAGCGTCGGCTCTGAAATGCTTCCAAAGGAGCAGAGTCAGAGAACCTTTGAACCTCAGAGCAGGTGCAGCCGCGAACAAGGTCTGCTCTTGGCCTGAGAACACCCACTGCCCAGCGCTTCTTTTGGGTACCCACGTGTAGAGGAAGGTTGTTGAATTCTGCTGCGTGATAACTTCTCCGGGCCACGTAGTGTGAGGGCCAGTAGAGTGGCCCTCCATCTCATCCCAGCTTCATGTGCCGGGTGTATAAGGCAAACTCCCTGCTTGAATCCCTCCGTGGGCTACGTAACCTCCAGAGAAAGATGGATGATTGGGACCCAGGGCTGGTATCTAGGTTAATGTTCTGTGCCTCAACTTCGCAGCTGTTCTCTCTAAGCGGGTCCCAAAGGCTTTCTGGAAGAGTTTCCTTAGAGGCTCAGAAACAGGAAAGTAGCCGACAGGCCCATGGGGATGCCAGTTCTCTGCAGCAACAACGCTACCAGCGTCAGACACTTGGGTTCTCTTTGGTAAATGGAAGAACAACTCTGTTTGGAAGCTTCTGCCATCCAGTTTGAGAGTCGCACTTCCACCGCAGCCTAGGATTCCATGTGTTGCCATGCCGCCACAATTTCCAATTCTTAGGCCTATGACAGCAGAGTGTCTGGCAGTTCTCAAAGAGACCTTAGGAATGCAGGCGTTTTGGCTCCTTCCACCGAGAAAGCAGCTCCTCCAGATCCTCTGTCGTTAGGTATTTCATGTTAGAATATCTCTAGGCGCCCTCTTTCCTCCTCCACGAGGTAAGACACAAACGGACTTGCCCTAAAGGGAAGAAGCCTTCAGAGTCCGGCAGAGAGGCAGCCTCTCCCACTCAGCGTCACCCCCGACTGAGCCCCTGGTATGTGTCCGAGACAGGGAGATAGCCGTAACCCCGAGCTTTTCCACAATGTAGTATAGGCCTCACCCTCAAGCTCACGTCAATTTCATAGAGAAAACACCAGGCCTCGGTGTGCTTTCCTGTGGCAAGGAAACTTTGCTTTCATTCCTTAGGTGGCACATTGGCTCAGGACGGCCCTACCCGCAGGACTCACGGTGTTCAGCCCTATTTATTGAGATCAGCCCCTCTGGCTCTTTCTCGGATGAAACCAAGTGGGCAAAGAGCCGTTCCTAAGCTGGGGTCCCTGGGAGCTTTACCTAGTCTACACCAGAACAGCACTCTGAGGGAGAGGAGACGCGGAGGTTTGGTAGCAATATCTCCTATTCTGAAGAGAAACATTTCGTTGTAGGCGGGTTCCATCAGCCTTGCCGTATTTTCTCAGCTGCCTAGGATGGAGGGCAGGCAGTCAGTTGGCAGGCTCACCTGAGGCCCAGCTTCCCCTACTGTGATTCAGAACCCCCGCCTGCTGCAGCCCAAAGGGACGGCTTATGGTAAGGGAAAAACGCTGTGTTGGAAAGTTCCTGCCTAACCCTCGCACAAGCACAAGCATATGGGTCAGTGGTCAAAGACTTTCCCCACAAGTTTACCATGTTTGCTCCCATCTAGCCTCCGAAGGCCGAGGTTACCTAGCTGGAGATCACACTTCAGGAAAGGTACTCATGCTGCATGTGACTGCAAGTTGTTTCACCAGGCAGCCCAAATCGAGTACACCCACTTGCATTTTCCAGGGGCAGAGCAAAAGGTGTCAACTTACAGGCCTCCAGCCTGGGAGGGGAACATACACTTTCTGAATGGGAAAGAAGCTCATGCCTTCAGTGTGAAAGGCCACTATGCCTCTTTGCTTTGGCAGCCCAGGGGTAGCGTCGGCTCTGAAATGCTTCCAAAGGAGCAGAGTCAGAGAACCTTTGAACCTCAGAGCAGGTGCAGCCGCGAACAAGGTCTGCTCTTGGCCTGAGAGCACCCACTGCCCAGCGCTTCTTTTGGGTACACACGTGTAGAGGAAGGTTGTTGAATTCTGCTGCGTGATAACTTCTCCGGGCACGTAGGGTGAGGGCCAGTAGAGTGGCCCTCCATCTCATCCCAGCTTCATGTGCCGGGTGTATAAGGCAAACTCCCTGCTTGAATCCCTCCGTGGGCTACGTAAACTCCAGAGAAAGATGGATGATTGGGACCCAGGCTGGTATCTAGGTTAATGTTCTGTGCCTCAACTTCGCAGCTGTTCTCTCTAAGCGGGTCCCAAAGGCTCTCTGGAAGAGTTTCCTTAGAGGCTCAGAAACAGGAAATTAGCCGACAGGCCCACGGGGATGCCAGTTCTCTGCAGCAACAACGCTACCAGCGTCAGGCACTTGGGATCTCTTTGGTAAATGGAAGAACAACTCTGCTTGGAAGCTTCTGCCATCCAGTTTGAGAGTCGCACTTCCACCGCAGCCCAGGATTCCAAGTGTTGCCATGCCGCCGCAATTTCCAATTCTTAGGCCTATGACGGCAGAGTGTCTGGCAGTTCTCAAAGAGACCTTAGGAATGCAGGCGTTTTTGCTCCTTTCACCGAGAAAGCAGCTCCTCCAGATCCTCTGTCGTTAGGTATTTCATGTTAGAATATCTCTAGGCGCCCTCTTTCCTCCTCCACGAGGTAAGACACAAACGGACTTGCCCTAAAGGGAAGAAGCCTTCTGAGTCCGGCAGAGAGGCAGCCTCTCCCACTCAGCGTCACCCCACGACTGAGCCCCTGGTATGTGTCCGAGACAGGGAGATAGCCGTAACCCCGAGCTTTTCCACAATGTAGTATAGGCCTCACCCTCAAGCTCACGTCAATTTCATAGAGAAAACACCAGGCATCGGTGTGCTTTCCTGTGGCAAGGATACTTTGCTTTCATTCCTTAGGTGGCACATTGGCTCAGGACGGCCTTAGCCGAAGGACTCACGGTGTGCAGCCCTATTTATTGAGATCAGCGCCTCTGGCTCTTTCTCGGATGAAACCAAGTGGGCAAAGAGCCGTTCCTAAGCTGGGGTCCCTGGGAGCTTTCCCTAGTCTACACCAGAACAGCACTCTAAGGGAGAGGAGACGCGGAGGTTTGGTACCAAAATCTCCTATTCTGTAGAGAAGCATTTCGTTGTAGGCGGGTTCCATCAGCCTTGCCGTATTTTCTCAGCTGGCTAGGATGGAGGGCAGGCAGTCAGTTGGCAGGCTGACCTGAGGCCCTGCTTCCCCGACTGTGATACAGAACCCCCGCCTGCTGCAGCCCAAAGGGACGGCTTATGGTAAGGGAAAAACCGTGTGTTGGAAAGTTTCTGCCTAACCCTCGCACAAGCACAAGCATATGGGTCAGTGGTCAAAGACTTTCCCCACAAGTTTACCATGTTTGCTCCCATCTAGCCTCCGAAGGCCGAGGTTACCTAGCTGGGGATCACACTTCAGGAAAGGTACTCATGCTGCTTGTGACTGCAAGTTGTTTCACCAGGCAGCCCAAATCGAATACACCCACTTGCATTTTCCAGGGGCAGAGCAAAAGGTGTCAACTTACAGGCCTCCAGCCTGGGAGGGGAACATACACTTTCTGAATGGGAAAGAAGCTCATGCCTTCAGTGTGAAAGGCCACTATGCCTCTTTGCTTTGGCAGCCCAGGGGTAGCGTCGGCTCTGAAATGCTTCCAAAGGAGCAGAGTCAGAGAACCTTTGAACCTCAGAGCAGGTGCAGCCGCGAACAAGGTCTGCTCTTGGCCTGAGAACACCCACTGCCCAGCGCTTCTTTTGGGTACACACGTGTAGAGGAAGGTTGTTGAATTCTGCTGCGTGATAACTTCTCCGGGCCACGTAGTGTGAGGGCCAGTAGAGTGGCCCTCCATCTCATCCCAGCTTCATGTGCCGGGTGTATTAGGCAAACTCCCTGCTTGAATCCCTCCGTGGGCTACGTAAGCTCCAGAGAAAGATGGATGATTGGGACCCAGGCTGGTATCTAGGTTAATGTTCTGTGCCTCAACTTCGCAGCTGTTCTCTCTAAGCGGGTCCCAAAGGCTCTCTGGAAGAGTTTCCTTAGAGGCTCAGAAACAGGAAATTAGCCGACAGGCCCACGGGGATGCCAGTTCTCTGCAGCAACAACGCTACCAGCGTCAGACACTTGGGTTCTCTTTGGTAAATGGAAGAACAACTCTGCTTGGAAGCTTCTGCCATCCAGTTTGAGAGTCGCACTTCCACCGCAGCCTAGGATTCCATGTGTTGCCATGCCGCCACAATTTCCAATTCTTAGGCCTATGACGGCAGAGTGTCTGGCAGTTCTCAAAGAGACCTTAGGAATGCAGGCGTTTTGGCTCCTTCCACCGAGAAAGCAGCTCCTCCAGATCCTCTGTCGTTAGGTATTTCATGTTAGAATATCTCTAGGCGCCCTCTTTCCTCCTCCACGAGGTAAGACACAAACGGACTTGCCCTAAAGGGAAGAAGCCTTCTGAGTCCGGCAGAGAGGCAGCCTCTCCCACTCAGCGTCACCCCACGACTGAGCCCCTGGTATGTGTCCGAGACAGGGAGATAGCCGTAACACCGAGCTTTTCCACAATGTAGTATAGGCCTCACCCTCAAGCTCACGTCAATTTCATAGAGAAAACACCAGGCCTCGGTGTGCTTTCCTGTGGCAAGGAAACTTTGCTTTCATTCCTTAGGTGGCACATTGGCTCAGGACGGCCCTAGCCGAAGGACTCACGGTGTGCAGCCCTATTTATTGAGATCAGCTCCTCTGGCTCTTTCTCGGATCAAATCAATTGGGCAAAGAGCCGTTCCTAAGCTGGGGTCCCTGGGAGCTTTCCCTAGTCTACACCAGAACAGCACTCTGAGGGAGAGGAGACGCGGAGGTTTGGTAGCAAAATCTCCTATTCTGAAGAGAAACATTTCGTTGTAGGCGGGTTCCATCAGCCTTGCCGTATTTTCTCAGCTGCCTAGGATGGAGGGCAGGCAGTCAGTTGGCAGGCTCACCTGAGGCCCAGCTTCCCCTACTGTGATTCAGAACCCTCGCCTGCTGCAGCCCAAAGGGACGGCTTATGGTAAGGGGAAAACCCGGTGTTGGAAAGTTCCTGCCTAACCCTCGCACAAGCACAAGCATATGGGTCAGTGGTCAAAGAATTTCCCCACAAGTTTACCATGTTTGCTCCCATCTAGCCTCCGAAGGCCGAAGTTACCTAGCTGGGGATCACGCTTCAGGAAAGGTACTCATGCTGCTTGGGACTGCAAGTTGTTTCTCCAGGCAGCCCAAATCCAGTACACCCACTTGCATTTTCCAGGGGCAGAGCAAAAGGTGTCAACTTACAGGCCTCCAGCCTGGGAGGGGAACATACACTTTCTGAATGGGAAAGAAGCTCATGCCTTCAGTGTGAAAGGCCACTATGCCTCTTTGCTTTGGCAGCCCAGGGGTAGCGTCGGCTCTGAAATGCTTCCAAAGGAGCAGAGTCAGAGAACCTTTGAACCTCAGAGCAGGTGCAGCCGCGAACAAGGTCTGCTCTTGGCCTGAGAGCACCCACTGCCCAGCGCTTCTTTTGGGTACCCACGTGTAGAGGAAGGTTGTTGAATTCTGCTGCGTGATAACTTCTCCGGGCCACGTAGTGTGAGGGCCAGTAGAGTGGCCCTCCATCTCATCCCAGCTTCATGTGCCGGGTGTATAAGGCAAACTCCCTGCTTGAATCCCTCCGTGGGCTACGTAAACTCCATAGAAAGATGGATGATTGGGACCCAGGGCTGGTACCTAGGTTAATGTTCTGTGCCTCAACTTCGCAGCTGTTCTCTCTAAGCGTGTCCCAAAGGCTCTCTGGAAGAGTTTCCTTAGAGGCTCAGAAACAGGAAAGTAGCCGACAGGCCCACGGGGATGCCAGTTCTCTGAGGCAACAACGCTACCAGCGTCAGGCACTTGGGTTCTCTTTGGTAAATGGAAGAACAACTCTGCTTGGAAGCTTCTGCCATCCAGTTTGAGAGTCGCACTTCCCCCGCAGCCTAGGATTCCATGTGTTGCCATGCCGCCACAATTTCCAATTCTTAGGCCTATGACAGCAGAGTGTCTGGCAGTTCTCAAAGAGACCTTAGGAATGCAGGCGTTTTTGCTCCTTTCACCGAGAAAGCAGCTCCTCCAGATTCTCTGTCGTTAGGTATTTCAAGTTCGAATATCTCTAGGCGCCCTCTTTCCTCCTCCACGAGGTAAGACACAAACGGACTTGCCCTAAAGTGAAGAAGCCTTCTGAGTCCGGCAGAGAGGCAGCCTCTCCCACTCAGCATCCCCCCACGACTGAGCCCCTGGTATGGGTCCGAGACACGGAGAAAGACAGCCGTAACCCCGAGCTTTTCCACAATGTAGTATAGGCCTCACCCGCAAGCTCACGTCAATATCATAGAGAAAACACCAGGCATCGGTGTGCTTTCCTGTGGCAAGGAAACTTTGCTTTCATTCCTTAGGTGGCACATTGGCTCAGGACGGCCCTAGCCGAAGGACTCACGGTGTGCAGCCCTATTTATTGAGATCAGCGCCTCTGGCTCTTTCTCGGATGAAACCAAGTGGGCAAAGAGCCGTTCCTAAGCTGGGGTCCCTGGGAGCTTTCCCTAGTCTACACCAGAACAGCACTCTAAGGGAGAGGAGACGCGGAGGTTTGGTACCAAAATCTCCTATTCTGAAGAGAAGCATTTCGTTGTAGGCGGGTTCCATCAGCCTTGCCGTATTTTCTCAGCTGGCTAGGATGGAGGGCAGGCAGTCAGTTGGCAGGGTGACCTGAGGCCCTGCTTCCCCGACTGTGATACAGAACCCCCGCCTGCTGCAGCCCAAAGGGACGGCTTATGGTAAGGGAAAAACCGTGTGTTGGAAAGTTTCTGCCTAACCCTCGCACAAGCACAAGCATATGGGTCAGTGGTCAAAGACTTTCCCCACAAGTTTACCATGTTTGCTCCCATCTAGCCTCCGAAGGCCGAGGTTACCTAGCTGGGGATCACACTTCAGGAAAGGTACTCATGCTGCTTGGGACTGCAAGTTGTTTCACCAGGCAGCCCAAATCGAATACACCCACTTGCATTTTCCAGGGGCAGAGCAAAAGGTGTCAACTTACAGGCCTCCAGCCTGGGAGGGGAACATACATTTTCTGAATGGGAAAGAAGCTCATGCCTTCAGTGTGAAAGGCCACTATGCCTCTTTGCTTTGGCAGCCCAGGGGTAGCGTCGGCTCTGAAATGCTTCCAAAGGAGCAGAGTCAGAGAACCTTTGAACCTCAGAGCAGGTGCAGCCGCGAACAAGGTCTGCTCTTGGCCTGAGAACACCCACTGCCCAGCGCTTCTTTTGGGTACACACGTGTAGAGGAAGGTTGTTGAATTCTGCTGCGTGATAATGTCTCCGGTCCACGTAGTGTGAGGGCCAGTAGAGTGGCCCTCCATCTCATCCCACCTTCATGTGCCGGGTGTATAAGGCAAACTCCCTGCTTGAATCCCTCCGTGGGCTACGTAAGCTCCAGAGAAAGATGGATGATTGGGACCCAGGCTGGTATCTAGGTTAATGTTCTGTGCCTCAACTTCGCAGCTGTTCTCTCTAAGCGGGTCCCAAAGGCTCTCTGGAAGAGTTTTCTTAGAGGCTCAGAAACAGGAAATTAGCCGACAGGCCCACGGGGATGCCAGTTCTCTGCAGCAACAACGCTACCAGCGTCAGGCACTTGGGATCTCTTTGGTAAATGGAAGAACAACTCTGCTTGGAAGCTTCTGCCATCCAGTTTGAGAGTCACATTTCCACCGCAGCCTAGGATTCCAAGTGTTGCCATGTCGCCACAATTTCCAATTCTTATGCCTATGACGCAGAGTGTCTGGCAGTTCTCAAAGAGACCTTAGGAATGCAGGCGTTTTGGCTCCTTCCACCGAGAAAGCAGCTCCTCCAGATCCTCTGTCGTTAGGTATTTCATGTTAGAATATCTCTAGGCGCCCTCTTTCCTCCTCCACGAGGTAAGACACAAACGGACTTGCCCTAAAGGGAAGAAGCCTTCAGAGTCCGGCAGAGAGGCAGCCTCTCCCCCTCAGCATCCCCCCACGACTGAGCCCCAGGTATGGGTCCGAGACACGGAGAAAGACAGCCGTAACCCCGAGCTTTTCCACAATCTAGTATAGGCCTCACCCTCAAGCTCACGTCAATTTCATAGAGAAAACACCAGGCCTCGGTGTGCTTTCCTGTGGCAAGGAAACTTTGCTTTCATTCCTTAGGTGGCACATTGGCTCAGGACGGCCCTAGCCGAAGGACTCACGGTGTGCAGCCTTATTTATTGAGATCAGCCCCTCTGGCTCTTTCTCGGATGAAACCAAGTGGGCAAAGAGCCGTTCCTAAGCTGTGGTCCCTGGGAGCTTTCCCTAGTCTACACCAGAACAGCACTCTGAGGGAGAGGAGACGCGGAGGTTTGGTAGCAAAATCTCCTATTCTGAAGAGAAACATTTCGTTGTAGGCGGGTTCCATCAGCCTTGCCGTATTTTCTCAGCTGGCTAGGATGGAGGGCAGGCAGTCAGTTGGCAGACTCACCTGAGGCCCTGCTTCCCCGACTGTGATTCAGAACCCCCGCCTGCTGCAGCCCAAAGGGACGGCTTATGGTAAGGGAAAAACCCTGTGTTGGAAAGTTCCTGCCTAACCCTCGCACAAGCACAAGCATATGGGTCAGTGGTCAAAGACTTTCCCCACAAGTTTACCATGTTTGCTCCCATCTAGCCTCCGAAGGCCGAGGTTACCTAGCTGGGGATCACACTTCAGGAAAGGTACTCATGCTGCTTGGGACTGCAAGTTGTTTCACCAGGCAGCCCAAATAGAGTACACCCACTTGCATTTTCCAGGGGCAGAGCAAAAGGTGTCAACTTACAGGCCTCCAGCCTGGGAGGGGAACATACACTTTCTGAATGGCAAAGAAGCTCATGCCTTCAGTGTGAAAGGCCACTATGCCTCTTTGCTTTGGCAGCCCAGGGGTAGCGTCGTCTCTGAAATGCTTCCAAAGGAGCAGAGTCAGAGAACCTTTGAACCTCAGAGCAGGTGCAGCCGCGAACAAGGTCTGCTCTTGGCCTGAGAACACCCACTGCCCAGCGCTTCGTTTGGGTACCCACGTGTAGAGGAAGGTTGTTGAATTCTGCTGCGTGATAACTTCTCCGGGCCACGTAGTGTGAGGGCCAGTAGAGTGGCCCTCCATCTCATCCCAGCTTCATGTGCCGGGTGTATAAGGCAAACTCCCTGCTTGAATCCCTCCGTGGGCTACGTAACCTCCAGAGAAAGATGGATGATTGGGACCCAGGGCTGGTATCTAGGTTAATGTTCTGTGCCTCAACTTCGCAGCTGTTCTCTCTAAGCGGGTCCCAAAGGCTTTCTGGAAGAGTTTCCTTAGAGGCTCAGAAACAGGAAAGTAGCCGACAGGCCCATGGGGATGCCAGTTCTCTGCAGCAACAACGCTACCAGCGTCAGACACTTGGGTTCTCTTTGGTAAATGGAAGAACAACTCTGTTTGGAAGCTTCTGCCATCCAGTTTGAGAGTCGCACTTCCACCGCAGCCTAGGATTCCATGTGTTGCCATGCCGCCACAATTTCCAATTCTTAGGCCTATGACAGCAGAGTGTCTGGCAGTTCTCAAAGAGACCTTAGGAATGCAGGCGTTTTGGCTCCTTCCACCGAGAAAGCAGCTCCTCCAGATCCTCTGTCGTTAGGTATTTCATGTTAGAATATCTCTAGGCGCCCTCTTTCCTCCTCCACGAGGTAAGACACAAACGGACTTGCCCTAAAGGGAAGAAGCCTTCAGAGTCCGGCAGAGAGGCAGCCTCTCCCACTCAGCGTCACCCCCGACTGAGCCCCTGGTATGTGTCCGAGACAGGGAGATAGCCGTAACCCCGAGCTTTTCCACAATGTAGTATAGGCCTCACCCTCAAGCTCACGTCAATTTCATAGAGAAAACACCAGGCCTCGGTGTGCTTTCCTGTGGCAAGGAAACTTTGCTTTCATTCCTTAGGTGGCACATTGGCTCAGGACGGCCCTACCCGCAGGACTCACGGTGTTCAGCCCTATTTATTGAGATCAGCCCCTCTGGCTCTTTCTCGGATGAAACCAAGTGGGCAAAGAGCCGTTCCTAAGCTGGGGTCCCTGGGAGCTTTACCTAGTCTACACCAGAACAGCACTCTGAGGGAGAGGAGACGCGGAGGTTTGGTAGCAATATCTCCTATTCTGAAGAGAAACATTTCGTTGTAGGCGGGTTCCATCAGCCTTGCCGTATTTTCTCAGCTGCCTAGGATGGAGGGCAGGCAGTCAGTTGGCAGGCTCACCTGAGGCCCAGCTTCCCCTACTGTGATTCAGAACCCCCGCCTGCTGCAGCCCAAAGGGACGGCTTATGGTAAGGGAAAAACCCTGTGTTGGAAAGTTCCTGCCTAACCCTCGCACAAGCACAAGCATATGGGTCAGTGGTCAAAGACTTTCCCCACAAGTTTACCATGTTTGCTCCCATCTAGCCTCCGAAGGCCGAAGTTACCTAGCTGGAGATCACACTTCAGGAAAGGTACTCATGCTGCATGTGACTGCAAGTTGTTTCACCAGGCAGCCCAAATCGAGTACACCCACTTGCATTTTCCAGGGGCAGAGCAAAAGGTGTCAACTTACAGGCCTCCAGCCTGGGAGGGGAACATACACTTTCTGAATGGGAAAGAAGCTCATGCCTTCAGTGTGAAAGGCCACTATGCCTCTTTGCTTTGGCAGCCCAGGGGTAGCGTCGGCTCTGAAATGCTTCCAAAGGAGCAGAGTCAGAGAACCTTTGAACCTCAGAGCAGGTGCAGCCGCGAACAAGGTCTGCTCTTGGCCTGAGAGCACCCACTGCCCAGCGCTTCTTTTGGGTACACACGTGTAGAGGAAGGTTGTTGAATTCTGCTGCGTGATAACGTCTCCGGGCCACGTAGTGTGAGGGCCAGTAGAGTGGCCCTCCATCTCATCCCAGCTTCATGTGCCGGGTGTATAAGGCAAACTCCCTGCTTGAATCCCTCAGTGGGCTACGTAAACTCCAGAGAAAGATGGATGATTGGGACCCAGGCTGGTATCTAGGTTAATGTTCTGTGCCTCAACTTCGCAGCTGTTCTCTCTAAGCGGGTCCCAAAGGCTCTCTGGAAGAGTTTCCTTAGAGGCTCAGAAACAGGAAATTAGCCGACAGGCCCACGGGGATGCCAGTTCTCTGCAGCAACAACGCTACCAGCGTCAGGCACTTGGGATCTCTTTGGTAAATGGAAGAACAACTCTGCTTGGAAGCTTCTGCCATCCAGTTTGAGAGTCGCACTTCCACCGCAGCCTAGGATTCCAAGTGTTGCCATGCCGCCACAATTTCCAATTCTTAGGCCTATGACGGCAGAGTGTCTGGCAGTTCTCAAAGAGACCTTATGAGGCGTTTTGGCTCCTTCCACCGAGAAAGCAGCTCCTCCAGATCCTCTGTCGTTAGGTATTTCATGTTAGAATATCTCTAGGCGCCCTATTTCCTCCTCCACGAGGTAAGACACAAACGGACTTGCCCTAAAGGGAAGAAGTCTTCTGAGTCCGGCAGAGAGGCAGCCTCTCCCACTCAGCATCCCCCCACGACTGAGCCCCAGGTATGGGTCCGAGACACGGAGAAAGACAGCCGTAACCCCGAGCTTTTCCACAATCTAGTATAGGCCTCACCCTCAAGCTCACGTCAATTTCATAGAGAAAACACCAGGCCTCGGTGTGCTTTCCTGTGGCAAGGAAACTTTGCTTTCATTCCTTAGGTGGCACATTGGCTCAGGACGGCCCTAGCCGAAGGACTCACGGTGTGCAGCCCTATTTGTTGAGATCAGCCCCTCTGGCTCTTTCTCGGGTGAAACCAAGTGGGCAAAGAGCCGTTCCTAAGCTGTGGTCCCTGGGAGCTTTCCCTAGTCTACACCAGAACAGCACTCTGAGGGAGAGGAGACGCGGAGGTTTGGTAGCAAAATCTCCTATTCTGAAGAGAAACATTTCGTTGTAGGCGGGTTCCATCAGCCTTGCCGTATTTTCTCAGCTGCCTAGGATGGAGGGCAGGCAGTCAGTTGGCAGGCTCACCTGAGGCCCTGCTTCCCCGACTGTGATTCAGAACCCCCGCCTGCTGCAGCCCGAAGGGACGGCTTATGGTAAGGGAAAAACCCTGTGTTGGAAAGTTCCTGCCTAACCCTCGCACAAGCACAAGCATATGGGTCAGTGGTCAAAGACTTTCCCCACAAGTTTACCATGTTTGCTCCCATCTAGCCTCCGAAGGCCGAAGTTACCTAGCTGGGGATCACGCTTCAGGAAAGGTACTCATGCTGCTTGGGACTGCAAGTTGTTTCTCCAGGCAGCCCAAATCCAGTACACCCACTTGCATTTTCCAGGGGCAGAGCAAAAGGTGTCAACTTACAGGCCTCCAGCCTGGGAGGGGAACATACACTTTCTGAATGGGAAAGAAGCTCATGCCTTCAGTGTGAAAGGCCACTATGCCTCTTTGCTTTGGCAGCCCAGGGGTAGCGTCGGCTCTGAAATGCTTCCAAAGGAGCAGAGTCAGAGAACCTTTGAACCTCAGAGCAGGTGCAGCCGCGAACAAGGTCTGCTCTTGGCCTGAGAACACCCACTGCCCAGCGCTTCTTTTGGGTACCCACGTGTAGAGGAAGGTTGTTGAATTCTGCTGCGTGATAACTTCTCCGGGCCACGTAGTGTGAGGGCCAGTAGAGTGGCCCTCCATCTCATCCCAGCTTCATGTGCCGGGTGTATAAGGCAAACTCCCTGCTTGAATCCCTCCGTGGGCTACGTAAACTCCATAGAAAGATGGATGATTGGGACCCAGGGCTGGTACCTAGGTTAATGTTCTGTGCCTCAACTTCGCAGCTGTTCTCTCTAAGCGTGTCCCAAAGGCTCTCTGGAAGAGTTTCCTTAGAGGCTCAGAAACAGGAAAGTAGCCGACAGGCCCACGGGGATGCCAGTTCTCTGAGGCAACAACGCTACCAGCGTCAGGCACTTGGGTTCTCTTTGGTAAATGGAAGAACAACTCTGCTTGGAAGCTTCTGCCATCCAGTTTGAGAGTCGCACTTCCCCCGCAGCCTAGGATTCCATGTGTTGCCATGCCGCCACAATTTCCAATTCTTAGGCCTATGACAGCAGAGTGTCTGGCAGTTCTCAAAGAGACCTTAGGAATGCAGGCGTTTTTGCTCCTTTCACCGAGAAAGCAGCTCCTCCAGATTCTCTGTCGTTAGGTATTTCAAGTTCGAATATCTCTAGGCGCCCTCTTTCCTCCTCCACGAGGTAAGACACAAACGGACTTGCCCTAAAGTGAAGAAGCCTTCTGAGTCCGGCAGAGAGGCAGCCTCTCCCACTCAGCATCCCCCCACGACTGAGCCCCTGGTATGGGTCCGAGACACGGAGAAAGACAGCCGTAACCCCGAGCTTTTCCACAATGTAGTATAGGCCTCACCCGCAAGCTCACGTCAATATCATAGAGAAAACACCAGGCATCGGTGTGCTTTCCTGTGGCAAGGAAACTTTGCTTTCATTCCTTAGGTGGCACATTGGCTCAGGACGGCCCTAGCCGAAGGACTCACGGTGTGCAGCCCTATTTATTGAGATCAGCGCCTCTGGCTCTTTCTCGGATGAAACCAAGTGGGCAAAGAGCCGTTCCTAAGCTGGGGTCCCTGGGAGCTTTCCCTAGTCTACACCAGAACAGCACTCTAAGGGAGAGGAGACGCGGAGGTTTGGTACCAAAATCTCCTATTCTGAAGAGAAGCATTTCGTTGTAGGCGGGTTCCATCAGCCTTGCCGTATTTTCTCAGCTGGCTAGGATGGAGGGCAGGCAGTCAGTTGGCAGGGTGACCTGAGGCCCTGCTTCCCCGACTGTGATACAGAACCCCCGCCTGCTGCAGCCCAAAGGGACGGCTTATGGTAAGGGAAAAACCGTGTGTTGGAAAGTTTCTGCCTAACCCTCGCACAAGCACAAGCATATGGGTCAGTGGTCAAAGACTTTCCCCACAAGTTTACCATGTTTGCTCCCATCTAGCCTCCGAAGGCCGAGGTTACCTAGCTGGGGATCACACTTCAGGAAAGGTACTCATGCTGCTTGGGACTGCAAGTTGTTTCACCAGGCAGCCCAAATCGAATACACCCACTTGCATTTTCCAGGGGCAGAGCAAAAGGTGTCAACTTACAGGCCTCCAGCCTGGGAGGGGAACATACACTTTCTGAATGGGAAAGAAGCTCATGCCTTCAGTGTGAAAGGCCACTATGCCTCTTTGCTTTGGCAGCCCAGGGGTATCGTCGGCTCTGAAATGCTTCCAAAGGAGCAGAGTCAGAGAACCTTTGAACCTCAGAGCAGGTGCAGCCGCGAACAAGGTCTGCTCTTGGCCTGAGAACACCCACTGCCCAGCGCTTCTTTTGGGTACACACGTGTAGAGGAAGGTTGTTGAATTCTGCTGCGTGATAATGTCTCCGGTCCACGTAGTGTGAGGGCCAGTAGAGTGGCCCTCCATCTCATCCCAGCTTCATGTGCCGGGTGTATAAGGCAAACTCCCTGCTTGAATCCCTCCGTGGGCTACGTAAGCTCCAGAGAAAGATGGATGATTGGGACCCAGGCTGGTATCTAGGTTAATGTTCTGTGCCTCAACTTCGCAGCTGTTCTCTCTAAGCGGGTCCCAAAGGCTCTCTGGAAGAGTTTCCTTAGAGGCTCAGAAACAGGAAATTAGCCGACAGGCCCACGGGGATGCCAGTTCTCTGCAGCAACAACGCTACCAGCGTCAGGCACTTGGGATCTCTTTGGTAAATGGAAGAACAACTCTGCTTGGAAGCTTCTGCCATCCAGTTTGAGAGTCGCACTTCCACCGCAGCCTAGGATTCCAAGTGTTGCCATGCCGCCACAATTTCCAATTCTTAGGCCTATGACGGCAGAGTGTCTGGCAGTTCTCAAAGAGACCTTATGAGGCGTTTTGGCTCCTTCCACCGAGAAAGCAGCTCCTCCAGATCCTCTGTCGTTAGGTATTTCATGTTAGAATATCTCTAGGCGCCCTATTTCCTCCTCCACGAGGTAAGACACAAACGGACTTGCCCTAAAGGGAAGAAGTCTTCTGAGTCCGGCAGAGAGGCAGCCTCTCCCCCTCAGCATCCCCCCACGACTGAGCCCCAGGTATGGGTCCGAGACACGGAGAAAGACAGCCGTAACCCCGAGCTTTTCCACAATCTAGTATAGGCCTCACCCTCAAGCTCACGTCAATTTCATAGAGAAAACACCAGGCCTCGGTGTGCTTTCCTGTGGCAAGGAAACTTTGCTTTCATTCCTTAGGTGGCACATTGGCTCAGGACGGCCCTAGCCGAAGGACTCACGGTGTGCAGCCTTATTTATTGAGATCAGCCCCTCTGGCTCTTTCTCGGATGAAACCAAGTGGGCAAAGAGCCGTTCCTAAGCTGTGGTCCCTGGGAGCTTTCCCTAGTCTACACCAGAACAGCACTCTGAGGGAGAGGAGACGCGGAGGTTTGGTAGCAAAATCTCCTATTCTGAAGAGAAACATTTCGTTGTAGGCGGGTTCCATCAGCCTTGCCGTATTTTCTCAGCTGGCTAGGATGGAGGGCAGGCAGTCAGTTGGCAGACTCACCTGAGGCCCTGCTTCCCCGACTGTGATTCAGAACCCCCGCCTGCTGCAGCCCAAAGGGACGGCTTATGGTAAGGGAAAAACCCTGTGTTGGAAAGTTCCTGCCTAACCCTCGCACAAGCACAAGCATATGGGTCAGTGGTCAAAGACTTTCCCCACAAGTTTACCATGTTTGCTCCCATCTAGCCTCCGAAGGCCGAGGTTACCTAGCTGGGGATCACACTTCAGGAAAGGTACTCATGCTGCTTGGGACTGCAAGTTGTTTCACCAGGCAGCCCAAATAGAGTACACCCACTTGCATTTTCCAGGGGCAGAGCAAAAGGTGTCAACTTACAGGCCTCCAGCCTGGGAGGGGAACATACACTTTCTGAATGGCAAAGAAGCTCATGCCTTCAGTGTGAAAGGCCACTATGCCTCTTTGCTTTGGCAGCCCAGGGGTAGCGTCGTCTCTGAAATGCTTCCAAAGGAGCAGAGTCAGAGAACCTTTGAACCTCAGAGCAGGTGCAGCCGCGAACAAGGTCTGCTCTTGGCCTGAGAACACCCACTGCCCAGCGCTTCGTTTGGGTACACACGTGTAGAGGAAGGTTGTTGAATTCTGCTGCGTGATAACTTCTCCGGGCCACGTAGTGTGAGGGCCAGTAGAGTGGCCCTCCATCTCATCCCAGCTTCATGTGCCGGGTGTATAAGGCAAACTCCCTGCTTGAATCCCTCCGTGGGCTACGTAACCTCCAGAGAAAGATGGATGATTGGGACCCAGGGCTGGTATCTAGGTTAATGTTCTGTGCCTCAACTTCGCAGCTGTTCTCTCTAAGCGGGTCCCAAAGGCTCTCTGGAAGAGTTTCCTTAGAGGCTCAGAAACAGGAAATTAGCCGACAGGCCCACGGGGATGCCAGTTCTCTGCAGCAACAACGCTACCAGCGTCAGGCACTTGGGATCTCTTTGGTAAATGGAAGAACAACTCTGCTTGGAAGCTTCTGCCATCCAGTTTGAGAGTCGCACTTCCACCGCAGCCTAGGATTCCAAGTGTTGCCATGCCGCCACAATTTCCAATTCTTAGGCCTATGACGGCAGAGTGTCTGGCAGTTCTCAAAGAGACCTTATGAGGCGTTTTGGCTCCTTCCACCGAGAAAGCAGCTCCTCCAGATCCTCTGTCGTTAGGTATTTCATGTTAGAATATCTCTAGGCGCCCTATTTCCTCCTCCACGAGGTAAGACACAAACGGACTTGCCCTAAAGGGAAGAAGTCTTCTGAGTCCGGCAGAGAGGCAGCCTCTCCCACTCAGCATCCCCCCACGACTGAGCCCCAGGTATGGGTCCGAGACACGGAGAAAGACAGCCGTAACCCCGAGCTTTTCCACAATCTAGTATAGGCCTCACCCTCAAGCTCACGTCAATTTCATAGAGAAAACACCAGGCCTCGGTGTGCTTTCCTGTGGCAAGGAAACTTTGCTTTCATTCCTTAGGTGGCACATTGGCTCAGGACGGCCCTAGCCGAAGGACTCACGGTGTGCAGCCCTATTTGTTGAGATCAGCCCCTCTGGCTCTTTCTCGGGTGAAACCAAGTGGGCAAAGAGCCGTTCCTAAGCTGTGGTCCCTGGGAGCTTTCCCTAGTCTACACCAGAACAGCACTCTGAGGGAGAGGAGACGCGGAGGTTTGGTAGCAAAATCTCCTATTCTGAAGAGAAACATTTCGTTGTAGGCGGGTTCCATCAGCCTTGCCGTATTTTCTCAGCTGCCTAGGATGGAGGGCAGGCAGTCAGTTGGCAGGCTCACCTGAGGCCCTGCTTCCCCGACTGTGATTCAGAACCCCCGCCTGCTGCAGCCCGAAGGGACGGCTTATGGTAAGGGAAAAACCCTGTGTTGGAAAGTTCCTGCCTAACCCTCGCACAAGCACAAGCATATGGGTCAGTGGTCAAAGACTTTCCCCACAAGTTTACCATGTTTGCTCCCATCTAGCCTCCGAAGGCCGAAGTTACCTAGCTGGGGATCACGCTTCAGGAAAGGTACTCATGCTGCTTGGGACTGCAAGTTGTTTCTCCAGGCAGCCCAAATCCAGTACACCCACTTGCATTTTCCAGGGGCAGAGCAAAAGGTGTCAACTTACAGGCCTCCAGCCTGGGAGGGGAACATACACTTTCTGAATGGGAAAGAAGCTCATGCCTTCAGTGTGAAAGGCCACTATGCCTCTTTGCTTTGGCAGCCCAGGGGTAGCGTCGGCTCTGAAATGCTTCCAAAGGAGCAGAGTCAGAGAACCTTTGAACCTCAGAGCAGGTGCAGCCGCGAACAAGGTCTGCTCTTGGCCTGAGAACACCCACTGCCCAGCGCTTCTTTTGGGTACCCACGTGTAGAGGAAGGTTGTTGAATTCTGCTGCGTGATAACTTCTCCGGGCCACGTAGTGTGAGGGCCAGTAGAGTGGCCCTCCATCTCATCCCAGCTTCATGTGCCGGGTGTATAAGGCAAACTCCCTGCTTGAATCCCTCCGTGGGCTACGTAAACTCCATAGAAAGATGGATGATTGGGACCCAGGGCTGGTACCTAGGTTAATGTTCTGTGCCTCAACTTCGCAGCTGTTCTCTCTAAGCGTGTCCCAAAGGCTCTCTGGAAGAGTTTCCTTAGAGGCTCAGAAACAGGAAAGTAGCCGACAGGCCCACGGGGATGCCAGTTCTCTGAGGCAACAACGCTACCAGCGTCAGGCACTTGGGTTCTCTTTGGTAAATGGAAGAACAACTCTGCTTGGAAGCTTCTGCCATCCAGTTTGAGAGTCGCACTTCCCCCGCAGCCTAGGATTCCATGTGTTGCCATGCCGCCACAATTTCCAATTCTTAGGCCTATGACAGCAGAGTGTCTGGCAGTTCTCAAAGAGACCTTAGGAATGCAGGCGTTTTTGCTCCTTTCACCGAGAAAGCAGCTCCTCCAGATTCTCTGTCGTTAGGTATTTCAAGTTCGAATATCTCTAGGCGCCCTCTTTCCTCCTCCACGAGGTAAGACACAAACGGACTTGCCCTAAAGTGAAGAAGCCTTCTGAGTCCGGCAGAGAGGCAGCCTCTCCCACTCAGCATCCCCCCACGACTGAGCCCCTGGTATGGGTCCGAGACACGGAGAAAGACAGCCGTAACCCCGAGCTTTTCCACAATGTAGTATAGGCCTCACCCGCAAGCTCACGTCAATATCATAGAGAAAACACCAGGCATCGGTGTGCTTTCCTGTGGCAAGGAAACTTTGCTTTCATTCCTTAGGTGGCACATTGGCTCAGGACGGCCCTAGCCGAAGGACTCACGGTGTGCAGCCCTATTTATTGAGATCAGCGCCTCTGGCTCTTTCTCGGATGAAACCAAGTGGGCAAAGAGCCGTTCCTAAGCTGGGGTCCCTGGGAGCTTTCCCTAGTCTACACCAGAACAGCACTCTAAGGGAGAGGAGACGCGGAGGTTTGGTACCAAAATCTCCTATTCTGAAGAGAAGCATTTCGTTGTAGGCGGGTTCCATCAGCCTTGCCGTATTTTCTCAGCTGGCTAGGATGGAGGGCAGGCAGTCAGTTGGCAGGGTGACCTGAGGCCCTGCTTCCCCGACTGTGATACAGAACCCCCGCCTGCTGCAGCCCAAAGGGACGGCTTATGGTAAGGGAAAAACCGTGTGTTGGAAAGTTTCTGCCTAACCCTCGCACAAGCACAAGCATATGGGTCAGTGGTCAAAGACTTTCCCCACAAGTTTACCATGTTTGCTCCCATCTAGCCTCCGAAGGCCGAGGTTACCTAGCTGGGGATCACACTTCAGGAAAGGTACTCATGCTGCTTGGGACTGCAAGTTGTTTCACCAGGCAGCCCAAATCGAATACACCCACTTGCATTTTCCAGGGGCAGAGCAAAAGGTGTCAACTTACAGGCCTCCAGCCTGGGAGGGGAACATACACTTTCTGAATGGGAAAGAAGCTCATGCCTTCAGTGTGAAAGGCCACTATGCCTCTTTGCTTTGGCAGCCCAGGGGTATCGTCGGCTCTGAAATGCTTCCAAAGGAGCAGAGTCAGAGAACCTTTGAACCTCAGAGCAGGTGCAGCCGCGAACAAGGTCTGCTCTTGGCCTGAGAACACCCACTGCCCAGCGCTTCTTTTGGGTACACACGTGTAGAGGAAGGTTGTTGAATTCTGCTGCGTGATAATGTCTCCGGTCCACGTAGTGTGAGGGCCAGTAGAGTGGCCCTCCATCTCATCCCAGCTTCATGTGCCGGGTGTATAAGGCAAACTCCCTGCTTGAATCCCTCCGTGGGCTACGTAAGCTCCAGAGAAAGATGGATGATTGGGACCCAGGCTGGTATCTAGGTTAATGTTCTGTGCCTCAACTTCGCAGCTGTTCTCTCTAAGCGGGTCCCAAAGGCTCTCTGGAAGAGTTTCCTTAGAGGCTCAGAAACAGGAAATTAGCCGACAGGCCCACGGGGATGCCAGTTCTCTGCAGCAACAACGCTACCAGCGTCAGGCACTTGGGATCTCTTTGGTAAATGGAAGAACAACTCTGCTTGGAAGCTTCTGCCATCCAGTTTGAGAGTCGCACTTCCACCGCAGCCTAGGATTCCAAGTGTTGCCATGCCGCCACAATTTCCAATTCTTAGGCCTATGACGGCAGAGTGTCTGGCAGTTCTCAAAGAGACCTTATGAGGCGTTTTGGCTCCTTCCACCGAGAAAGCAGCTCCTCCAGATCCTCTGTCGTTAGGTATTTCATGTTAGAATATCTCTAGGCGCCCTATTTCCTCCTCCACGAGGTAAGACACAAACGGACTTGCCCTAAAGGGAAGAAGTCTTCTGAGTCCGGCAGAGAGGCAGCCTCTCCCCCTCAGCATCCCCCCACGACTGAGCCCCAGGTATGGGTCCGAGACACGGAGAAAGACAGCCGTAACCCCGAGCTTTTCCACAATCTAGTATAGGCCTCACCCTCAAGCTCACGTCAATTTCATAGAGAAAACACCAGGCCTCGGTGTGCTTTCCTGTGGCAAGGAAACTTTGCTTTCATTCCTTAGGTGGCACATTGGCTCAGGACGGCCCTAGCCGAAGGACTCACGGTGTGCAGCCTTATTTATTGAGATCAGCCCCTCTGGCTCTTTCTCGGATGAAACCAAGTGGGCAAAGAGCCGTTCCTAAGCTGTGGTCCCTGGGAGCTTTCCCTAGTCTACACCAGAACAGCACTCTGAGGGAGAGGAGACACGGAGGTTTGGTAGCAAAATCTCCTATTCTGAAGAGAAACATTTCGTTGTAGGCGGGTTCCATCAGCCTTGCCGTATTTTCTCAGCTGGCTAGGATGGAGGGCAGGCAGTCAGTTGGCAGACTCACCTGAGGCCCTGCTTCCCCGACTGTGATTCAGAACCCCCGCCTGCTGCAGCCCAAAGGGACGGCTTATGGTAAGGGAAAAACCCTGTGTTGGAAAGTTCCTGCCTAACCCTCGCACAAGCACAAGCATATGGGTCAGTGGTCAAAGACTTTCCCCACAAGTTTACCATGTTTGCTCCCATCTAGCCTCCGAAGGCCGAGGTTACCTAGCTGGGGATCACACTTCAGGAAAGGTACTCATGCTGCTTGGGACTGCAAGTTGTTTCACCAGGCAGCCCAAATAGAGTACACCCACTTGCATTTTCCAGGGGCAGAGCAAAAGGTGTCAACTTACAGGCCTCCAGCCTGGGAGGGGAACATACACTTTCTGAATGGCAAAGAAGCTCATGCCTTCAGTGTGAAAGGCCACTATGCCTCTTTGCTTTGGCAGCCCAGGGGTAGCGTCGTCTCTGAAATGCTTCCAAAGGAGCAGAGTCAGAGAACCTTTGAACCTCAGAGCAGGTGCAGCCGCGAACAAGGTCTGCTCTTGGCCTGAGAACACCCACTGCCCAGCGCTTCGTTTGGGTACACACGTGTAGAGGAAGGTTGTTGAATTCTGCTGCGTGATAACTTCTCCGGGCCACGTAGTGTGAGGGCCAGTAGAGTGGCCCTCCATCTCATCCCAGCTTCATGTGCCGGGTGTATAAGGCAAACTCCCTGCTTGAATCCCTCCGTGGGCTACGTAACCTCCAGAGAAAGATGGATGATTGGGACCCAGGGCTGGTATCTAGGTTAATGTTCTGTGCCTCAACTTCGCAGCTGTTCTCTCTAAGCGGGTCCCAAAGGCTTTCTGGAAGAGTTTCCTTAGAGGCTCAGAAACAGGAAAGTAGCCGACAGGCCCATGGGGATGCCAGTTCTCTGCAGCAACAACGCTACCAGCGTCAGACACTTGGGTTCTCTTTGGTAAATGGAAGAACAACTCTGTTTGGAAGCTTCTGCCATCCAGTTTGAGAGTCGCACTTCCACCGCAGCCTAGGATTCCATGTGTTGCCATGCCGCCACAATTTCCAATTCTTAGGCCTATGACAGCAGAGTGTCTGGCAGTTCTCAAAGAGACCTTAGGAATGCAGGCGTTTTGGCTCCTTCCACCGAGAAAGCAGCTCCTCCAGATCCTCTGTCGTTAGGTATTTCATGTTAGAATATCTCTAGGCGCCCTCTTTCCTCCTCCACGAGGTAAGACACAAACGGACTTGCCCTAAAGGGAAGAAGCCTTCAGAGTCCGGCAGAGAGGCAGCCTCTCCCACTCAGCGTCACCCCCGACTGAGCCCCTGGTATGTGTCCGAGACAGGGAGATAGCCGTAACCCCGAGCTTTTCCACAATGTAGTATAGGCCTCACCCTCAAGCTCACGTCAATTTCATAGAGAAAACACCAGGCCTCGGTGTGCTTTCCTGTGGCAAGGAAACTTTGCTTTCATTCCTTAGGTGGCACATTGGCTCAGGACGGCCCTACCCGCAGGACTCACGGTGTTCAGCCCTATTTATTGAGATCAGCCCCTCTGGCTCTTTCTCGGATGAAACCAAGTGGGCAAAGAGCCGTTCCTAAGCTGGGGTCCCTGGGAGCTTTCCCTAGTCTACACCAGAACAGCACTCTGAGGGAGAGGAGACGCGGAGGTTTGGTAGCAATATCTCCTATTCTGAAGAGAAACATTTCGTTGTAGGCGGGTTCCATCAGCCTTGCCGTATTTTCTCAGCTGCCTAGGATGGAGGGCAGGCAGTCAGTTGGCAGGCTCACCTGAGGCCCAGCTTCCCCTACTGTGATTCAGAACCCCCGCCTGCTGCAGCCCAAAGGGACGGCTTATGGTAAGGGAAAAACCCTGTGTTGGAAAGTTCCTGCCTAACCCTCGCACAAGCACAAGCATATGGGTCAGTGGTCAAAGACTTTCCCCACAAGTTTACCATGTTTGCTCCCATCTAGCCTCCGAAGGCCGAGGTTACCTAGCTGGAGATCACACTTCAGGAAAGGTACTCATGCTGCATGTGACTGCAAGTTGTTTCACCAGGCAGCCCAAATCGAGTACACCCACTTGCATTTTCCAGGGGCAGAGCAAAAGGTGTCAACTTACAGGCCTCCAGCCTGGGAGGGGAACATACACTTTCTGAATGGGAAAGAAGCTCATGCCTTCAGTGTGAAAGGCCACTATGCCTCTTTGCTTTGGCAGCCCAGGGGTAGCGTCGGCTCTGAAATGCTTCCAAAGGAGCAGAGTCAGAGAACCTTTGAACCTCAGAGCAGGTGCAGCCGCGAACAAGGTCTGCTCTTGGCCTGAGAGCACCCACTGCCCAGCGCTTCTTTTGGGTACACACGTGTAGAGGAAGGTTGTTGAATTCTGCTGCGTGATAACGTCTCCGGGCCACGTAGTGTGAGGGCCAGTAGAGTGGCCCTCCATCTCATCCCAGCTTCATGTGCCGGGTGTATAAGGCAAACTCCCTGCTTGAATCCCTCAGTGGGCTACGTAAACTCCAGAGAAAGATGGATGATTGGGACCCAGGCTGGTATCTAGGTTAATGTTCTGTGCCTCAACTTCGCAGCTGTTCTCTCTAAGCGGGTCCCAAAGGCTCTCTGGAAGAGTTTCCTTAGAGGCTCAGAAACAGGAAATTAGCCGACAGGCCCACGGGGATGCCAGTTCTCTGCAGCAACAACGCTACCAGCGTCAGGCACTTGGGATCTCTTTGGTAAATGGAAGAACAACTCTGCTTGGAAGCTTCTGCCATCCAGTTTGAGAGTCGCACTTCCACCGCAGCCTAGGATTCCAAGTGTTGCCATGCCGCCACAATTTCCAATTCTTAGGCCTATGACGGCAGAGTGTCTGGCAGTTCTCAAAGAGACCTTATGAGGCGTTTTGGCTCCTTCCACCGAGAAAGCAGCTCCTCCAGATCCTCTGTCGTTAGGTATTTCATGTTAGAATATCTCTAGGCGCCCTATTTCCTCCTCCACGAGGTAAGACACAAACGGACTTGCCCTAAAGGGAAGAAGTCTTCTGAGTCCGGCAGAGAGGCAGCCTCTCCCACTCAGCATCCCCCCACGACTGAGCCCCAGGTATGGGTCCGAGACACGGAGAAAGACAGCCGTAACCCCGAGCTTTTCCACAATCTAGTATAGGCCTCACCCTCAAGCTCACGTCAATTTCATAGAGAAAACACCAGGCCTCGGTGTGCTTTCCTGTGGCAAGGAAACTTTGCTTTCATTCCTTAGGTGGCACATTGGCTCAGGACGGCCCTAGCCGAAGGACTCACGGTGTGCAGCCCTATTTGTTGAGATCAGCCCCTCTGGCTCTTTCTCGGGTGAAACCAAGTGGGCAAAGAGCCGTTCCTAAGCTGTGGTCCCTGGGAGCTTTCCCTAGTCTACACCAGAACAGCACTCTGAGGGAGAGGAGACGCGGAGGTTTGGTAGCAAAATCTCCTATTCTGAAGAGAAACATTTCGTTGTAGGCGGGTTCCATCAGCCTTGCCGTATTTTCTCAGCTGCCTAGGATGGAGGGCAGGCAGTCAGTTGGCAGGCTCACCTGAGGCCCTGCTTCCCCGACTGTGATTCAGAACCCCCGCCTGCTGCAGCCCGAAGGGACGGCTTATGGTAAGGGAAAAACCCTGTGTTGGAAAGTTCCTGCCTAACCCTCGCACAAGCACAAGCATATGGGTCAGTGGTCAAAGACTTTCCCCACAAGTTTACCATGTTTGCTCCCATCTAGCCTCCGAAGGCCGAAGTTACCTAGCTGGGGATCACGCTTCAGGAAAGGTACTCATGCTGCTTGGGACTGCAAGTTGTTTCTCCAGGCAGCCCAAATCCAGTACACCCACTTGCATTTTCCAGGGGCAGAGCAAAAGGTGTCAACTTACAGGCCTCCAGCCTGGGAGGGGAACATACACTTTCTGAATGGGAAAGAAGCTCATGCCTTCAGTGTGAAAGGCCACTATGCCTCTTTGCTTTGGCAGCCCAGGGGTAGCGTCGGCTCTGAAATGCTTCCAAAGGAGCAGAGTCAGAGAACCTTTGAACCTCAGAGCAGGTGCAGCCGCGAACAAGGTCTGCTCTTGGCCTGAGAACACCCACTGCCCAGCGCTTCTTTTGGGTACCCACGTGTAGAGGAAGGTTGTTGAATTCTGCTGCGTGATAACTTCTCCGGGCCACGTAGTGTGAGGGCCAGTAGAGTGGCCCTCCATCTCATCCCAGCTTCATGTGCCGGGTGTATAAGGCAAACTCCCTGCTTGAATCCCTCCGTGGGCTACGTAAACTCCATAGAAAGATGGATGATTGGGACCCAGGGCTGGTACCTAGGTTAATGTTCTGTGCCTCAACTTCGCAGCTGTTCTCTCTAAGCGTGTCCCAAAGGCTCTCTGGAAGAGTTTCCTTAGAGGCTCAGAAACAGGAAAGTAGCCGACAGGCCCACGGGGATGCCAGTTCTCTGAGGCAACAACGCTACCAGCGTCAGGCACTTGGGTTCTCTTTGGTAAATGGAAGAACAACTCTGCTTGGAAGCTTCTGCCATCCAGTTTGAGAGTCGCACTTCCCCCGCAGCCTAGGATTCCATGTGTTGCCATGCCGCCACAATTTCCAATTCTTAGGCCTATGACAGCAGAGTGTCTGGCAGTTCTCAAAGAGACCTTAGGAATGCAGGCGTTTTTGCTCCTTTCACCGAGAAAGCAGCTCCTCCAGATTCTCTGTCGTTAGGTATTTCAAGTTCGAATATCTCTAGGCGCCCTCTTTCCTCCTCCACGAGGTAAGACACAAACGGACTTGCCCTAAAGTGAAGAAGCCTTCTGAGTCCGGCAGAGAGGCAGCCTCTCCCACTCAGCATCCCCCCACGACTGAGCCCCTGGTATGGGTCCGAGACACGGAGAAAGACAGCCGTAACCCCGAGCTTTTCCACAATGTAGTATAGGCCTCACCCGCAAGCTCACGTCAATATCATAGAGAAAACACCAGGCATCGGTGTGCTTTCCTGTGGCAAGGAAACTTTGCTTTCATTCCTTAGGTGGCACATTGGCTCAGGAAGGCCCTAGCCGAAGGACTCACGGTGTGCAGCCCTATTTATTGAGATCAGCGCCTCTGGCTCTTTCTCGGATGAAACCAAGTGGGCAAAGAGCCGTTCCTAAGCTGGGGTCCCTGGGAGCTTTCCCTAGTCTACACCAGAACAGCACTCTAAGGGAGAGGAGACGCGGAGGTTTGGTACCAAAATCTCCTATTCTGAAGAGAAGCATTTCGTTGTAGGCGGGTTCCATCAGCCTTGCCGTATTTTCTCAGCTGGCTAGGATGGAGGGCAGGCAGTCAGTTGGCAGGGTGACCTGAGGCCCTGCTTCCCCGACTGTGATACAGAACCCCCGCCTGCTGCAGCCCAAAGGGACGGCTTATGGTAAGGGAAAAACCGTGTGTTGGAAAGTTTCTGCCTAACCCTCGCACAAGCACAAGCATATGGGTCAGTGGTCAAAGACTTTCCCCACAAGTTTACCATGTTTGCTCCCATCTAGCCTCCGAAGGCCGAGGTTACCTAGCTGGGGATCACACTCCAGGAAAGGTACTCATGCTGCTTGGGACTGCAAGTTGTTTCACCAGGCAGCCCAAATCGAATACACCCACTTGCATTTTCCAGGGGCAGAGCAAAAGGTGTCAACTTACAGGCCTCCAGCCTGGGAGGGGAACATACACTTTCTGAATGGGAAAGAAGCTCATGCCTTCAGTGTGAAAGGCCACTATGCCTCTTTGCTTTGGCAGCCCAGGGGTAGCGTCGGCTCTGAAATGCTTCCAAAGGAGCAGAGTCAGAGAACCTTTGAACCTCAGAGCAGGTGCAGCCGCGAACAAGGTCTGCTCTTGGCCTGAGAGCACCCACTGCCCAGCGCTTCTTTTGGGTACCCACGTGTAGAGGAAGGTTGTTGAATTCTGCTGCGTGATAACTTCTCCGGGCCACGTAGTGTGAGGGCCAGTAGAGTGGCCCTCCATCTCATCCCAGCTTCATGTGCCGGGTGTATAAGGCAAACTCCCTGCTTGAATCCCTCCGTGGGCTACGTAAACTCCATAGAAAGATGGATGATTGGGACCCAGGGCTGGTACCTAGGTTAATGTTCTGTGCCTCAACTTCGCAGCTGTTCTCTCTAAGCGTGTCCCAAAGGCTCTCTGGAAGAGTTTCCTTAGAGGCTCAGAAACAGGAAAGTAGCCGACAGGCCCACGGGGATGCCAGTTCTCTGAGGCAACAACGCTACCAGCGTCAGGCACTTGGGTTCTCTTTGGTAAATGGAAGAACAACTCTGCTTGGAAGCTTCTGCCATCCAGTTTGAGAGTCGCACTTCCCCCGCAGCCTAGGATTCCATGTGTTGCCATGCCGCCACAATTTCCAATTCTTAGGCCTATGACAGCAGAGTGTCTGGCAGTTCTCAAAGAGACCTTAGGAATGCAGGCGTTTTTGCTCCTTTCACCGAGAAAGCAGCTCCTCCAGATTCTCTGTCGTTAGGTATTTCAAGTTCGAATATCTCTAGGCGCCCTCTTTCCTCCTCCACGAGGTAAGACACAAACGGACTTGCCCTAAAGTGAAGAAGCCTTCTGAGTCCGGCAGAGAGGCAGCCTCTCCCACTCAGCATCCCCCCACGACTGAGCCCCTGGTATGGGTCCGAGACACGGAGAAAGACAGCCGTAACCCCGAGCTTTTCCACAATGTAGTATAGGCCTCACCCGCAAGCTCACGTCAATATCATAGAGAAAACACCAGGCATCGGTGTGCTTTCCTGTGGCAAGGAAACTTTGCTTTCATTCCTTAGGTGGCACATTGGCTCAGGACGGCCCTAGCCGAAGGACTCACGGTGTGCAGCCCTATTTATTGAGATCAGCGCCTCTGGCTCTTTCTCGGATGAAACCAAGTGGGCAAAGAGCCGTTCCTAAGCTGGGGTCCCTGGGAGCTTTCCCTAGTCTACACCAGAACAGCACTCTAAGGGAGAGGAGACGCGGAGGTTTGGTACCAAAATCTCCTATTCTGAAGAGAAGCATTTCGTTGTAGGCGGGTTCCATCAGCCTTGCCGTATTTTCTCAGCTGCCTAGGATGGAGGGCAGGCAGTCAGTTGGCAGGCTCACCTGAGGCCCAGCTTCCCCGACTGTGATACAGAACCCCCGCCTGCTGCAGCCCAAAGGGACGGCTTATGGTAAGGGAAAAACCGTGTGTTGGAAAGTTTCTGCCTAACCCTCGCACAAGCACAAGTATATGGGTCAGTGGTCAAAGACTTTCCCCACAAGTTTACCATGTTTGCTCCCATCTAGCCTCCGAAGGCCGAGGTTACCTAGCTGGGGATCACACTTCAGGAAAGGTACTCATGCTGCTTGTGACTGCAAGTTGTTTCACCAGGCAGCCCAAATCGAATACACCCACTTGCATTTTCCAGGGGCAGAGCAAAAGGTGTCAACTTACAGGCCTCCAGCCTGGGAGGGGAACATACACTTTCTGAATGGGAAAGAAGCTCATGCCTTCAGTGTGAAAGGCCACTATGCCTCTTTGCTTTGGCAGCCCAGGGGTAGCGTCGGCTCTGAAATGCTTCCAAAGGAGCAGAGTCAGAGAACCTTTGAACCTCAGAGCAGGTGCAGCCGCGAACAAGGTCTGCTCTTGGCCTGAGAACACCCACTGCCCAGCGCTTCTTTTGGGTACACACGTGTAGAGGAAGGTTGTTGAATTCTGCTGCGTGATAATGTCTCCGGTCCACGTAGTGTGAGGGCCAGTAGAGTGGCCCTCCATCTCATCCCAGCTTCATGTGCCGGGTGTATAAGGCAAACTCCCTGCTTGAATCCCTCCGTGGGCTACGTAAGCTCCAGAGAAAGATGGATGATTGGGACCCAGGCTGGTATCTAGGTTAATGTTCTGTGCCTCAACTTCGCAGCTGTTCTCTCTAAGCGGGTCCCAAAGGCTCTCTGGAAGAGTTTCCTTAGAGGCTCAGAAACAGGAAATTAGCCGACAGGCCCACGGGGATGCCAGTTCTCTGCAGCAACAACGCTACCAGCGTCAGGCACTTGGGATCTCTTTGGTAAATGGAAGAACAACTCTGCTTGGAAGCTTCTGCCATCCAGTTTGAGAGTCGCACTTCCACCGCAGCCTAGGATTCCAAGTGTTGCCATGCCGCCACAATTTCCAATTCTTAGGCCTATGACGGCAGAGTGTCTGGCAGTTCTCAAAGAGACCTTATGAGGCGTTTTGGCTCCTTCCACCGAGAAAGCAGCTCCTCCAGATCCTCTGTCGTTAGGTATTTCATGTTAGAATATCTCTAGGCGCCCTATTTCCTCCTCCACGAGGTAAGACACAAACGGACTTGCCCTAAAGGGAAGAAGTCTTCTGAGTCCGGCAGAGAGGCAGCCTCTCCCCCTCAGCATCCCCCCACGACTGAGCCCCAGGTATGGGTCCGAGACACGGAGAAAGACAGCCGTAACCCCGAGCTTTTCCACAATCTAGTATAGGCCTCACCCGAAAGCTCACGTCAATTTCATAGAGAAAACACCAGGCCTCGGTGTGCTTTCCTGTGGCAAGGAAACTTTGCTTTCATTCCTTAGGTGGCACATTGGCTCAGGACGGCCCTACCCGCAGGACTCACGGTGTTCAGCCCTATTTATTGAGATCAGCCCCTCTGGCTCTTTCTCGGATGAAACCAAGTGGGCAAAGAGCCGTTCCTAAGCTGGGGTCCCTGGGAGCTTTCCCTAGTCTACACCAGAACAGCACTCTGAGGGAGAGGAGACGCGGAGGTTTGGTAGCAATATCTCCTATTCTGAAGAGAAACATTTCGTTGTAGGCGGGTTCCATCAGCCTTGCCGTATTTTCTCAGCTGCCTAGGATGGAGGGCAGGCAGTCAGTTGGCAGGCTCACCTGAGGCCCAGCTTCCCCTACTGTGATTCAGAACCCCCGCCTGCTGCAGCCCAAAGGGACGGCTTATGGTAAGGGAAAAACCCTGTGTTGGAAAGTTCCTGCCTAACCCTCGCACAAGCACAAGCATATGGGTCAGTGGTCAAAGACTTTCCCCACAAGTTTACCATGTTTGCTCCCATCTAGCCTCCGAAGGCCGAGGTTACCTAGCTGGAGATCACACTTCAGGAAAGGTACTCATGCTGCATGTGACTGCAAGTTGTTTCACCAGGCAGCCCAAATCGAGTACACCCACTTGCATTTTCCAGGGGCAGAGCAAAAGGTGTCAACTTACAGGCCTCCAGCCTGGGAGGGGAACATACACTTTCTGAATGGGAAAGAAGCTCATGCCTTCAGTGTGAAAGGCCACTATGCCTCTTTGCTTTGGCAGCCCAGGGGTAGCGTCGGCTCTGAAATGCTTCCAAAGGAGCAGAGTCAGAGAACCTTTGAACCTCAGAGCAGGTGCAGCCCCGAACAAGGTCTGCTCTTGGCCTGAGAACACCCACTGCGCAGCGCTTCTTTTGGGTACACACGTTTAGAGGAAGGTTGTTGAATTCTGCTGCGTGATAACTTCTCCGGGCCACGTAGTGTGAGGGCCAGTAGAGTGGCCCTCCATCTCATCCCAGCTTCATGTGCCGGGTGTATAAGGCAAACTCCCTGCTTGATTCCTTCCGTGGGCTACGTAAGCTCCAGAGAAAGATGGATGATTGGCACCCAGGGCTGGTATCTAGGTTCATGTTCTGTGCCTCAACTTCGCAGCTGTTCTCTCTAAGCGGGTCCCAAAGGCTCTCTGGAAGAGTTTCCTTAGAGGCTCAGAAACAGGAAATTAGCCGACAGGCCCACGGGGATGCCAGTTCGCTGCAGCAACAACGCTACCAGCGTCAGACACTTGGGTTCTCTTCGGTAAATGGAAGAACAACTCTGCTTGGAAGCTTCTGCCATCCAGTTTGAGAGTCACATTTCCACCGCAGCCTAGGATTCCAAGTGTTGCCATGCCGCCACAATTTCCATTTCTTAGGCCTATGACGGCAGAGTGTCTGGCAGTTCTCAAAGAGACCTTAGGAATGCAGGCGTTTTGGCTCCTTCCACCGAGAAAGCAGCTCCTCCAGATCCTCTGTCGTTAGGTATTTCATGTTAGAATATCTCGAGGCGCCCTCTTTCCTCCTCCACGAGGTAAGACACAAACGGACTTGCCCTAAAGGGAAGAAGCCTTCTGAGTCCGGCAGAGAGGCAGCCTTTCCCACTCAGCATCCCCCACGACTGAGCCCCTGGTATGGGTCTGAGACACGGAGAAAGACAGCCGTAACCCCGAGCTTTTCCACAATCTAGTATAGGCCTCACCCTCAAGCTCACGTCAATTTCATAGAGAAAACACCAGGCCTCGGTGTGCTTTCCTGTGGCAAGGAAACTTTGCTTTCATTCCTTAGGTGGTACATTGGCTCAGGACGGCCCTAGCCGAAGGACTCACGGTGTGCAGCCCTATTTATTGGGATCAGCCCCTCTGGCTCTTTCTCGGATCAAACCAAGTGGGCAAAGAGCCGTTCCTAAGCTGTGGTCCCTGGGAGCTTTCCCTAGTCTACACCAGAACAGCACTCTGAGGGAGAGGAGACGCGGAGTTTTGGTAGCAAAATCTCCTATTCTGAAGAGAAACATGTCGTTGTAGGCGGGTTCCATCAGCCTTGCCGTATTTTCTCAGCTGGCTAGGATGGAGGGCAGGCAGTCAGTTGGCAGGCTGACCTGAGGCCCTGCTTCCCCGACTGTGATACAGAACCCCCGCCTGCTGCAGCCCAAAGGGACGGCTTATGGTAAGGGAAAAACCCTGTGTTGGAAAGTTTCTGCCTAACCCTCGCACAAGCACAAGCATATGGGTCAGTGGTCAAAGACTTTCCCCACAAGTTTACCATGTTTGCTCCCATCTAGCCTCCGAAGGCCGAGGTTACCTAGCTGGGGATCACACTTCAGGAAAGGTACTCATGCTGCTTGTGACTGCAAGTTGTTTCACCAGGCAGCCCAAATCGAGTACACCCACTTGCATTTTCCAGGGGCAGAGCAAAAGGTGTCAACTTACAGGCCTCCAGCCTGGGAGGGGAACATACACTTTCTGAATGGGAAAGAAGCTCATGCCTTCAGTGTGAAAGGCCACTATGCCTCTTTGCTTTGGCAGCCCAGGGGTAGCGTCGGCTCTGAAATGCTTCCAAAGGAGCAGAGTCAGAGAACCTTTGAACCTCAGAGCAGGTGCAGCCGCGAACAAGGTCTGCTCTTGGCCTGAGAACACCCACTGCCCAGCGCTTCTTTTGGGTACCCACGTGTAGAGGAAGGTTGTTGAATTCTGCTGCGTGATAACTTCTCCGGGCCACGTAGTGTGAGGGCCAGTAGAGTGGCCCTCCATCTCATCCCAGCTTCATGTGCCGGGTGTATAAGGCAAACTCCCTTCTTGAATCCCTCCGTGGGCTACGTAACCTCCAGAGAAAGATGGATGATTGGGACCCAGGGCTGGTATCTAGGTTAATGTTCTGTGCCTCAACTTCGCAGCTGTTCTCTCTAAGCGTGTCCCAAAGGCTCTCTGGAAGAGTTTCCTTAGAGGCTCAGAAACAGGAAAGTAGCCGACAGGCCCACGGGGATGCCAGTTCGCTGCAGCAACAACGCTACCAGCGTCAGACACTTGGGTTCTCTTCGGTAAATGGAAAAACAACTCTGCTTGGAAGCTTCTGCCATCCAGTTTGAGAGTCACATTTCCACCGCAGCCTAGGATTCCAAGTGTTGCCATGTCGCCACAATTTCCAATTCTTATGCCTATGACGGCAGAGTGTCTGGCAGTTCTCAAAGAGACCTTAGGAATGCAGGCGTTTTGGCTCCTTCCACCGAGAAAGCAGCTCCTCCAGATCCTCTGTCGTTAGGTATTTCATGTTAGAATATCTCTAGGCGCCCTCTTTCCTCCTCCACGAGGTAAGACACAAACGGACTTGCCCTAAAGGGAAGAAGCCTTCTGAGTCCGGCAGAGAGGCAGCCTTTCCCACTCAGCATCCCCCACGACTGAGCCCCTGGTATGGGTCTGAGACACGGAGAAAGACAGCCGTAACCCCGAGCTTTTCCACAATCTAGTATAGGCCTCACCCTCAAGCTCACGTCAATTTCATAGAGAAAACACCAGGCCTCGGTGTGCTTTCCTGTGGCAAGGAAACTTTGCTCTCATTCCTTAGGTGGCACATTGGCTCAGGACGGCCCTAGCCGATGGACTCACGGTGTGCAGCCCTATTTATTGAGATCAGCGCCTCTGGCTCTTTCTCGGATGAAACCAAGTGGGCAAAGAGCCGTTCCTAAGCTGGGGTCCCTGGGAGCTTTCCCTAGTCTACACCAGAACAGCACTCTAAGGGAGAGGAGACGCGGAGGTTTGGTACCAAAATCTCCTATTCTGAAGAGAAGCATTTCGTTGTAGGCGGGTTCCATCAGCCTTGCCGTATTTTCTCAGCTGGCTAGGATGGAGGGCAGGCAGTCAGTTGGCAGGCTGACCTGAGGCCCTGCTTCCCCGACTGTGATACAGAACCCCCGCCTGCTGCAGCCCAAAGGGACGGCTTATGGTAAGGGAAAAACCCTGTGTTGGAAAGTTTCTGCCTAACCCTCGCACAAGCACAAGCATATGGGTCAGTGGTCAAAGACTTTCCCCACAAGTTTACCATGTTTGCTCCCATCTAGCCTCCGAAGGCCGAGGTTACCTAGCTGGGGATCACACTTCAGGAAAGGTACTCATGCTGCTTGTGACTGCCAGTTGTTTCACCAGGCAGCCCAAATCGAATACACCCACTTGCATTTTCCAGGGGCAGAGCAAAAGGTGTCAACTTACAGGCCTCCAGCCTGGGAGGGGAACATGCAATTTCTGAATGGGAAAGAAGCTCATGTTTTCAGTGTGAAAGGCCACTATGCCTCTTTGCTTTGGCAGCCCAGGGGTAGCGTCGGCTCTGAAATGCTTCCAAAGGAGCAGAGTCAGAGAACCTTTGAACCTCAGAGCAGGTGCAGCCCCGAACAAGGTCTGCTCTTGGCCTGAGAACACCCACTGCGCAGCGCTTCTTTTGGGTACACACGTGTAGAGGAAGGTTGTTGAATTCTGCTGCGTGATAACTTCTCCGGGCCACGTAGTGTGAGGGCCAGTAGAGTGGCCCTCCATCTCATCCCAGCTTCATGTGCCGGGTGTATAAGGCAAACTCCCTTCTTGAATCCCTCCGTGGGCTACGTAACCTCCAGAGAAAGATGGATGATTGGGACCCAGGGCTGGTATCTAGGTTCCTGTTCTGTGCCTCAACTTCGCAGCTGTTCTCTCTAAGCGGGTCACAAAGGCTCTCTGGAAGAGTTTCCTTAGAGGCTCAGAAACAGGAAATTAGCCGACAGGCCCACGGGGATGCCAGTTCTCTGCAGCAACAACGCTACCAGCGTCAGGCACTTGGGTTCTCTTCGGTAAATGGAAGAACAACTCTGCTTGGAAGCTTCTGCCATCCAGTTTGAGAGTCGCACTTCCACCGCAGCCTAGGATTCCAAGTGTTGCCATGCCGCCACAATTTCCAATTCTTAGGCCTATGACGGCAGAGTGTCTGGCAGTTCTCAAAGAGACCTTAGGAATGCAGGCGTTTTGGCTCCTTCCACCGAGAAAGCAGCTCCTCCAGATCCTCTGTCGTTAGGTATTTCATGTTAGAATATCTCTAGGCGCCCTCTTTCCTCCTCCACGAGGTAAGACACAAACGGACTTGCCCTAAAGGGAAGAAGCCTTCTGAGTCCGGCAGAGAGGCAGCCTCTCCCACTCAGCGTCACCCCACGACTGAGCCCCTGGTATGTGTCCGAGACAGGGAGATAGCCGTAACCCCGAGCTTTTCCACAATGTAGTATAGGCCTCACCCTCAAGCTCACGTCAATTTCATAGAGAAAACACCAGGCCTCGGTGTGCTTTCCTGTGGCAAGGAAACTTTGCTTTCATTCCTTAGGTGGCACATTGGCTCAGGACGGCCCTACCCGCAGGACTCACGGTGTTCAGCCCTATTTATTGAGATCAGCCCCTCTGGCTCTTTCTCGGATGAAACCAAGTGGGCAAAGAGCCGTTCCTAAGCTGGGGTCCCTGGGAGCTTTCCCTAGTCTACACCAGAACAGCACTCTGAGGGAGAGGAGACGCGGAGGTTTGGTAGCAATATCTCCTATTCTGAAGAGAAACATTTCGTTGTAGGCGGGTTCCATCAGCCTTGCCGTATTTTCTCAGCTGCCTAGGATGGAGGGCAGGCAGTCAGTTGGCAGGCTCACCTGAGGCCCAGCTTCCCCTACTGTGATTCAGAACCCCCGCCTGCTGCAGCCCAAAGGGACGGCTTATGGTAAGGGGAAAACCCGGTGTTGGAAAGTTCCTGCCTAACCCTCGCACAAGCACAAGCATATGGGTCAGTGGTCAAAGACTTTCCCCACAAGTTTACCATGTTTGCTCCCATCTAGCCTCCGAAGGCCGAAGTTACCTAGCTGGGGATCACGCTTCAGGAAAGGTACTCATGCTGCTTGGGACTGCAAGTTGTTTCTCCAGGCAGCCCAAATCCAGTACACCCACTTGCATTTTCCAGGGGCAGAGCAAAAGGTGTCAACTTACAGGCCTCCAGCCTGGGAGGGGAACATACACTTTCTGAATGGGAAAGAAGCTCATGCCTTCAGTGTGAAAGGCCACTATGCCTCTTTGCTTTGGCAGCCCAGGGGTAGCGTCGGCTCTGAAATGCTTCCAAAGGAGCAGAGTCAGAGAACCTTTGAACCTCAGAGCAGGTGCAGCCGCGAACAAGGTCTGCTCTTGGCCTGAGAACACCCACTGCCCAGCGCTTCTTTTGGGTACCCACGTGTAGAGGAAGGTTGTTGAATTCTGCTGCGTGATAACTTCTCCGGGCCACGTAGTGTGAGGGCCAGTAGAGTGGCCCTCCATCTCATCCCAGCTTCATGTGCCGGGTGTATAAGGCAAACTCCCTTCTTGAATCCCTCCGTGGGCTACGTAAACTCCATAGAAAGATGGATGATTGGGACCCAGGGCTGGTACCTAGGTTAATGTTCTGTGCCTCAACTTCGCAGCTGTTCTCTCTAAGCGTGTCCCAAAGGCTCTCTGGAAGAGTTTCCTTAGAGGCTCAGAAACAGGAAAGTAGCCGACAGGCCCACGGGGATGCCAGTTCTCTGAGGCAACAACGCTACCAGCGTCAGGCACTTGGGTTCTCTTTGGTAAATGGAAGAACAACTCTGCTTGGAAGCTTCTGCCATCCAGTTTGAGAGTCGCACTTCCCCCGCAGCCTAGGATTCCATGTGTTGCCATGCCGCCACAATTTCCAATTCTTAGGCCTATGACAGCAGAGTGTCTGGCAGTTCTCAAAGAGACCTTAGGAATGCAGGCGTTTTTGCTCCTTTCACCGAGAAAGCAGCTCCTCCAGATTCTCTGTCGTTAGGTATTTCAAGTTCGAATATCTCTAGGCGCCCTCTTTCCTCCTCCACGAGGTAAGACACAAACGGACTTGCCCTAAAGTGAAGAAGCCTTCTGAGTCCGGCAGAGAGGCAGCCTCTCCCACTCAGCATCCCCCCACGACTGAGCCCCTGGTATGGGTCCGAGACACGGAGAAAGACAGCCGTAACCCCGAGCTTTTCCACAATGTAGTATAGGCCTCACCCGCAAGCTCACGTCAATATCATAGAGAAAACACCAGGCATCGGTGTGCTTTCCTGTGGCAAGGAAACTTTGCTTTCATTCCTTAGGTGGCACATTGGCTCAGGACGGCCCTAGCCGAAGGACTCACGGTGTGCAGCCCTATTTATTGAGATCAGCGCCTCTGGCTCTTTCTCGGATGAAACCAAGTGGGCAAAGAGCCGTTCCTAAGCTGTGGTCCCTGGGAGCTTTCCCTAGTCTACACCAGAACAGCACTCTAAGGGAGAGGAGACGCGGAGGTTTGGTAGCAAAATCTCCTATTCTGAAGAGAAGCATTTCGTTGTAGGCGGGTTCCATCAGCCTTGCCGTATTTTCTCAGCTGGCTAGGATGGAGGGCAGGCAGTCAGTTGGCAGGCTGACCTGAGGCCCTGCTTCCCCGACTGTGATACAGAACCCCCGCCTGCTGCAGCCCAAAGGGACGGCTTATGGTAAGGGAAAAACCCTGTGTTGGAAAGTTTCTGCCTAACCCTCGCACAAGCACAAGCATATGGGTCAGTGGTCAAAGACTTTCCCCACAAGTTTACCATGTTTGCTCCCATCTAGCCTCCGAAGGCCGAGGTTACCTAGCTGGGGATCACACTTCAGGAAAGGTACTCATGCTGCTTGTGACTGCAAGTTGTTTCACCAGGCAGCCCAAATCGAGTACACCCACTTGCATTTTCCAGGGGCAGAGCAAAAGGTGTCAACTTACAGGCCTCCAGCCTGGGAGGGGAACATACACTTTCTGAATGGGAAAGAAGCTCATGCCTTCAGTGTGAAAGGCCACTATGCCTCTTTGCTTTGGCAGCCCAGGGGTAGCGTCGGCTCTGAAATGCTTCCAAAGGAGCAGAGTCAGAGAACCTTTGAACCTCAGAGCAGGTGCAGCCGCGAACAAGGTCTGCTCTTGGCCTGAAAACACCCACTGCCCAGCGCTTCTTTTGGGTACCCACGTGTAGAGGAAGGTTGTTGAATTCTGCTGCGTGATAACTTCTCCGGGCCACGTAGTGTGAGGGCCAGTAGAGTGGCCCTCCATCTCATCCCAGCTTCATGTGCCGGGTGTATAAGGCAAACTCCCTTCTTGAATCCCTCCGTGGGCTACGTAACCTCCAGAGAAAGATGGATGATTGGGACCCAGGGCTGGTATCTAGGTTAATGTTCTGTGGCTCAACTTCGCAGCTGTTCTCTCTAAGCGGGTCCCAAAGGCTTTCTGGAAGAGTTTCCTTAGAGGCTCAGAAACAGGAAAGTAGCCGACAGGCCCACGGGGATGCCAGTTCGCTGCAGCAACAACGCTACCAGCGTCAGACACTTGGGTTCTCTTCGGTAAATGGAAGAACAACTCTGCTTGGAAGCTTCTGCCATCCAGTTTGAGAGTCACATTTCCACCGCAGCCTAGGATTCCAAGTGTTGCCATGTCGCCACAATTTCCAATTCTTATGCCTATGACGGCAGAGTGTCTGGCAGTTCTCAAAGAGACCTTAGGAATGCAGGCGTTTTGGCTCCTTCCACCGAGAAAGCAGCTCCTCCAGATCCTCTGTCGTTAGGTATTTCATGTTAGAATATCTCTAGGCGCCCTCTTTCCTCCTCCACGAGGTAAGACACAAACGGACTTGCCCTAAAGGGAAGAAGCCTTCTGAGTCAGGCAGAGAGGCAGCCTTTCCCACTCAGCATCCCCCACGACTGAGCCCCTGGTATGGGTCTGAGACACGGAGAAAGACAGCCGTAACCCCGAGCTTTTCCACAATCTAGTATAGGCCTCACCCTCAAGCTCACGTCAATTTCATAGAGAAAACACCAGGCCTCGGTGTGCTTTCCTGTGGCAAGGAAACTTTGCTCTCATTCCTTAGGTGGCACATTGGCTCAGGACGGCCCTAGCCGAAGGACTCACGGTGTGCAGCCCTATTTATTGAGATCAGCGCCTCTGGCTCTTTCTCGGATGAAACCAAGTGGGCAAAGAGCCGTTCCTAAGCTGGGGTCCCTGGGAGCTTTCCCTAGTCTACACCAGAACAGCACTCTAAGGGAGAGGAGACGCGGAGGTTTGGTACCAAAATCTCCTATTCTGAAGAGAAGCATTTCGTTGTAGGCGGGTTCCATCAGCCTTGCCGTATTTTCTCAGCTGGCTAGGATGGAGGGCAGGCAGTCAGTTGGCAGGCTGACCTGAGGCCCTGCTTCCCCGACTGTGATACAGAACCCCCGCCTGCTGCAGCCCAAAGGGACGGCTTATGGTAAGGGAAAAACCCTGTGTTGGAAAGTTTCTGCCTAACCCTCGCACAAGCACAAGCATATGGGTCAGTGGTCAAAGACTTTCCCCACAAGTTTACCATGTTTGCTCCCATCTAGCCTCCGAAGGCCGAGGTTACCTAGCTGGGGATCACACTTCAGGAAAGGTACTCATGCTGCTTGTGACTGCCAGTTGTTTCACCAGGCAGCCCAAATCGAATACACCCACTTGCATTTTCCAGGGGCAGAGCAAAAGGTGTCAACTTACAGGCCTCCAGCCTGGGAGGGGAACATGCAATTTCTGAATGGGAAAGAAGCTCATGTTTTCAGTGTGAAAGGCCACTATGCATCTTTGCTTTGGCAGCCCAGGGGTAGCGTCGGCTCTGAAATGCTTCCAAAGGAGCAGAGTCAGAGAACCTTTGAACCTCAGAGCAGGTGCAGCCCCGAACAAGGTCTGCTCTTGGCCTGAGAACACCCACTGCGCAGCGCTTCTTTTGGGTACACACGTGTAGAGGAAGGTTGTTGAATTCTGCTGCGTGATAACTTCTCTGGGCCACGTAGTGTGAGGGCCAGTAGAGTGGCCCTCCATCTCATCCCAGCTTCATGTGCCGGGTCTATAAGGCAAACTCCCTGCTTGATTCCTTCCGTGGGCTACGTAAGCTCCAGAGAAAGATGGATGATTGGGACCCAGGGCTGGTATCTAGGTTCATGTTCTGTGCCTCAACTTCGCAGCTGTTCTCTCTAAGCGGGTCACAAAGGCTCTCTGGAAGAGTTTCCTTAGAGGCTCAGAAACAGGAAATTAGCCGACAGGCCCACGGGGATGCCAGTTCTCTGCAGCAACAACGCTACCAGCGTCAGGCACTTGGGTTCTCTTCGGTAAATGGAAGAACAACTCTGCTTGGAAGCTTCTGCCATCCAGTTTGAGAGTCGCACTTCCACCGCAGCCTAGGATTCCAAGTGTTGCCATGCCGCCACAATTTCCAATTCTTAGGCCTATGACGGCAGAGTGTCTGGCAGTTCTCAAAGAGACCTTAGGAATGCAGGCGTTTTGGCTCCTTTCACCGAGAAAGCAGCTCCTCCAGATCCTCTGTCGTTAGGTATTTCAAGTTAGAATATCTCTAGGCGCCCTCTTTCCTCCTCCACGAGGTAAGACACAAACGGACTTGCCCTAAAGGGAAGAAGCCTTCTGAGTCCGGCAGAGAGGCAGCCTCTCCCACTCAGCATCCCCCCACGACTGAGCCCCTGGTATGGGTCCGAGACACGGAGAAAGACAGCCGTAACCCCGAGCTTTTCCACAATCTAGTATAGGCCTCACCCGAAAGCTCACGTCAATTTCATAGAGAAAACAACAGGCATCGGTGTGCTTTCCTGTGGCAAGGATACTTTGCTTTCATTCCTTAGGTGGCACATTGGCTCAGGACGGCCCTAGCCGAAGGACTCACGGTGTGCAGCCCTATTTATTGAGATCAGCGCCTCTGGCTCTTTCTCGGATGAAACCAAGTGGGCAAAGAGCCGTTCCTAAGCTGGGGTCCCTGGGAGCTTTCCCTAGTCTACACCAGAACAGCACTCTAAGGGAGAGGAGACGCGGAGGTTTGGTACCAAAATCTCCTATTCTGAAGAGAAGCATTTCTTTGTAGGCGGGTTCCATCAGCCTTGCCGTATTTTCTCAGCTGGCTAGGATGGAGGGCAGGCAGTCTGTTGGCAGGCTGACCTGAGGCCCTGCTTCCCCGACTGTGATACAGAACCCCCGCCTGCTGCAGCCCAAAGGGACGGCTTATGGTAAGGGAAAAACCCTGTGTTGGAAAGTTTCTGCCTAACCCTCGCACAAGCACAAGCATATGGGTCAGTGGTCAAAGACTTTCCCCACAAGTTTACCATGTTTGCTCCCATCTAGCCTCCGAAGGCCGAGGTTACCTAGCTGGGGATCACACTTCAGGAAAGGTACTCATGCTGCTTGTGACTGCAAGTTGTTTCACCAGGCAGCCCAAATCGAATACACCCACTTGCATTTTCCAGGGGCAGAGCAAAAGGTGTCAACTTACAGGCCTCCAGCCTGGGAGGGGAACATACACTTTCTGAATGGGAAAGACGCTCATGTTTTCAGTGTGAAAGGCCACTATGCCTCTTTGCTATGGCAGCCCAGGGGTAGCGTCGGCTCTGAAATGCTTCCAAAGGAGCAGAGTCAGAGAACCTTTGACCCTCAGAACAGGTGCAGCCCCGAAAAAGGTCTGCTCTTGGCCTGAGAACACCCACTGCGCAGCGCTTCTTTTGGGTACACACGTGTAGAGGAAGGTTGTTGAATTCTGCTGCGTGATAACTTCTCCGGGCACGTAGGGTGAGGGCCAGTAGAGTGGCCCTCCATCTCATCCCAGCTTCATGTGCCGGGTGTATAAGGCAAACTCCCTGCTTGAATCCCTCCGTGGGCTACGTAAACTCCAGAGAAAGATGGATGATTGGGACCCAGGCTGGTATCTAGGTTAATGTTCTGTGCATCAACTTCGCAGCTGTTCTCTCTAAGCGGGTCCCAAAGGCTCTCTGGAAGAGTTTCCTTAGAGGCTCAGAAACAGGAAATTAGCCGACAGGCCCACGGGGATGCCAGTTCTCTGCAGCAACAACGCTACCAGCGTCAGGCACTTGGGATCTCTTTGGTAAATGGAAGAACAACTCTGCTTGGAAGCTTCTGCCATCCAGTTTGAGAGTCGCACTTCCACCGCAGCCTAGGATTCCAAGTGTTGCCATGCCGCCACAATTTCCAATTCTTAGGCCTATGACGGCAGAGTGTCTGGCAGTTCTCAAAGAGACCTTAGGAATGCAGGCGTTTTTGCTCCTTTCACCGAGAAAGCAGCTCCTCCAGATCCTCTGTCGTTAGGTATTTCATGTTAGAATATCTCTAGGCGCCCTCTTTCCTCCTCCACGAGGTAAGACACAAACGGACTTGCCCTAAAGGGAAGAAGCCTTCTGAGTCCGGCAGAGAGGCAGCCTCTCCCACTCAGCGTCACCCCACGACTGAGCCCCTGGTATGTGTCCGAGACAGGGAGATAGCCGTAACCCCGAGCTTTTCCACAATGTAGTATAGGCCTCACCCTCAAGCTCACGTCAATTTCATAGAGAAAACACCAGGCATCGGTGTGCTTTCCTGTGGCAAGGATACTTTGCTTTCATTCCTTAGGTGGCACATTGGCTCAGGACGGCCTTAGCCGAAGGACTCACGGTGTGCAGCCCTATTTATTGAGATCAGCGCCTCTGGCTCTTTCTCGGATGAAACCAAGTGGGCAAAGAGCCGTTCCTAAGCTGGGGTCCCTGGGAGCTTTCCCTAGTCTACACCAGAACAGCACTCTAAGGGAGAGGAGACGCGGAGGTTTGGTACCAAAATCTCCTATTCTGAAGAGAAGCATTTCGTTGTAGGCGGGTTCCATCAGCCTTGCCGTATTTTCTCAGCTGGCTAGGATGGAGGGCAGGCAGTCAGTTGGCAGGCTGACCTGAGGCCCTGCTTCCCCGACTGTGATACAGAACCCCCGCCTGCTGCAGCCCAAAGGGACGGCTTATGGTAAGGGAAAAACCCTGTGTTGGAAAGTTTCTGCCTAACCCTCGCACAAGCACAAGCATATGGGTCAGTGGTCAAAGACTTTCCCCACAAGTTTACCATGTTTGCTCCCATCTAGCCTCCGAAGGCCGAGGTTACCTAGCTGGGGATCACACTTCAGGAAAGGTACTCATGCTGCTTGTGACTGCAAGTTGTTTCACCAGGCAGCCCAAATCGAATACACCCACTTGCATTTTCCAGGGGCAGAGCAAAAGGTGTCAACTTACAGGCCTCCAGCCTGGGAGGGGAACATACACTTTCTGAATGGGAAAGAAGCTCATGCCTTCAGTGTGAAAGGCCACTATGCCTCTTTGCTTTGGCAGCCCAGGGGTAGCGTCGGCTCTGAAATGCTTCCAAAGGAGCAGAGTCAGAGAACCTTTGAACCACAGAGCAGGTGCAGCCGCGAACAAGGTCTGCTCTTGGCCTGAGAACACCCACTGCCCAGCGCTTCTTTTGGGTACACACGTGTAGAGGAAGGTTGTTGAATTCTGCTGCGTGATAATGTCTCCGGTCCACGTAGTGTGAGGGCCAGTAGAGTGGCCCTCCATCTCATCCCAGCTTCATGTGCCGGGTGTATAAGGCAAACTCCCTGCTTGAATCCCTCCGTGGGCTACGTAAGCTCCAGAGAAAGATGGATGATTGGGACCCAGGCTGGTATCTAGGTTAATGTTCTGTGCCTCAACTTCGCAGCTGTTCTCTCTAAGCGGGTCCCAAAGGCTCTCTGGAAGAGTTTCCTTAGAGGCTCAGAAACAGGAAATTAGCCGACAGGCCCACGGGGATGCCAGTTCTCTGCAGCAACAACGCTACCAGCGTCAGGCACTTGGGATCTCTTTGGTAAATGGAAGAACAACTCTGCTTGGAAGCTTCTGCCATCCAGTTTGAGAGTCGCACTTCCACCGCAGCCTAGGATTCCAAGTGTTGCCATGCCGCCACAATTTCCAATTCTTAGGCCTATGACGGCAGAGTGTCTGGCAGTTCTCAAAGAGACCTTATGAGGCGTTTTGGCTCCTTCCACCGAGAAAGCAGCTCCTCCAGATCCTCTGTCGTTAAGTATTTCATGTTAGAATATCTCTAGGCGCCCTCTTTCCTCCTCCACGAGGTAAGACACAAACGGACTTGCCCTAAAGGGAAGAAGTCTTCTGAGTCCGGCAGAGAGGCAGCCTCTCCCCCTCAGCATCCCCCCACGACTGAGCCCCAGGTATGGGTCCGAGACACGGAGAAAGACAGCCGTAACCCCGAGCTTTTCCACAATCTAGTATAGGCCTCACCCGAAAGCTCACGTCAATTTCATAGAGAAAACAACAGGCATCGGTGTGCTTTCCTGTGGCAAGGATACTTTGCTTTCATTCCTTAGGTGGCACATTGGCTCAGGACGGCCCTAGCCGAAGGACTCACGGTGTGCAGCCCTATTTATTGAGATCAGCGCCTCTGGCTCTTTCTCGGATGAAACCAAGTGGGCAAAGAGCCGTTCCTAAGCTGGGGTCCGTGGGAGCTTTCCCTAGTCTACACCAGAACAGCACTCTAAGGGAGAGGAGACGCGGAGGTTTGGTACCAAAATCTCCTATTCTGAAGAGAAGCATTTCTTTGTAGGCGGGTTCCATCAGCCTTGCCGTATTTTCTCAGCTGGCTAGGATGGAGGGCAGGCAGTCTGTTGGCAGGCTGACCTGAGGCCCTGCTTCCCCGACTGTGATACAGAACCCCCGCCTGCTGCAGCCCAAAGGGACGGCTTATGGTAAGGGAAAAACCCTGTGTTGGAAAGTTTCTGCCTAACCCTCGCACAAGCACAAGCATATGGGTCAGTGGTCAAAGACTTTCCCCACAAGTTTACCATGTTTGCTCCCATCTAGCCTCCGAAGGCCGAGGTTACCTAGCTGGGGATCACACTTCAGGAAAGGTACTCATGCTGCTTGTGACTGCAAGTTGTTTCACCAGGCAGCCCAAATCGAATACACCCACTTGCATTTTCCAGGGGCAGAGCAAAAGGTGTCAACTTACAGGCCTCCAGCCTGGGAGGGGAACATACACTTTCTGAATGGGAAAGAAGCTCATGTTTTCAGTGTGAAAGGCCACTATGCCTCTTTGCTATGGCAGCCCAGGGGTAGCGTCGGCTCTGAAATGCTTCCAAAGGAGCAGAGTCAGAGAACCTTTGACCCTCAGAACAGGTGCAGCCCCGAAAAAGGTCTGCTCTTGGCCTGAGAACACCCACTGCGCAGCGCTTCTTTTGGGTACACACGTGTAGAGGAAGGTTGTTGAATTCTGCTGCGTGATAACTTCTCCGGGCACGTAGGGTGAGGGCCAGTAGAGTGGCCCTCCATCTCATCCCAGCTTCATGTGCCGGGTGTATAAGGCAAACTCCCTGCTTGAATCTCTCCGTGGGCTACGTAAACTCCAGAGAAAGATGGATGATTGGGACCCAGGCTGGTATCTAGGTTAATGTTCTGTGCCTCAACTTCGCAGCTGTTCTCTCTAAGCGGGTCCCAAAGGCTCTCTGGAAGAGTTTCCTTAGAGGCTCAGAAACAGGAAATTAGCCGACAGGCCCACGGGGATGCCAGTTCTCTGCAGCAACAACGCTACCAGCGTCAGGCACTTGGGAATCTCTTTGGTAAATGGAAGAACAACTCTGCTTGGAAGCTTCTGCCATCCAGTTTGAGAGTCGCACTTCCACCGCAGCCTAGGATTCCAAGTGTTGCCATGCCGCCACAATTTCCAATTCTTAGGCCTATGACGGCAGAGTGTCTGGCAGTTCTCAAAGAGACCTTAGGAATGCAGGCGTTTTTGCTCCTTTCACCGAGAAAGCAGCTCCTCCAGATCCTCTGTCGTTAGGTATTTCATGTTAGAATATCTCTAGGCGCCCTCTTTCCTCCTCCACGAGGTAAGACACAAACGGACTTGCCCTAAAGGGAAGAAGCCTTCTGAGTCCGGCAGAGAGGCAGCCTTTCCCACTCAGCGTCACCCCACGACTGAGCCCCTGGTATGTGTCCGAGACAGGGAGATAGCCGTAACCCCGAGCTTTTCCACAATGTAGTATAGGCCTCACCCTCAAGCTCACGTCAATTTCATAGAGAAAACACCAGGCATCGGTGTGCTTTCCTGTGGCAAGGATACTTTGCTTTCATTCCTTAGGTGGCACATTGGCTCAGGACGGCCTTAGCCGAAGGACTCACGGTGTGCAGCCCTATTTATTGAGATCAGCGCCTCTGGCTCTTTCTCGGATGAAACCAAGTGGGCAAAGAGCCGTTCCTAAGCTGGGGTCCCTGGGAGCTTTCCCTAGTCTACACCAGAACAGCACTCTAAGGGAGAGGAGACGCGGAGGTTTGGTACCAAAATCTCCTATTCTGAAGAGAAGCATTTCGTTGTAGGCGGGTTCCATCAGCCTTGCCGTATTTTCTCAGCTGGCTAGGATGGAGGGCAGGCAGTCAGTTGGCAGGCTGACCTGAGGCCCTGCTTCCCCGACTGTGATACAGAACCCCCGCCTGCTGCAGCCCAAAGGGACGGCTTATGGTAAGGGAAAAACCCTGTGTTGGAAAGTTTCTGCCTAACCCTCGCACAAGCACAAGCATATGGGTCAGTGGTCAAAGACTTTCCCCACAAGTTTACCATGTTTGCTCCCATCTAGCCTCCGAAGGCCGAGGTTACCTAGCTGGGGATCACACTTCAGGAAAGGTACTCATGCTGCTTGTGACTGCAAGTTGTTTCACCAGGCAGCCCAAATCGAATACACCCACTTGCATTTTCCAGGGGCAGAGCAAAAGGTGTCAACTTACAGGCCTCCAGCCTGGGAGGGGAACATACACTTTCTGAATGGGAAAGAAGCTCATGCCTTCAGTGTGAAAGGCCACTATGCCTCTTTGCTTTGGCAGCCCAGGGGTAGCGTCGGCTCTGAAATGCTTCCAAAGGAGCAGAGTCAGAGAACCTTTGAACCTCAGAGCAGGTGCAGCCGCGAACAAGGTCTGCTCTTGGCCTGAGAACACCCACTGCCCAGCGCTTCTTTTGGGTACACACGTGTAGAGGAAGGTTGTTGAATTCTGCTGCGTGATAATGTCTCCGGTCCACGTAGTGTGAGGGCCAGTAGAGTGGCCCTCCATCTCATCCCAGCTTCATGTGCCGGGTGTATAAGGCAAACTCCCTGCTTGAATCCCTCCGTGGGCTACGTAAGCTCCAGAGAAAGATGGATGATTGGGACCCAGGCTGGTATCTAGGTTAATGTTCTGTGCCTCAACTTCGCAGCTGTTCTCTCTAAGCGGGTCCCAAAGGCTCTCTGGAAGAGTTTCCTTAGAGGCTCAGAAACAGGAAATTAGCCGACAGGCCCACGGGGATGCCAGTTCTCTGCAGCAACAACGCTACCAGCGTCAGACACTTGGGTTCTCTTTGGTAAATGGAAGAACAACTCTGCTTGGAAGCTTCTGCCATCCAGTTTGAGAGTCGCACTTCCACCGCAGCCTAGGATTCCATGTGTTGCCATGCCGCCACAATTTCCAATTCTTAGGCCTATGACGGCAGAGTGTCTGGCAGTTCTCAAAGAGACCTTAGGAATGCAGGCGTTTTGGCTCCTTCCACCGAGAAAGCAGCTCCTCCAGATCCTCTGTCGTTAGGTATTTCATGTTAGAATATCTCTAGGCGCCCTCTTTCCTCCTCCACGAGGTAAGACACAAACGGACTTGCCCTAAAGGGAAGAAGCCTTCTGAGTCCGGCAGAGAGGCAGCCTCTCCCACTCAGCGTCACCCCACGACTGAGCCCCTGGTATGTGTCCGAGACAGGGAGATAGCCGTAACCCCGAGCTTTTCCACAATGTAGTATAGGCCTCACCCTCAAGCTCACGTCAATTTCATAGAGAAAACACCAGGCCTCGGTGTGCTTTCCTGTGGCAAGGAAACTTTGCTTTCATTCCTTAGGTGGCACATTGGCTCAGGACGGCCCTAGCCGAAGGACTCACGGTGTGCAGCCCTATTTATTGAGATCAGCTCCTCTGGCTCTTTCTCGGATCAAATCAATTGGGCAAAGAGCCGTTCCTAAGCTGGGGTCCCTGGGAGCTTTCCCTAGTCTACACCAGAACAGCACTCTGAGGGAGAGGAGACGCGGAGGTTTGGTAGCAAAATCTCCTATTCTGAAGAGAAACATTTCGTTGTAGGCGGGTTCCATCAGCCTTGCCGTATTTTCTCAGCTGCCTAGGATGGAGGGCAGGCAGTCAGTTGGCAGGCTCACCTGAGGCCCAGCTTCCCCTACTGTGATTCAGAACCCCCGCCTGCTGCAGCCCAAAGGGTCGGCTTATGGTAAGGGGAAAACCCGGTGTTGGAAAGTTCCTGCCTAACCCTCGCACAAGCACAAGCATATGGGTCAGTGGTCAAAGACTTTCCCCACAAGTTTACCATGTTTGCTCCCATCTAGCCTCCGAAGGCCGAAGTTACCTAGCTGGGGATCACGCTTCAGGAAAGGTACTCATGCTGCTTGGGACTGCAAGTTGTTTCTCCAGGCAGCCCAAATCCAGTACACCCACTTGCATTTTCCAGGGGCAGAGCAAAAGGTGTCAACTTACAGGCCTCCAGCCTGGGAGGGGAACATACACTTTCTGAATGGCAAAGAAGCTCATGCCTTCAGTGTGAAAGGCCACTATGCCTCTTTGCTTTGGCAGCCCAGGGGTAGCGTCGGCTCTGAAATGCTTCCAAAGGAGCAGAGTCAGAGAACCTTTGAACCTCAGAGCAGGTGCAGCCGCGAACAAGGTCTGCTCTTGGCCTGAGAACACCCACTGCCCAGCGCTTCTTTTGGGTACCCACGTGTAGAGGAAGGTTGTTGAATTCTGCTGCGTGATAACTTCTCCGGGCCACGTAGTGTGAGGGCCAGTAGAGTGGCCCTCCATCTCATCCCAGCTTCATGTGCCGGGTGTATAAGGCAAACTCCCTGCTTGAATCCCTCCGTGGGCTACGTAAACTCCATAGAAAGATGGATGATTGGGACCCAGGGCTGGTACCTAGGTTAATGTTCTGTGCCTCAACTTCGCAGCTGTTCTCTCTAAGCGTGTCCCAAAGGCTCTCTGGAAGAGTTTCCTTAGAGGCTCAGAAACAGGAAAGTAGCCGACAGGCCCACGGGGATGCCAGTTCTCTGAGGCAACAACGCTACCAGCGTCAGGCACTTGGGTTCTCTTTGGTAAATGGAAGAACAACTGTGCTTGGAAGCTTCTGCCATCCAGTTTGAGAGTCGCACTTCCCCCGCAGCCTAGGATTCCATGTGTTGCCATGCCGCCACAATTTCCAATTCTTAGGCCTATGACAGCAGAGTGTCTGGCAGTTCTCAAAGAGACCTTAGGAATGCAGGCGTTTTTGCTCCTTTCACCGAGAAAGCAGCTCCTCCAGATTCTCTGTCGTTAGGTATTTCAAGTTCGAATATCTCTAGGCGCCCTCTTTCCTCCTCCACGAGGTAAGACACAAACGGACTTGCCCTAAAGTGAAGAAGCCTTCTGAGTCCGGCAGAGAGGCAGCCTCTCCCACTCAGCATCCCCCCACGACTGAGCCCCTGGTATGGGTCCGAGACACGGAGAAAGACAGCCGTAACCCCGAGCTTTTCCACAATGTAGTATAGGCCTCACCCGCAAGCTCACGTCAATATCATAGAGAAAACACCAGGCATCGGTGTGCTTTCCTGTGGCAAGGAAACTTTGCTTTCATTCCTTAGGTGGCACATTGGCTCAGGACGGCCTTAGCCGAAGGACTCACGGTGTGCAGCCCTATTTATTGAGATCAGCGCCTCTGGCTCTTTCTCGGATGAAACCAAGTGGGCAAAGAGCCGTTCCTAAGCTGGGGTCCCTGGGAGCTTTCCCTAGTCTACACCAGAACAGCACTCTAAGGGAGAGGAGACGCGGAGGTTTGGTACCAAAATCTCCTATTCTGAAGAGAAGCATTTCGTTGTAGGCGGGTTCCATCAGCCTTGCCGTATTTTCTCAGCTGGCTAGGATGGAGGGCAGGCAGTCAGTTGGCAGGGTGACCTGAGGCCCTGCTTCCCCGACTGTGATACAGAACCCCCGCCTGCTGCAGCCCAAAGGGACGGCTTATGGTAAGGGAAAAACCGTGTGTTGGAAAGTTTCTGCCTAACCCTCGCACAAGCACAAGCATATGGGTCAGTGGTCAAAGACTTTCCCCACAAGTTTACCATGTTTGCTCCCATCTAGCCTCCGAAGGCCGAGGTTACCTAGCTGGGGATCACACTTCAGGAAAGGTACTCATGCTGCTTGTGACTGCAAGTTGTTTCACCAGGCAGCCCAAATCGAATACACCCACTTGCATTTTCCAGGGGCAGAGCAAAAGGTGTCAACTTACAGGCCTCCAGCCTGGGAGGGGAACATACACTTTCTGAATGGGAAAGAAGCTCATGCCTTCAGTGTGAAAGGCCACTATGCCTCTTTGCTTTGGCAGCCCAGGGGTAGCGTCGGCTCTGAAATGCTTCCAAAGGAGCAGAGTCAGAGAACCTTTGAACCTCAGAGCAGGTGCAGCCGCGAACAAGGTCTGCTCTTGGCCTGAGAACACCCACTGCCCAGCGCTTCTTTTGGGTACACACGTGTAGAGGAAGGTTGTTGAATTCTGCTGCGTGATAATGTCTCCGGTCCACGTAGTGTGAGGGCCAGTAGAGTGGCCCTCCATCTCATCCCAGCTTCATGTGCCGGGTGTATAAGGCAAACTCCCTGCTTGAATCCCTCCGTGGGCTACGTAAGCTCCAGAGAAAGATGGATGATTGGGACCCAGGCTGGTATCTAGGTTAATGTTCTGTGCCTCAACTTCGCAGCTGTTCTCTCTAAGCGGGTCCCAAAGGCTCTCTGGAAGAGTTTCCTTAGAGGCTCAGAAACAGGAAATTAGCCGACAGGCCCACGGGGATGCCAGTTCTCTGCAGCAACAACGCTACCAGCGTCAGGCACTTGGGATCTCTTTGGTAAATGGAAGAACAACTCTGCTTGGAAGCTTCTGCCATCCAGTTTGAGAGTCGCACTTCCACCGCAGCCTAGGATTCCAAGTGTTGCCATGCCGCCACAATTTCCAATTCTTAGGCCTATGACGGCAGAGTGTCTGGCAGTTCTCAAAGAGACCTTATGAGGCGTTTTGGCTCCTTCCACCGAGAAAGCAGCTCCTCCAGATCCTCTGTCGTTAGGTATTTCATGTTAGAATATCTCTAGGCGCCCTATTTCCTCCTCCACGAGGTAAGACACAAACGGACTTGCCCTAAAGGGAAGAAGTCTTCTGAGTCCGGCAGAGAGGCAGCCTCTCCCCCTCAGCATCCCCCCACGACTGAGCCCCAGGTATGGGTCCGAGACACGGAGAAAGACAGCCGTAACCCCGAGCTTTTCCACAATCTAGTATAGGCCTCACCCTCAAGCTCACGTCAATTTCATAGAGAAAACACCAGGCCTCGGTGTGCTTTCCTGTGGCAAGGAAACTTTGCTTTCATTCCTTAGGTGGCACATTGGCTCAGGACGGCCCTAGCCGAAGGACTCACGGTGTGCAGCCTTATTTATTGAGATCAGCCCCTCTGGCTCTTTCTCGGATGAAACCAAGTGGGCAAAGAGCCGTTCCTAAGCTGTGGTCCCTGGGAGCTTTCCCTAGTCTACACCAGAACAGCACTCTGAGGGAGAGGAGACGCGGAGGTTTGGTAGCAAAATCTCCTATTCTGAAGAGAAACATTTCGTTGTAGGCGGGTTCCATCAGCCTTGCCGTATTTTCTCAGCTGGCTAGGATGGAGGGCAGGCAGTCAGTTGGCAGACTCACCTGAGGCCCTGCTTCCCCGACTGTGATTCAGAACCCCCGCCTGCTGCAGCCCAAAGGGACGGCTTATGGTAAGGGAAAAACCCTGTGTTGGAAAGTTCCTGCCTAACCCTCGCACAAGCACAAGCATATGGGTCAGTGGTCAAAGACTTTCCCCACAAGTTTACCATGTTTGCTCCCATCTAGCCTCCGAAGGCCGAGGTTACCTAGCTGGGGATCACACTTCAGGAAAGGTACTCATGCTGCTTGGGACTGCAAGTTGTTTCACCAGGCAGCCCAAATAGAGTACACCCACTTGCATTTTCCAGGGGCAGAGCAAAAGGTGTCAACTTACAGGCCTCCAGCCTGGGAGGGGAACATACACTTTCTGAATGACAAAGAAGCTCATGCCTTCAGTGTGAAAGGCCACTATGCCTCTTTGCTTTGGCAGCCCAGGGGTAGCGTCGTCTCTGAAATGCTTCCAAAGGAGCAGAGTCAGAGAACCTTTGAACCTCAGAGCAGGTGCAGCCGCGAACAAGGTCTGCTCTTGGCCTGAGAACACCCACTGCCCAGCGCTTCGTTTGGGTACCCACGTGTAGAGGAAGGTTGTTGAATTCTGCTGCGTGATAACTTCTCCGGGCCACGTAGTGTGAGGGCCAGTAGAGTGGCCCTCCATCTCATCCCAGCTTCATGTGCCGGGTGTATAAGGCAAACTCCCTGCTTGAATCCCTCCGTGGGCTACGTAACCTCCAGAGAAAGATGGATGATTGGGACCCAGGGCTGGTATCTAGGTTAATGTTCTGTGCCTCAACTTCGCAGCTGTTCTCTCTAAGCGGGTCCCAAAGGCTTTCTGGAAGAGTTTCCTTAGAGGCTCAGAAACAGGAAAGTAGCCGACAGGCCCATGGGGATGCCAGTTCTCTGCAGCAACAACGCTACCAGCGTCAGACACTTGGGTTCTCTTTGGTAAATGGAAGAACAACTCTGTTTGGAAGCTTCTGCCATCCAGTTTGAGAGTCGCACTTCCACCGCAGCCTAGGATTCCATGTGTTGCCATGCCGCCACAATTTCCAATTCTTAGGCCTATGACAGCAGAGTGTCTGGCAGTTCTCAAAGAGACCTTAGGAATGCAGGCGTTTTGGCTCCTTCCACCGAGAAAGCAGCTCCTCCAGATCCTCTGTCGTTAGGTATTTCATGTTAGAATATCTCTAGGCGCCCTCTTTCCTCCTCCACGAGGTAAGACACAAACGGACTTGCCCTAAAGGGAAGAAGCCTTCAGAGTCCGGCAGAGAGGCAGCCTCTCCCACTCAGCGTCACCCCCGACTGAGCCCCTGGTATGTGTCCGAGACAGGGAGATAGCCGTAACCCCGAGCTTTTCCACAATGTAGTATAGGCCTCACCCTCAAGCTCACGTCAATTTCATAGAGAAAACACCAGGCCTCGGTGTGCTTTCCTGTGGCAAGGAAACTTTGCTTTCATTCCTTAGGTGGCACATTGGCTCAGGACGGCCCTACCCGCAGGACTCACGGTGTTCAGCCCTATTTATTGAGATCAGCCCCTCTGGCTCTTTCTCGGATGAAACCAAGTGGGCAAAGAGCCGTTCCTAAGCTGGGGTCCCTGGGAGCTTTCCCTAGTCTACACCAGAACAGCACTCTGAGGGAGAGGAGACGCGGAGGTTTGGTAGCAATATCTCCTATTCTGAAGAGAAACATTTCGTTGTAGGCGGGTTCCATCAGCCTTGCCGTATTTTCTCAGCTGCCTAGGATGGAGGGCAGGCAGTCAGTTGGCAGGCTCACCTGAGGCCCAGCTTCCCCTACTGTGATTCAGAACCCCCGCCTGCTGCAGCCCAAAGGGACGGCTTATGGTAAGGGAAAAACCCTGTGTTGGAAAGTTCCTGCCTAACCCTCGCACAAGCACAAGCATATGGGTCAGTGGTCAAAGACTTTCCCCACAAGTTTACCATGTTTGCTCCCATCTAGCCTCCGAAGGCCGAGGTTACCTAGCTGGAGATCACACTTCAGGAAAGGTACTCATGCTGCATGTGACTGCAAGTTGTTTCACCAGGCAACCCAAATCGAGTACACCCACTTGCATTTTCCAGGGGCAGAGCAAAAGGTGTCAACTTACAGGCCTCCAGCCTGGGAGGGGAACATACACTTTCTGAATGGGAAAGAAGCTCATGCCTTCAGTGTGAAAGGCCACTATGCCTCTTTGCTTTGGCAGCCCAGGGGTAGCGTCGGCTCTGAAATGCTTCCAAAGGAGCAGAGTCAGAGAACCTTTGAACCTCAGAGCAGGTGCAGCCGCGAACAAGGTCTGCTCTTGGCCTGAGAGCACCCACTGCCCAGCGCTTCTTTTGGGTACACACGTGTAGAGGAAGGTTGTTGAATTCTGCTGCGTGATAACGTCTCCGGGCCACGTAGTGTGAGGGCCAGTAGAGTGGCCCTCCATCTCATCCCAGCTTCATGTGCCGGGTGTATAAGGCAAACTCCCTGCTTGAATCCCTCAGTGGGCTACGTAAACTCCAGAGAAAGATGGATGATTGGGACCCAGGCTGGTATCTAGGTTAATGTTCTGTGCCTCAACTTCGCAGCTGTTCTCTCTAAGCGGGTCCCAAAGGCTCTCTGGAAGAGTTTCCTTAGAGGCTCAGAAACAGGAAATTAGCCGACAGGCCCACGGGGATGCCAGTTCTCTGCAGCAACAACGCTACCAGCGTCAGGCACTTGGGATCTCTTTGGTAAATGGAAGAACAACTCTGCTTGGAAGCTTCTGCCATCCAGTTTGAGAGTCGCACTTCCACCGCAGCCTAGGATTCCAAGTGTTGCCATGCCGCCACAATTTCCAATTCTTAGGCCTATGACGGCAGAGTGTCTGGCAGTTCTCAAAGAGACCTTATGAGGCGTTTTGGCTCCTTCCACCGAGAAAGCAGCTCCTCCAGATCCTCTGTCGTTAGGTATTTCATGTTAGAATATCTCTAGGCGCCCTATTTCCTCCTCCACGAGGTAAGACACAAACGGACTTGCCCTAAAGGGAAGAAGTCTTCTGAGTCCGGCAGAGAGGCAGCCTCTCCCACTCAGCATCCCCCCACGACTGAGCCCCAGGTATGGGTCCGAGACACGGAGAAAGACAGCCGTAACCCCGAGCTTTTCCACAATCTAGTATAGGCCTCACCCTCAAGCTCACGTCAATTTCATAGAGAAAACACCAGGCCTCGGTGTGCTTTCCTGTGGCAAGGAAACTTTGCTTTCATTCCTTAGGTGGCACATTGGCTCAGGACGGCCCTAGCCGAAGGACTCACGGTGTGCAGCCCTATTTGTTGAGATCAGCCCCTCTGGCTCTTTCTCGGGTGAAACCAAGTGGGCAAAGAGCCGTTCCTAAGCTGTGGTCCCTGGGAGCTTTCCCTAGTCTACACCAGAACAGCACTCTGAGGGAGAGGAGACGCGGAGGTTTGGTAGCAAAATCTCCTATTCTGAAGAGAAACATTTCGTTGTAGGCGGGTTCCATCAGCCTTGCCGTATTTTCTCAGCTGCCTAGGATGGAGGGCAGGCAGTCAGTTGGCAGGCTCACCTGAGGCCCTGCTTCCCCGACTGTGATTCAGAACCCCCGCCTGCTGCAGCCCGAAGGGACGGCTTATGGTAAGGGAAAAACCCTGTGTTGGAAAGTTCCTGCCTAACCCTCGCACAAGCACAAGCATATGGGTCAGTGGTCAAAGACTTTCCCCACAAGTTTACCATGTTTGCTCCCATCTAGCCTCCGAAGGCCGAAGTTACCTAGCTGGGGATCACGCTTCAGGAAAGGTACTCATGCTGCTTGGGACTGCAAGTTGTTTCTCCAGGCAGCCCAAATCCAGTACACCCACTTGCATTTTCCAGGGGCAGAGCAAAAGGTGTCAACTTACAGGCCTCCAGCCTGGGAGGGGAACATACACTTTCTGAATGGGAAAGAAGCTCATGCCTTCAGTGTGAAAGGCCACTATGCCTCTTTGCTTTGGCAGCCCAGGGGTAGCGTCGGCTCTGAAATGCTTCCAAAGGAGCAGAGTCAGAGAACCTTTGAACCTCAGAGCAGGTGCAGCCGCGAACAAGGTCTGCTCTTGGCCTGAGAACACCCACTGCCCAGCGCTTCTTTTGGGTACCCACGTGTAGAGGAAGGTTGTTGAATTCTGCTGCGTGATAACTTCTCCGGGCCACGTAGTGTGAGGGCCAGTAGAGTGGCCCTCCATCTCATCCCAGCTTCATGTGCCGGGTGTATAAGGCAAACTCCCTGCTTGAATCCCTCCGTGGGCTACGTAAACTCCATAGAAAGATGGATGATTGGGACCCAGGGCTGGTACCTAGGTTAATGTTCTGTGCCTCAACTTCGCAGCTGTTCTCTCTAAGCGTGTCCCAAAGGCTCTCTGGAAGAGTTTCCTTAGAGGCTCAGAAACAGGAAAGTAGCCGACAGGCCCACGGGGATGCCAGTTCTCTGAGGCAACAACGCTACCAGCGTCAGGCACTTGGGTTCTCTTTGGTAAATGGAAGAACAACTCTGCTTGGAAGCTTCTGCCATCCAGTTTGAGAGTCGCACTTCCCCCGCAGCCTAGGATTCCATGTGTTGCCATGCCGCCACAATTTCCAATTCTTAGGCCTATGACAGCAGAGTGTCTGGCAGTTCTCAAAGAGACCTTAGGAATGCAGGCGTTTTTGCTCCTTTCACCGAGAAAGCAGCTCCTCCAGATTCTCTGTCGTTAGGTATTTCAAGTTCGAATATCTCTAGGCGCCCTCTTTCCTCCTCCACGAGGTAAGACACAAACGGACTTGCCCTAAAGTGAAGAAGCCTTCTGAGTCCGGCAGAGAGGCAGCCTCTCCCACTCAGCATCCCCCCACGACTGAGCCCCTGGTATGGGTCCGAGACACGGAGAAAGACAGCCGTAACCCCGAGCTTTTCCACAATGTAGTATAGGCCTCACCCTCAAGCTCACGTCAATTTCATAGAGAAAACACCAGGCCTCGGTGTGCTTTCCTGTGGCAAGGAAACTTTGCTTTCATTCCTTAGGTGGCACATTGGCTCAGGACGGCCCTACCCGCAGGACTCACGGTGTTCAGCCCTATTTATTGAGATCAGCCCCTCTGGCTCTTTCTCGGATGAAACCAAGTGGGCAAAGAGCCGTTCCTAAGCTGGGGTCCCTGGGAGCTTTCCCTAGTCTACACCAGAACAGCACTCTGAGGGAGAGGAGACGCGGAGGTTTGGTAGCAATATCTCCTATTCTGAAGAGAAACATTTCGTTGTAGGCGGGTTCCATCAGCCTTGCCGTATTTTCTCAGCTGCCTAGGATGGAGGGCAGGCAGTCAGTTGGCAGGCTCACCTGAGGCCCAGCTTCCCCTACTGTGATTCAGAACCCCCGCCTGCTGCAGCCCAAAGGGACGGCTTATGGTAAGGGAAAAACCCTGTGTTGGAAAGTTCCTGCCTAACCCTCGCACAAGCACAAGCATATGGGTCAGTGGTCAAAGACTTTCCCCACAAGTTTACCATGTTTGCTCCCATCTAGCCTCCGAAGGCCGAGGTTACCTAGCTGGAGATCACACTTCAGGAAAGGTACTCATGCTGCATGTGACTGCAAGTTGTTTCACCAGGCAGCCCAAATCGAGTACACCCACTTGCATTTTCCAGGGGCAGAGCAAAAGGTGTCAACTTACAGGCCTCCAGCCTGGGAGGGGAACATACACTTTCTGAATGGGAAAGAAGCTCATGCCTTCAGTGTGAAAGGCCACTATGCCTCTTTGCTTTGGCAGCCCAGGGGTAGCGTCGGCTCTGAAATGCTTCCAAAGGAGCAGAGTCAGAGAACCTTTGAACCTCAGAGCAGGTGCAGCCGCGAACAAGGTCTGCTCTTGGCCTGAGAGCACCCACTGCCCAGCGCTTCTTTTGGGTACACACGTGTAGAGGAAGGTTGTTGAATTCTGCTGCGTGATAACGTCTCCGGGCCACGTAGTGTGAGGGCCAGTAGAGTGGCCCTCCATCTCATCCCAGCTTCATGTGCCGGGTGTATAAGGCAAACTCCCTGCTTGAATCCCTCAGTGGGCTACGTAAACTCCAGAGAAAGATGGATGATTGGGACCCAGGCTGGTATCTAGGTTAATGTTCTGTGCCTCAACTTCGCAGCTGTTCTCTCTAAGCGGGTCCCAAAGGCTCTCTGGAAGAGTTTCCTTAGAGGCTCAGAAACAGGAAATTAGCCGACAGGCCCACGGGGATGCCAGTTCTCTGCAGCAACAACGCTACCAGCGTCAGGCACTTGGGATCTCTTTGGTAAATGGAAGAACAACTCTGCTTGGAAGCTTCTGCCATCCAGTTTGAGAGTCGCACTTCCACCGCAGCCTAGGATTCCAAGTGTTGCCATGCCGCCACAATTTCCAATTCTTAGGCCTATGACGGCAGAGTGTCTGGCAGTTCTCAAAGAGACCTTATGAGGCGTTTTGGCTCCTTCCACCGAGAAAGCAGCTCCTCCAGATCCTCTGTCGTTAGGTATTTCATGTTAGAATATCTCTAGGCGCCCTATTTCCTCCTCCACGAGGTAAGACACAAACGGACTTGCCCTAAAGGGAAGAAGTCTTCTGAGTCCGGCAGAGAGGCAGCCTCTCCCACTCAGCATCCCCCCACGACTGAGCCCCAGGTATGGGTCCGAGACACGGAGAAAGACAGCCGTAACCCCGAGCTTTTCCACAATCTAGTATAGGCCTCACCCTCAAGCTCACGTCAATTTCATAGAGAAAACACCAGGCCTCGGTGTGCTTTCCTGTGGCAAGGAAACTTTGCTTTCATTCCTTAGGTGGCACATTGGCTCAGGACGGCCCTAGCCGAAGGACTCACGGTGTGCAGCCCTATTTGTTGAGATCAGCCCCTCTGGCTCTTTCTCGGGTGAAACCAAGTGGGCAAAGAGCCGTTCCTAAGCTGTGGTCCCTGGGAGCTTTCCCTAGTCTACACCAGAACAGCACTCTGAGGGAGAGGAGACGCGGAGGTTTGGTAGCAAAATCTCCTATTCTGAAGAGAAACATTTCGTTGTAGGCGGGTTCCATCAGCCTTGCCGTATTTTCTCAGCTGCCTAGGATGGAGGGCAGGCAGTCAGTTGGCAGGCTCACCTGAGGCCCTGCTTCCCCGACTGTGATACAGAACCCCCGCCTGATGCAGCCCGAAGGGACGGCTTATGGTAAGGGAAAAACCCTGTGTTGGAAAGTTCCTGCCTAACCCTCGCACAAGCACAAGCATATGGGTCAGTGGTCAAAGACTTTCCCCACAAGTTTACCATGTTTGCTCCCATCTAGCCTCCGAAGGCCGAGGTTACCTAGTTGGGGATCACACTTCAGGAAAGGTACTCATGCTGCTTGGGACTGCAAGTTGTTTCACCAGGCAGCCCAAATCGAGTACACCCACTTGCATTTTCCAGGGGCAGAGCAAAAGGTGTCAACTTACAGGCCTCCAGCCTGGGAGAGGAACATACACTTTCTGAATGGGAAAGAAGCTCATGCCTTCAGTGTGAAAGGCCACTATGCCTCTTTGCTTTGGCAGCCCAGGGGTATCGTCGGCTCTGAAATGCTTCCAAAGGAGCAGAGTCAGAGAACCTTTGAACCTCAGAGCAGGTGCAGCCGCGAACAAGGTCTGCTCTTGGCCTGAGAACACCCACTGCCCAGCGCTTCTTTTGGGTACACACGTGTAGAGGAAGGTTGTTGAATTCTGCTGCGTGATAACGTCTCCGGGCCACGTAGTGTGAGGGCCAGTAGAGTGGCCCTCCATCTCATCCCAGCTTCATGTGCCGGGTGTATAAGGCAAACTCCCTGCTTGAATCCCTCCGTGGGCTACGTAAACTCCAGAGAAAGATGGATGATTGGGACCCAGGCTGGTATCTAGGTTAATGTTCTGTGCCTCAACTTCGCAGCTGTTCTCTCTAAGCGGGTCCCAAAGGCTCTCTGGAAGAGTTTCCTTAGAGGCTCAGAAACAGGAAATTAGCCGACAGGCCCACGGGGATGCCAGTTCTCTGCAGCAACAACGCTACCAGCGTCAGGCACTTGGGATCTCTTTGGTAAATGGAAGAACAACTCTGCTTGGAAGCTTCTGCCATCCAGTTTGAGAGTCGCACTTCCACCGCAGCCTAGGATTCCAAGTGTTGCCATGCCGCCACAATTTCCAATTCTTAGGCCTATGACGGCAGAGTGTCTGGCAGTTCTCAAAGAGACCTTAGGAATGCAGGCGTTTTGGCTCCTTCCACCGAGAAAGCAGCTCCTCCAGATCCTCTGTCGTTAGGTATTTCATGTTAGAATATCTCGAGGCGCCCTCTTTCCTCCTCCACGAGGTAAGACACAAACGGACTTGCCCTAAAGGGAAGAAGCCTTCTGAGTCCGGCAGAGAGGCAGCCTCTCCCACTCAGCATCCCCCCACGACTGAGCCCCTGGTATGGGTCCGAGACACGGAGAAAGACAGCCGTAACCCCGAGCTTTTCCACAATCTAGTATAGGCCTCACCCTCAAGCTCACGTCAATTTCATAGAGAAAACACCAGGCCTCGGTGTGCTTTCCTGTGGCAAGGAAACTTTGCTTTCATTCCTTAGGTGGCACATTGGCTCAGGACGGCCCTAGCCGAAGGACTCACGGTGTGCAGCCCTATTTATTGAGATCAGCCCCTCTGGCTCTTTCTCGGATCAAACCAAGTGGGCAAAGAGCCGTTCCTAAGCTGGGGTCCCTGGGAGCTTTCCCTAGTCTACACCAGAACAGCACTCTGAGGGAGAGGAGACGCGGAGGTTTGGTAGCAAAATCTCCTATTCTGAAGAGAAACATTTCGTTGTAGGCGGGTTCCATCAGCCTTGCCTTATTTTCTCAGCTGGCTAGGATGGAGGGCAGGCAGTCAGTTGGCAGGCTGACCTGAGGCCCTGCTTCCCCGACTGTGATACAGAACCCCCGCCTGCTGCAGCCCAAAGGGACGGCTTATGGTAAGGGAAAAACCCTGTGTTGGAAAGTTTCTGCCTAACCCTCGCACAAGCACAAGCATATGGGTCAGTGGTCAAAGACTTTCCCCACAAGTTTACCATGTTTGCTCCCATCTAGCCTCCGAAGGCCGAGGTTACCTAGCTGGGGATCACACTTCAGGAAAGGTACTCATGCTGCTTGGGACTGCAAGTTGTTTCACCAGGCAGCCCAAATCGAGTACACCCACTTGCATTTTCCAGGGGCAGAGCAAAAGGTGTCAACTTACAGGCCTCCAGCCTGGGAGGGGAACATACACTTTCTGAATGGGAAAGAAGCTCATGCCTTCAGTGTGAAAGGCCACTATGCCTCTTTGCTTTGGCAACCCAGGGGTATCGTCGGCTCTGAAATGCTTCCAAAGGAGCAGAGTCAGAGAACCTTTGAACCTCAGAGCAGGTGCAGCCGCGAACAAGTTCTGCTCTTGGCCTGAGAACACCCACTGCCCAGCGATTCTTTTGGGTACACACGTGTAGAGGAAGGCTGTTGAATTCTGCTGCGTGATAACGTCTCCGGGCCACGTAGTGTGAGGGCCAGTAGAGTGGCCCTCCATCTCATCCCAGCTTCATGTGCCGGGTGTATAAGGCAAACTCCCTGCTTGAATCCCTCCGTGGGCTACGTAAACTCCAGAGAAAGATGGATGATTGGGACCCAGGCTGGTATCTAGGTTAATGTTCTGTGCCTCAACTTCGCAGCTGTTCTCTCTAAGCGGGTCCCAAAGGCTCTCTGGAAGAGTTTCCTTAGAGGCTCAGAAACAGGAAATTAGCCGACAGGCCTACGGGGATGCCAGTTCTCTGCAGCAACAACACTACCAGCGTCAGGCACTTGGGATCTCTTTGGTAAATGGAAGAACAACTCTGCTTGGAAGCTTCTGCCATCCAGTTTGAGAGTCGCACTTCCACCGCAGCCTAGGATTCCAAGTGTTGCCATGCCGCCACAATTTCCATTTCTTAGGCCTATGACGGCAGAGTGTCTGGCAGTTCTCAAAGAGACCTTATGAGGCGTTTTGGCTCCTTCCACCGAGAAAGCAGCTCCTCCAGATCCTCTGTCGTTAGGTATTTCATGTTAGAATATCTCTAGGCTCCCTATTTCCTTCTCCACGAGGTAAGACTCAAACGGACTTGCCCTAAAGGGAAGAAGTCTTCTGAGTCCGGCAGAGAGGCAGCCTCTCCCACTCAGCATCCCCCCACGACTGAGCCCCAGGTATGGGTCCGAGACACGGAGAAAGACAGCCGTAACCCCGAGCTTTTCCACAATCTAGTATAGGCCTCACACTCAAGCTCACGTCAATTTCATAGAGAAAACACCAGGCCTCGGTGTGCCTTCCTGTGGCAAGGAAACTTTGCTTTCATTCCTTAGGTGGCACTTTGGCTCAGAACTGCCCTACCCCAAGGTTTCAGGGATGTGCAGCCCGATTAGTTGAGATCAGCCCTTCTGGCTCTTTCATGGATGAAACCAACTGGGCAAAGTGCCGTTCTAAGCTGGGGACCATGGTGTCTTTCCCTAGTCTACACAGAAAGTGCACTCTGAGGGAGACGAGCTGCTGGCGTTTGGTAGCAACATCTCCAATTTCATAGAGAAAACACCAGGCCTCGGTGTGCCTTCCTGTGGCAAGGAAACTTTGCTTTCATTCCTTAGGTGGCACTTTGGCTCAGAACTGCCCTACCCCAAGGTTTCAGGGATGTGCAGCCCGATTAGTTGAGATCAGCCCTTCTGACTCTTTCATGGATGAAACCAACTGGGCAAAGAGCCGTTCTAAGCTGGGGACCATGCTGTCTTTCCCTGGTCTACACAGACACAGCACTCTGAGGAAGACGGGCTGCTGGCGTTTCGTAGCAACATCCCCTATTCTGAAGGGAAACATTTCATTGTAAGAGGGTTGCATCAGCCTTGCCACATGTTCTCAACTGGTTATAATGGAGGGCAGTCAGTAGGCCTCACCCTTCAAGCCCACTCCAATTTCATAGAGAAATCACCAGGCCTCGGTCTGCCTTCCTGTGGCAAGGAAACTTTGCTTTCATTCCTTAGGTGGCACTTTGGCTCAGAACTGCCCTACCCCAAGGATTCAGGGATGTGCTACCCGATTAGTTGAGATCAGCCCTTCTGGCTCTTTCATGGATGAAACCAACTGGGCAAAGAGCCGTTCTAAGCGGGGGACCATGGTGTCTTTCCCTAGTCTACACAGAAACAGCACTCTGAGGGAGACGAGCTGCTGGCGTTTGGTAGCAACATCTCCAATTTCCTAGAGAAAACACCAGGCCTCGGTGTGCCTTCCTGTGGCAAGGAAACTTTGCTTTCATTCCTTAGGTGGCACTTTGGCTCAGAACTGCCCTACCCCAAGGATTCAGGGATGTGCAGCCCGATTAGTTGAGATCAGCCCTTTTGGCTCTTTCATGCATGAAACCAGCTGGGCATAGAGCCGTTCCAAGCTGGGGACTATGGTGTCTTTCCCTAGTCTACACAAAAACTGCACTCTGAGGGAGACGAGCTGCTGGCGTTTGTTAGCAACATCTCCTAATCTGAAGAGAAACATTTCGTTGTAAGCGGCTTGCCTCAGCCTTGCCACAAGTTCTCAACTGGTTATAAAGGAGGGCAGTCACTAGGCCTCAGCTTTCAAGCACACTCCAATTTGATAGAGAAAACACCAGGCCTCGGTGTGCCTATCTGTGGCAAGGAAACTTTGCTTTCATTCCTTAGGTGGCACTTTGGCTCAGAACTGCCCCACCCCAAGGATTCAGGGATGTGCAGCCCGATTAGTTGAGATCAGCCCTTCTGACTCTTTCAGGGATGAAACCAACTGGGCAAAGAGCCGTTCTAAGCGGGGGACCATGGTGTCTTTCCCTAGTCTACACAGAAACAGCACTCTGAGGGAGACGAGATGCTGGCGTTTGGTAGCAACATCTCTTAATCTGAAGAGAAACATTTCGTTGTAAGCGGGTTGCCTCAGCCTTGCCACAGGTTCTCAACTGGTTATAAAGGAGGGCAGACACTAGGCCTCACCTTTCAAGCACACTCCAATTTCATAGAGAGAACACCAGGCCTCGGTGTGCCTTCCTGTGGCAAGGAAACTTTGCTTTCATTCCTTAGGTGGCACTTTGGCTCAGAACTTCCCTACCCCAAGGATTCAGGGATGTGCAGCCCGATTAGTTGAGATCAGCCCTTCTGGCACTTTCATGGATGAAACCAACTGGGCAAAGAGCCGTTCTAAGCTGGGGACCATGCTGTCTTTCCCTTTTCTACACAGAAACAGCACTCTGAGGGAGACGAGCTGCTGGCCATTCATAGCAACATCCCCTATTCTGAAGGGAAACTTTTCGTTGTAAGCGGGTAACATCAGCCTTGCCACATGTTCTCAACTGGTTATAATGGAGGGCAGTCAGTAGGCCTCACCCTTCAAGCCCACTCCAATTTCATAGAGAAAACACCAGACCTCGGTGTGCCTTCCTGTGGCAAGGAAACTTTGCTTTCATTCCTTAGGTGGCACTTTGGCTCAGAACTTCCCTACCCCAAGGATTCAGGGATGTGCAGCCCGATTAGTTGAGATCAGCCCTTCTGGCACTTTCATGGATGAAACCAACTGGGCAAAGAGCCGTTCTAAGCTGGGGACCATGCTGTCTTTCCCTGTTCTACACAGAAACAGCACTCTGAGGGAGACGAGCTGCTGGCCTTTCATAGCAACATCCCCTATTCTGAAGGGAAACTTTTCGTTGTAAGCGGGTTGCATCAGCCTTGCCACATGTTCTCAACTGGTTATAATGGAGGGCATTCAATAGGCCTCACCCTTCAAGCCCACTTCAATTGCATAGAGAAAACACCAGGCCTCGGTGTGCCTTCCTGTGGCACGGAAACTTTGCTTTCTTTCCTTAGGTGGCACTTTGGCAAAGAAATGACCTATCCCAAGTATTCAGGGATGTGCAGCCCGATTAGTTGAGATCAGCCCTTTTGGCTCTTTCATGCATGAAACCAGCTGGGCATAGAGCCGTTCTAAGCTGCGGACCATGCTGTCTTTCCCTAGTCTACACAGAAACAACACTCTGAGGGAGACGAGTTGCTGGCGTTTGGTAGCAACATCTCCTAATCTGAAGAGAAACATTTCGATGTAAGCGGGTTGCATCAGCCTTGCCACATGTTCTCAACTGGTTATAATGGAGGGCAGTCAGTAGGCCTCACCCTTCAAGCCCACTCCAATTTCATAGAGAAAACACCAGGCCTCGGTGTGCCTTCCTGTGGCAAGGAAATTTTGCTTTCATTCCTTAGGTGGCACTTTGGCTCAGAACTGCCCTACCCCAAAGTTTCAGGGATGTGCAGCCCGATTAGTTGAGATCAGCCCTTCTGGCTCTTTCATGGATGAAACCAACTGGGCAAAGTGCCGTTCTAAGCTGGGGACCATGGTGTCTTTCCCTAGTCTACACAGAAACTGCACTCTGTGGGAGACGAGCTGCTGGCGTTTGGTAGCAACATCTCCAATTTCATAGAGAAAACACCAGGCCTCGGTGTGCCTTCCTGTGGCAAGGAAACTTTGCTTTCATTCCTTAGGTGGCACTTTGGCTCAGAAATGCCCTATCCCAAGGATTCAGGGATGTGCAGCCCGATTAGTTGAGATCAGCCCTTTTGGCTCTTTCATGCATGAAACCAGCTTGGCATAGAGCCGTTCTAAGCTGGGGACCATGCTGTCTTTCCCTGGTCTACACAGAAACAGCACTCTGAGGGAGACGAGCTGCTGGCGTTTGGTAGCAACATCTCCTAATCTGAAGAGAAACATTTCGTTGTAAGCGGGTTGCCTCAGCCTTGCCACATGTTCTCAACTGGTTATAATGGAGGGCAGTCAGTAGGCCTCACCCTTCAAGCCCACTCCAATTTCATAGAGAAAACACCAGGCCTCGGTGTGCCTTCCTGTGGCAAGGAAACTTTGCTTTCATTCCTTAGGTGGCACTTTGGCAAAGAAATGCCCTATCCCAAGGATTCAGGGATGTGCAGCCCGATTAGTTGAGATCAGCCCTTTTGGCTCTTTCATGCATGAAACCAGCTGGGCATAGAGCCGTTCTAAGCTGGGGACTATGGTGTCTTTCCCTAGTCTACACAGAAACTGCACTCTGAGGGAGACGAATTGCTGGCGTTTGGTAGCAACATCTCCTAATCTGAAGAGAAACATTTCGTTATAAGCGGGTTGCCTCAGCCTTGCCACAGGTTCTCAACTGGTTATAAAGGAGGGCAGTCACTAGGCCTCACCTTTCAAGCACACTCCAATTTCATAGAGAAAACACCAGGCCTCGGTGTGCCTTCCTGTGGCAAGGAAACTTTGCTTTCATTCCTTAGGTGGCACTTTGGCTCAGAACTGCCCTACCCCAAGGTTTCAGGGATGTGCAGCCCGATTAGTTGAGATCAGCCCTTCTGACTCTTTCATGGATGAAACCAACTGGGCAAAGAGCCGTTCTAACCTGGGGACCATGCTGTCTTTCCCTGGTCTACACAGACACAGCACTCTGAGGAAGACGAGCTGCTGGCGTTTCGTAGCAACATCCCCTATTCTGAAGGGAAACATTTCATTGTAAGCGGGTTGCATCAGCCTTGCCACATGTTCTCAACTGGTTATAATGGAGGGCAGTCAGTAGGCCTCACCCTTCAAGCCCACTCCAATTTCATACAGAAATCACCAGGCCTCGGTCTGCCTTCCTGTGGCAAGGAAACTTTGCTTTCATTCCTTAGGTGGCACTTTGGCTCAGAACTGCCCTACCCCAAGGATTCAGGGATGTGCTGCCCGATTAGTTGAGATCAGCCCTTCTGGCTCTTTCATGGATGAAACCAACTGGGCAAAGAGCCGTTCTAAGCGGGGGACCATGGTGTCTTTCCCTAGTCTACACAGAAACAGCACTCTGAGGGAGACGAGCTGCTGGCGTTTGGTAGCAACATCTCCAATTTCATAGAGAAAACACCAGGCCTCGGTGTGCCTTCCTGTGGCAAGGAAACTTTGCTTTCATTCCTTAGGTGGCACTTTGGCTCAGAACTGCCCTACCCCAAGGATTCAGGGATGTGCAGCCCGATTAGTTGAGATCAGCCCTTTTGGCTCTTTCATGCATGAAACCAGCTGGGCATAGAGCCGTTCTAAGCTGGGGACTATGGTGTCTTTCCCTAGTCTACACAAAAACTGCACTCTGAGGGAGACGAGCTGCTGGCGTTTGTTAGCAACATCTCCTAATCTGAAGAGAAACATTTCGTTGTAAGCGGGTTGCCTCAGCCTTGCCACATGTTCTCAACTGGTTATAAGGAGGGCAGTCACTAGGCCTCAGCTTTCAAGCACACTCCAATTTGATAGAGAAAACACCAGGCCTCGGTGTGCCTATCTGTGGCAAGGAAACTTTGCTTTCATTCCTTATGTGGCACTTTGGCTCAGAACTGCCCCACCCCAAGGATTCAGGGATGTGCAGCCCGATTAGTTGATATCAGCCCTTCTGACTCTTTCAGGGATGAAACCAACTGGGCAAAGAGCCGTTCTAACCTGCGGACCATGCTGTCTTTCCCTGGTCTACACAGACACAGCACTCTGAGGAAGACGAGCTGCTGGCGTTTCGTAGCAACATCCCCTATTCTGAAGGGAAACATTTCATTGTAAGTGGGTTGCATCAGCCTTGCCACATGTTCTCAACTGGTTATAATGGAGGGCAGTCAGTAGGCCTCACCCTTCAAGCCCACTCCAATTTCATAGAGAAAACACCAGGCCTCGGTCTGCCTTCCTGTGGCAAGGAAACTTTGCTTTCATTCCTTAGGTGGCACTTTGGCTCAGAACTGCCCTACCCCAAGGATTCAGGGATGTGCTGCCCGATTAGTTGAGATCAGCCCTTCTGGCTCTTTCATGGATGAAACCAACTGGGCAAAGAGCCGTTCTAAGCGGGGGACCATGGTGTCTTTCCCTAGTCTACACAGAAACAGCACTCTGAGGGAGACGAGATGCTGGCGTTTGGTAGCATCATCTCTTAATCTGAAGAGAAACATTTCGTTGTAAGCGGGTTGCCTCAGCCTTGCCACAGGTTCTCAACTGGTTATAAAGGAGGGCAGACACTAGGCCTCACCTTTCAAGCACACTCCAATTTCATAGAGAGAACACCAGGCCTCGGTGTGCCTTCCTTTGGCAATGAAACTTTGCTTTCATTCCTTAGGTGGCACTTTGGCTCAGAACTGCCCTACCCCAAGGATTCAGGGATGTGCAGCCCGATTAGTTGAGATCAACCCTTCTGGCTCTTTCATGGATGAAACCAACTGGGCAAAGAGCCGTTCTAAGCTGGGGACCATGCTGTCTTTCCCTGGTCTACACAGAAACAGCACTCCTAGGGAGATGAGCTGCTGGCGTTTCGTACCAACATCCCTTATTCTACAGGGAAACTTTTCGTTGTAAGCGGGTTGCATCAGCCTTGCCACATGTACTCAACTGGTTATAATGGAGGGCATTCAATAGGCCTCACCCTTCAAGCCCACTTCAGTTGCATAGAGAAAACACCAGGCCTCGGTGTGCCTTACTGTGGCAAGGAAACTGCTTCCATTCCTAAGGTGGCACTTTGGCTCAGAACTGCCCTACCCCAAGGTTTCAGGGATGTGCAGCCCGATTAGTTGAGATCAGCCCTTCTGGCTCTTTCATGGATGAAACCAACTGGGCAAAGTGCCGTTCTAAGCTGGGGACCAGGGTGTCTTTCTCTAGTCTACACAGAAACAGCACTCTGAGGGAGACGATCTGCTGGCGTTTGGTAGCAACATCTCCTAATCTGAAGAGAAACATTTCGTTGTAAGCGGGTAGCCTCAGCTTTGCCACATGTTCTCAACTGGTTATAAAGGAGGGCCGTCACTAGGCCTCACCTTTCAAGTACACTCCAATTTCATAGAGAAAACACCAGGCCTCGGTGTGCCTTCCTGTGGCAAGGAAACTTTGCTTTCATTCCTTAGGTGGCACTTTAGCTCAGAACTTCCCTACCCTAAGGATTCAGGGATGTGCAGCCCGATTAGTTGAGATCAGCCCTTCTGGCACTTTCATGGATGAAACCAACTGGGCAAAGATCCGTTCTAAGCTGGGGACCATGCTGTCTTTCCCTGTTCTACACAGAAACAGCACTCTGAGGGAGACGAGCTGCTGGCCTTTCATAGCAACATCCCCTATTCTGAAGGGAAACTTTTCGTTGTAAGCGGGTTACATCAGCCTTGCCACATGTTCTCAACTGGTTATAATGGAGGGCAGTCAGTAGGCCTCACCCTTCAAGCCCACTCCAATTTCATAGAGAAAACACCAGACCTCGGTGTGCCTTCCTGTGGCAAGGAAACTTTGCTTTCATTCCTTAGGTGGCACTTTGGCTCAGAACTTCCCTACCCCAAGGATTCAGGGATGTGCAGCCCGATTAGTTGAGATCAGCCCTTCTGGCACTTTCATGGATGAAACCAACTGGGCAAAGAGCCGTTCTAAGCTGGGGACCATGCTGTCTTTCCCTGTTCTACACAGAAACAGCACTCTGAGGGAGACGAGCTGCTGGCCTTTCATAGCAACATCCCCTATTCTGAAGGGAAACTTTTCGTTGTAAGCGGGTTGCATCAGCCTTGCCACATGTTCTCAACTGGTTATAATGTAGGGCATTCAATAGGCCTCACCCTTCAAGCCCACTTCAATTGCATAGAGAAAACACCAGGCCTCGGTGTGCCTTCCTGTGGCACGGAAACTTTGCTTTCTTTCCTTAGGTGGCACTTTGGCAAAGAAATGACCTATCCCAAGTATTCAGGGATGTGCAGCCCGATTAGTTGAGATCAGCCCTTTTGGGTCTTTCATGCATGAAACCAGCTGGGCATAGAGCCGTTCTAAGCTGCGGACCATGCTGTCTTTCCCTAGTCTACACAGAAACAACACTCTGAGGGAGACGAGTTGCTGGCGTTTGGTAGCAACATCTCCTAATCTGAAGAGAAACATTTCGATGTAAGCGGGTTGCATCAGCCTTGCCACATGTTCTCAACTGGTTATAATGGAGGGCAGTCAGTAGGCCTCACCCTTCAAGCCCACTCCAATTTCATAGAGAAAACACCAGGCCTCGGTGTGCCTTCCTGTGGCAAGGAAACTTTGCTTTCATTCCTTAGGTGGCACTTTGGCTCAGAACTGCCCTACCCCAAGGTTTCAGGGATGTGCAGCCCGATTAGTTGAGATCAGCCCTTCTGGCTCTTTCATGGATGAAACCAACTGGGCAAAGTGCCGTTCTAAGCTGGGGACCATGGTGTCTTTCCCTAGTCTACACAGAAACTGCACTCTGAGGGAGACGAGCTGCTGGCGTTTGGTAGCAACATCTCCAATTTCATAGAGAAAACACCAGGCCTCGGTGTGCCTTCCTGTGGCAAGGAAACTTTGCTTTCATTCCTTAGGTGGCACTTTGGCTCAGAAATGCCCTATCCCAAGGATTCATGGATGTGCAGCCCGATTAGTTGAGATCAGCCCTTTTGGCTCTTTCATGCATGAAACCAGCTTGGCATAGAGCCGTTCTAAGCTGGGGACCATGCTGTCTTTCCCTGGTCTACACAGAAACAGCACTCTGAGGGAGACGAGCTGCTGGCGTTTGGTAGCAACATCTCCTAATCTGAAGAGAAACATTTCGTTGTAAGCGGGTTGCCTCAGCCTTGCCACATGTTCTCAACTGGTTATAATGGAGGGCAGTCAGTAGGCCTCACCCTTCAAGCCCACTCCAATTTCATAGAGAAAACACCAGGCCTCGGTGTGCCTTCCTGTGGCAAGGAAACTTTGCTTTCATTCCTTAGGTGGCACTTTGGCAAAGAAATGCCCTATCCCAAGGATTCAGGGATGTGCAGCCCGATTAGTTGAGATCAGCCCTTTTGGCTCTTTCATGCATGAAACCAGCTGGGCATAGAGCCGTTCTAAGCTGGGGACTATGGTGTCTTTCCCTAGTCTACACAGAAACTGCACTCTGAGGGAGACGAATTGCTGGCGTTTGGTAGCAACATCTCCTAATCTGTAGAGAAACATTTCGTTATAAGCGGGTTGCCTCAGCCTTGCCACAGGTTCTCAACTGGTTATAAAGGAGGGCAGTCACTAGGCCTCACCTTTCAAGCACACTCCAATTTCATAGAGAAAACACCAGGCCTCGGTGTGCCTTCCTGTGGCAAGGAAACTTTGCTTTCATTCCTTAGGTGGCACTTTGGCTCAGAACTGCCCTACCCCAAGGTTTCAGGGATGTGCAGCCCGATTAGTTGAGATCAGCCCTTCTGACTCTTTCATGGATGAAACCAACTGGGCAAAGAGCCGTTCTAACCTGGGGACCATGCTGTCTTTCCCTGGTCTACACAGACACAGCACTCTGAGGAAGACGAGCTGCTGGCGTTTCGTAGCAACATCCCCTATTCTGAAGGGAAACATTTCATTGTAAGCGGGTTGCATCAGCCTTGCCACATGTTCTCAACTGGTTATAATGGAGGGCAGTCAGTAGGCCTCACCCTTCAAGCCCACTCCAATTTCATAGAGAAATCACCAGGCCTCGGTCTGCCTTCCTGTGGCAAGGAAACTTTGCTTTCATTCCTTAGGTGGCACTTTGGCTCAGAACTGCCCTACCCCAAGGATTCAGGGATGTGCTGCCCGATTAGTTGAGATCAGCCCTTCTGGCTCTTTCATGGATGAAACCAACTGGGCAAAGAGCCGTTCTAAGCGGGGGACCATGGTGTCTTTCCCTAGTCTACACAGAAACAGCACTCTGAGGGAGACGAGCTGCTGGCGTTTGGTAGCAACATCTCCAATTTCATAGAGAAAACACGAGGCCTCGGTGTGCCTTCCTGTGGCAAGGAAACTTTGCTTTCATTCCTTAGGTGGCACTTTGGCTCAGAACTGCCCTACCCCAAGGATTCAGGGATGTGCAGCCCGATTAGTTGAGATCAGCCCTTTTGGCTCTTTCATGCATGAAACCAGCTGGGCATAGAGCCGTTCTAAGCTGGGGACTATGGTGTCTTTCCCTAGTCTACACAAAAACTGCACTCTGAGGGAGACGAGCTGCTGGCGTTTGTTAGCAACATCTCCTAATCTGAAGAGAAACATTTCGTTGTAAGCGGGTTGCCTCAGCCTTGCCACATGTTCTCAACTGGTTATAAGGAGGGCAGTCACTAGGCCTCAGCTTTCAAGCACACTCCAATTTGATAGAGAAAACACCAGGCCTCGGTGTGCCTATCTGTGGCAAGGAAACTTTGCTTTCATTCCTTAGGTGGCACTTTGGCTCAGAACTGCCCCACCCCAAGGATTCAGGGATGTGCAGCCCGATTAGTTGATATCAGCCCTTCTGACTCTTTCAGGGATGAAACCAACTGGGCAAAGAGCCGTTCTAACCTGCGGACCATGCTGTCTTTCCCTGGTCTACACAGACACAGCACTCTGAGGAAGACGAGCTGCTGGCGTTTCGTAGCAACATCCCCTATTCTGAAGGGAAACATTTCATTGTAAGTGGGTTGCATCAGCCTTGCCACATGTTCTCAACTGGTTATAATGGAGGGCAGTCAGTAGGCCTCACCCTTCAAGCCCACTCCAATTTCATAGAGAAAACACCAGGCCTCGGTCTGCCTTCCTGTGGCAAGGAAACTTTGCTTTCATTCCTTAGGTGGCACTTTGGCTCAGAACTGCCCTACCCCAAGGATTCAGGGATGTGCTGCCCGATTAGTTGAGATCAGCCCTTCTGGCTCTTTCATGGATGAAACCAACTGGGCAAAGAGCCGTTCTAAGCGGGGGACCATGGTGTCTTTCCCTAGTCTACACAGAAACAGCACTCTGAGGGAGACGAGATGCTGGCGTTTGGTAGCATCATCTCTTAATCTGAAGAGAAACATTTCGTTGTAAGCGGGTTGCCTCAGCCTTGCCACAGGTTCTCAACTGGTTATAAAGGAGGGCAGACACTAGGCCTCACCTTTCAAGCACACTCCAATTTCATAGAGAGAACACCAGGCCTCGGTGTGCCTTCCTTTGGCAATGAAACTTTGCTTTCATTCCTTAGGTGGCACTTTGGCTCAGAACTGCCCTACCCCAAGGATTCAGGGATGTGCAGCCCGATTAGTTGAGATCAACCCTTCTGGCTCTTTCATGGATGAAACCAACTGGGCAAAGAGCCGTTCTAAGCTGGGGACCATGCTGTCTTTCCCTGGTCTACACAGAAACAGCACTCCTAGGGAGATGAGCTGCTGGCGTTTCGTACCAACATCCCCTATTCTACAGGGAAACTTTTCGTTGTAAGCGGGTTGCATCAGCCTTGCCACATGTACTCAACTGGTTATAATGGAGGGCATTCAATAGGCCTCACCCTTCAAGCCCACTTCAGTTGCATAGAGAAAACACCAGGCCTCGGTGTGCCTTACTGTGGCAAGGAAACTGCTTCCATTCCTAAGGTGGCACTTTGGCTCAGAACTGCCCTACCCCAAGGTTTCAGGGATGTGCAGCCCGATTAGTTGAGATCAGCCCTTCTGGCTCTTTCATGGATGAAACCAACTGGGCAAAGTGCCGTTCTAAGCTGGGGACCAGGGTGTCTTTCTCTAGTCTACACAGAAACAGCACTCTGAGGGAGACGATCTGCTGGCGTTTGGTAGCAACATCTCCTAATCTGAAGAGAAACATTTCGTTGTAAGCGGGTAGCCTCAGCTTTGCCACATGTTCTCAACTGGTTATAAAGGAGGGCCGTCACTAGGCCTCACCTTTCAAGCACACTCCAATTTCATAGAGAAAACACCAGGCCTCGGTGTGCCTTCCTGTGGCAAGGAAACTTTGCTTTCATTCCTTAGGTGGCACTTTAGCTCAGAACTTCCCTACCCCAAGGATTCAGGGATGTGCAGCCCGATTAGTTGAGATCAGCCCTTCTGGCACTTTCATGGATGAAACCAACTGGGCAAAGAGCCGTTCTAAGCTGGGGACCATGCTGTCTTTCCCTGTTCTACACAGAAACAGCACTCTGAGGGAGACGAGCTGCTGGCCTTTCATAGCAACATCCCCTATTCTGAAGGGAAACTTTTCGTTGTAAGCGGGTTACATCAGCCTTGCCACATGTTCTCAACTGGTTATAATGGAGGGCAGTCAGTAGGCCTCACCCTTCAAGCCCATTCCAATTTCATAGAGAAAACACCAGACCTCGGTGTGCCTTCCTGTGGCAAGGAAACTTTGCTTTCATTCCTTAGGTGTCACTTAGGCTCAGAACTGCCCTACCCCAAGTATTCAGGGATGTGCAGCCCGATTAGTTGAGATCAGCCATTCTGGCTCTTTCATGGATGAAACTAACTGGGCAAAGAGCCGTTCTAAGCTGGGGACCATGCTGTCTTTCCCTGGTCTACACAGAAACAGCACTCTCAGGAAGACGAGCTGCTGGCGTTTCGTAGCAACATCCCCTATTCTGAAGGGAAACATTTCTTTGTATGCGGGTTGCATCAGCCTTGCCACATGTTCTCAACTGGTTATAATGGAGGGCAGTCAGTAGGCCTCACCCTTCAAGCCCACTCCATTTTCATAGAGAAAACACCAGGCCTCGGTGTGCCTTCCTGTGGCAAGGAAACTTTGCTTTCATTCCTTAGGTGGCACTTTGTCTCAGAAATGCCCTATCCCAAGGATTCAGGGATGTGCAGCCCGATTAGTTGAGATCAGCCCTTTTGGCTCTTTCATGCATGAAACCAGCTGGGCATAGAGCCGTTCTAAGCTGGGGACTATGGTGTCTTTCCCTAGTCTACACAGAAACTGCACTCTGAGGGAGACGAGTTGCTGGCGTTTGGTAGCAACATCTCCTAATCTGAAGAGAAACATTTCGTTGTAAGCGGGTTGCCTCAGCCTTGCCACAGGTTCTCAACTGGTTATAAAGGAGGGCAGTCACTAGGCCTCACCTTTCAAGCACACTCCAATTTCATAGAGAAAACACCAGGCCTCGGTGTGCCTTCCTGTGGCAAGGAAACTTTGCTTTCATTCCTTAGGTGGAACTTTGGCACAGAACTGCCCTACCCCAAGGATTCAGGGATGTGCAGCCCGATTAGTTGAGATCAGCCCTTCTGGCGCTTTCATGGATGAAACCAACTGGGCAAAGAGCCGTTGTAAGCTGGGGACCATGGTGTCTTTCCCTAGTCTACACAGAAACAGCAATCTGAGGGAGACGAGCTGCTGGCGTTTGGTAGCAACATCTCCAATTTCATAGAGAAAACACGAGGCCTCGGTGTGCCTTCCTGTGGCAAGGAAACTTTGCTTTCATTCCTTAGGTGGCACTTTGGCTCAGAACTGCACTACCCCAAGGATTCAGGGATGTGCAGCCCGATTAGTTGAGATCAGCCCTTTTGGCTCTTTCATGCATGAAACCAGCTGGGCATAGAGCCGTTCTAAGCTGGGGACTATGGTGTCTTTCCCTAGTCTACACAGAAACTGCACTCTGAGGGAGACGAGCTGCTGGCGTTTGGTAGCAACATCTCCTAATCTGAAGAGAAACATTTCGTTGTAAGCGGGTTGCCTCAGCCTTGCCACATGTTCTCAACTGGTTATAAAGCAGGGCAATCACTAGGCCTCAGCTTTCAAGCACACTCCAATTTGATAGAGAAAACACCAGGCCTCGGTGTGCCTTCCTGTGGCAAGGAAACTTTTCTTTCATTCCTTAGGTGGCACTTTGGCTCAGAACTGCCCCACCCCAAGGATTCAGGGATGTGCAGCCCGATTAGTTGAGATCAGCCCTTCTGGCTCTTTCATGGATGAAACTAACTGGGCAAAGAGCCGTTCTAAGCTGGGGACCATGCTGTCTTTCCCTGGTCTACACAGAAACAGGACTCTGAGGGAGACAAGCTGCTGGCATTTCGTAGCAACACCCCCTATTCTGAAGGGAAACATTTCGATGTAAGCGGGTTGCATGAGCCTTGCCACATGTTCTCAACTGGTTATAATGGAGGGCAGTCAGTAGGCCTCACCCTTCAAGCCCACTCCAATTTCATAGAGAAAACACCAGGCCTCGGTCTGCCTTCCTGTGGCAAGGAAACTTTGCTTTCATTCCTTAGGTGGCACTTTGGCTCAGAACTGCCCTACCCCAAGGTTTCAGGGATGTGCAGCCCGATTAGTTGAGATCAGCCCTTCTGGCTCTTTCATGGATGAAACCAACTGGGCAAAGTGCCGTTCTAAGCTGGGGACCATGGTGTCTTTCCCTAGTCTACACAGAAACTGCACTCTGAGGGAGACGAGCTGCTGGCGTTTGGTAGCAACATCTCCAATTTCATAGAGAAAACACCAGGCCTCGGAGTGCCTTCCTGTGGCAAGGAAACTTTGCTTTCATTCCTTAGGTGGCACTTTGGCTCAGAACTGCCCTACCCCAAGGTTTCAGGGATGTGCAGCCCGATTAGTTGAGATCAGCCCTTCTGACTCTTTCATGGATGAAACCAACTGAGCAAAGAGCCGTTCTAACCTGGGGACCATGCTGTCTTTCCCTGGTCTACACAGACACAGCACTCTGAGGAAGACGAGCTGCTGGCGTTTCGTAGCAACATCCCCTATTCTGAAGGGAAACATTTCATTGTAAGCGGGTTGCATCAGCCTTGCCACATGTTCGCAACTGGTTATAATGGAGGGCAGTCAGTAGGCCTCACCCTTCAAGCCCACTCCAATTTCATAGAGAAATCACCAGGCCTCGGTCTGCCTTCCTGTGGCAAGGAAACTTTGCTTTCATTCCTTAGGTGGCACTTTGGCTCAGAACTGCCCTACCCCAAGGATTCAGGGATGTGCTGCCCGATTAGTTGAGATCAGCCCTTCTGGCTCTTTCATGGATGAAACCAACTGGGCAAAGAGCCGTTCTAAGCGGGGGACCATGGTGTCTTTCCCTAGTCTACACAGAAAGAGCACTCTGAGGGAGACGAGCTGCTGGCGTTTGGTAGCAACATCTCTTAATCTGAAGAGAAACATTTCGTTGTAAGCGGGTTGCCTCAGCCTTGCTACAGGTTCTCAACTGGTTATAAAGGAGGGCAGACACTAGGCCTCACCTTTCAAGCACACTCCAATTTCATACAGAGAACACCAGGCCTCGGTGTGCCATCCTTTGGCAAGGAAACTTTGCTTTCATTCCTTAGGTGGCACTTTGGCTCAGAACTGCCCTACCCCAAGGATTCAGGGATGTGCAGCCCGATTAGTTGAGATCAACCCTTCTGGCTCTTTCATGGATGAAACCAACTGGGCAAAGAGCCGTTCTAAGCTGGTGACCATGCTGTCTTTCCCTGGTCTACACAGAAACAGCACTTCTAGGGAGACGAGCTGCTGGCGTTTCGTACCAACATCCCCTATTCTACAGGGAAACTTTTCGTTGTAAGCGGGTTGCATCAGCCTTGCCACATGTTCTCAACTGGTTATAATGGAGGGCATTCAATAGGCCTCACCCTTCAAGCCCACTTCAATTGCATAGAGAAAACACCAGGCCTCGGTGTGCCTTCCTGTGGCACGGAAACTTTGCTTTCTTTCCTTAGGTGGCACTTTGGCAAAGAAATGACCTATCCCAAGGATTCAGGGATGTGCAGCCCGATTAGTTGAGATCAGCCCTTTTGGCTCTTTCATGCATGAAACCAGCTGGGCATAGAGCCGTTCTAAGCTGGGGACTATGTTGTCTTTCCCTAGTCTACACAGAAACAACACTCTGAGGGAGACGAGTTGCTGGCGTTTGGTAGCAACATCTCCTAATCTGAAGAGAAACATTTCGATGTAAGCGGGTTGCATCAGCCTTGCCACATGTTCTCAACTGGTTATAATGGATGGCAGTCAGTAGGCCTCACCCTTCAAGCCCACTCCAATTTCATAGAGAAAACACCAGGCCTCGGTGTGCTTCCTGTGGCAAGGAAACTTTGCTTTCATTCCTTAGGTGGCACTTTGGCTCAGAAATGCCCTATCCCAAGGATTCAGGGATGTGCAGCCCGATTAGTTGAGATCAGCCCTTTTGGCTCTTTGATGCATGAAACCAGCTTGGCATAGAGCCGTTCTAAGCTGGGGACCATGCTGTCTTTCCCTGGTCTACACAGAAACAGCACTCTGAGGGAGACGAGCTGCTGGCGTTTGGTAGCAACATCTCCTAATCTGAAGAGAAACATTTCGTTGTAAACGGGTTGCCTCAGCCTTGCCACATGTTCTCAACTGGTTATAATGGAGGGCAGTCAGTAGGCCTCACCCTTCAAGCCCACTCCAATTTCATAGAGAAAACACCAGGCCTCGGTGTGCCTTCCTGTGGCAAGGAAACTTTGCTTTCATTCCTTAGGTGGCACTTTGGCAAAGAAATGCCCTATCCCAAGGATTCAGGGATGTGCAGCCCGATTAGTTGAGATCAGCCCTTTTGGCTCTTTCATGCATGAAACCAGCTGGGCATAGAGCCGTTCTAAGCTGGGGACTATGGTGTCTTTCCCTAGTCTACACAGAAACTGCACTCTGAGGGAGACGAATTGCTGGCGTTTGGTAGCAACATCTCCTAATCTGAAGAGAAACATTTCGTTATAAGCGGGTTGCCTCAGCCTTGCCACAGGTTCTCAACTGGTTATAAAGGAGGGCAGTCACTAGGCCTCACCTTTCAAGCACACTCCAATTTCATAGAGAAAACACCAGGCCTCGGTGTGCCTTCCTGTGGCAAGGAAACTTTGCTTTCATTCCTTAGGTGGCACTTTGGCTCAGAACTGCCCTACCCCAAGGATTCAGGGTTGTGCAGCCCGATTAGTTGAGATCAACCCTTCTGGCTCTTTCATGGATGAAACCAACTGGGCAAAGAGCCGTTCTAAGCTGGGGACCATGCTGTCTTTCCCTGGTCTACACAGAAACAGCACTCCTAGGGAGACGAGCTGCTGGCGTTTCGTAACAACATCCCCTATTCTACAGGGAAACTTTTCGTTGTAAGCGGGTTGCATCAGCCTTGCCACATGTTCTCAACTGGTTATAATGGAGGACATTCAATAGGCCTCACCCTTCAAGCCCACTTCAATTGCATAGAGAAAACACCAGGCCTCGGTGTGCCTTACTGTGGCAAGGAAACTGCTTTCATTCCTAAGGTGGCACTTTGGCTCAGAACTGCCCTACCCCAAGGTTTCAGGGATGTGCAGCCCGATTAGTTGAGATCAGCCCTTCTGGCTCTTTCATGGATGAAACCAACTGGGCAAAGTGCCGTTCTAAGCTGGGGACCATGGTGTCTTTCTCTAGTCTACACAGAAACAGCACTCTGAGGGAGACGAGCTGCTGGCGTTTGGTAGCAACATCTCCTAATCTGAAGAGAAACATTTCGTTGTAAGCGGGTAGCCTCAGCTTTGCCACATGTTCTCAACTGGTTATAAAGCAGGGCCGTCACTAGGCCTCACCTTTCAAGCACACTCCAATTTCATAGAGAAAACACCAGGCCTCGGTGTGCCTTCCTGTGGCAAGGAAACTTTGCTTTCATTCCTTAGGTGGCACTTTGGCTCAGAACTGCCCTACCCCAAGGATTCAGGGATGTGCTGCCCGATTAGTTGAGATCAGCCCTTCTGGCTCTTTCATGGATGAAACCAACTGGGCAAAGAGCCGTTCTAAGCGGGGGACCATGGTGTCTTTCCCTAGTCTACACAGAAACAGCACTCTGAGGGAGACGAGCTGCTGGCGTTTGGTAGCAACATCTCCAATTTCAAAGAGAAAACACCAGGCCTCGGTGTGCCTTCCTGTGGCAAGGAAACTTTGCTTTCATTCCTTAGGTGGCACTTTGGCTCAGAACTGCCCTACCCCAAGGATTCAGGGATGTGCAGCCCGATTAGTTGAGATCAGCCCTTTTGGCTCTTTCATGCATGAAACCAGCTGGGCATAGAGCCGTTCTAAGCTGGGGACTATGGTGTCTTTCCCTAGTCTACACAAAAACTGCACTCTGAGGGAGACGAGCTGCTGGCGTTTGTTAGCAACATCTCCTAATCTGAAGAGAAACATTTCGTTGTAAGCGGGTTGCCTCAGCCTTGCCACATGTTCTCAACTGGTTATAAGGAGGGCAGTCACTAGGCCTCAGCTTTCAAGCACACTCCAATTTGATAGAGAAAACACCAGGCCTCGGTGTGCCTATCTGTGGCAAGGAAACTTTGCTTTCATTCCTTAGGTGGCACTTTGGCTCAGAACTGCCCCACCCCAAGGATTCAGGGATGTGCAGCCCGATTAGTTGATATCAGCCCTTCTGACTCTTTCAGGGATGAAACCAACTGGGCAAAGAGCCGTTCTAACCTGCGGACCATGCTGTCTTTCCCTGGTCTACACAGACACAGCACTCTGAGGAAGACGAGCTGCTGGCGTTTCGTAGCAACATCCCCTATTCTGAAGGGAAACATTTCATTGTAAGTGGGTTGCATCAGCCTTGCCACATGTTCTCAACTGGTTATAATGGAGGGCAGTCAGTAGGCCTCACCCTTCAAGCCCACTCCAATTTCATAGAGAAAACACCAGGCCTCGGTCTGCCTTCCTGTGGCAAGGAAACTTTGCTTTCATTGCTTAGGTGGCACTTTGGCTCAGAACTGCCCTACCCCAAGGATTCAGGGATGTGCTGCCCGATTAGTTGAGATCAGCCCTTCTGGCTCTTTCATGGATGAAACCAACTGGGCAAAGAGCCGTTCTAAGCGGGGGACCATGGTGTCTTTCCCTAGTCTACACAGAAACAGCACTCTGAGGGAGACGAGATGCTGGCGTTTGGTAGCATCATCTCTTAATCTGAAGAGAAACATTTCGTTGTAAGCGGGTTGCCTCAGCCTTGCCACAGGTTCTCAACTGGTTATAAAGGAGGGCAGACACTAGGCCTCACCTTTCAAGCACACTCCAATTTCATAGAGAGAACACCAGGCCTCGGTGTGCCTTCCTTTGGCAATGAAACTTTGCTTTCATTCCTTAGGTGGCACTTTGGCTCAGAACTGCCCTACCCCAAGGATTCAGGGATGTGCAGCCCGATTAGTTGAGATCAACCCTTCTGGCTCTTTCATGGATGAAACCAACTGGGCAAAGAGCCGTTCTAAGCTGGGGACCATGCTGTCTTTCCCTGGTCTACACAGAAACAGCACTCCTAGGGAGATGAGCTGCTGGCGTTTCGTACCAACATCCCCTATTCTACAGGGAAACTTTTCGTTGTAAGCGGGTTGCATCAGCCTTGCCACATGTACTCAACTGGTTATAATGGAGGGCATTCAATAGGCCTCACCCTTCAAGCCCACTTCAGTTGCATAGAGAAAACACCAGGCCTCGGTGTGCCTTACTGTGGCAAGGAAACTGCTTCCATTCCTAAGGTGGCACTTTGGCTCAGAACTGCCCTACCCCAAGGTTTCAGGGATGTGCAGCCCGATTAGTTGAGATCAGCCCTTCTGGCTCTTTCATGGATGAAACCAACTGGGCAAAGTGCCGTTCTAAGCTGGGGACCAGGGTGTCTTTCTCTAGTCTACACAGAAACAGCACTCTGAGGGAGACGATCTGCTGGCGTTTGGTAGCAACATCTCCTAATCTGAAGAGAAACATTTCGTTGTAAGCGGGTAGCCTCAGCTTTGCCACATGTTCTCAACTGGTTATAAAGGAGGGCCGTCACTAGGCCTCACCTTTCAAGCACACTCCAATTTCATAGAGAAAACACCAGGCCTCGGTGTGCCTTCCTGTGGCAAGGAAACTTTGCTTTCATTCCTTAGGTGGCACTTTAGCTCAGAACTTCCCTACCCCAAGGATTCAGGGATGTGCAGCCCGATTAGTTGAGATCAGCCCTTCTGGCACTTTCATGGATGAAACCAACTGGGCAAAGAGCCGTTCTAAGCTGGGGACCATGCTGTCTTTCCCTGTTCTACACAGAAACAGCACTCTGAGGGAGACGAGCTGCTGGCCTTTCATAGCAACATCCCCTATTCTGAAGGGAAACTTTTCGTTGTAAGCGGGTTACATCAGCCTTGCCACATGTTCTCAACTGGTTATAATGGAGGGCAGTCAGTAGGCCTCACCCTTCAAGCCCATTCCAATTTCATAGAGAAAACACCAGACCTCGGTGTGCCTTCCTGTGGCAAGGAAACTTTGCTTTCATTCCTTAGGTGTCACTTAGGCTCAGAACTGCCCTACCCCAAGTATTCAGGGATGTGCAGCCCGATTAGTTGAGATCAGCCATTCTGGCTCTTTCATGGATGAAACTAACTGGGCAAAGAGCCGTTCTAAGCTGGGGACCATGCTGTCTTTCCCTGGTCTACACAGAAACAGCACTCTCAGGAAGACGAGCTGCTGGCGTTTCGTAGCAACATCCCCTATTCTGTAGGGAAACATTTCTTTGTATGCGGGTTGCATCAGCCTTGCCACATGTTCTCAACTGGTTATAATGGAGGGCAGTCAGTAGGCCTCACCCTTCAAGCCCACTCCATTTTCATAGAGAAAACACCAGGCCTCGGTGTGCCTTCCTGTGGCAAGGAAACTTTGCTTTCATTCCTTAGGTGGCACTTTGTCTCAGAAATGCCCTATCCCAAGGATTCAGGGATGTGCAGCCCGATTAGTTGAGATCAGCCCTTTTGGCTCTTTCATGCATGAAACCAGCTGGGCATAGAGCCGTTCTAAGCTGGGGACTATGGTGTCTTTCCCTAGTCTACACAGAAACTGCACTCTGAGGGAGACGAGTTGCTGGCGTTTGGTAGCAACATCTCCTAATCTGAAGAGAAACATTTCGTTGTAAGCGGGTTGCCTCAGCCTTGCCACAGGTTCTCAACTGGTTATAAAGGAGGGCAGTCACTAGGCCTCACCTTTCAAGCACACTCCAATTTCATAGAGAAAACACCAGGCCTCGGTGTGCCTTCCTGTGGCAAGGAAACTTTGCTTTCATTCCTTAGGTGGAACTTTGGCACAGAACTGCCCTACCCCAAGGATTCAGGGATGTGCAGCCCGATTAGTTGAGATCAGCCCTTCTGGCGCTTTCATGGATGAAACCAACTGGGCAAAGAGCCGTTGTAAGCTGGGGACCATGGTGTCTTTCCCTAGTCTACACAGAAACAGCAATCTGAGGGAGACGAGCTGCTGGCGTTTGGTAGCAACATCTCCAATTTCATAGAGAAAACACGAGGCCTCGGTGTGCCTTCCTGTGGCAAGGAAACTTTGCTTTCATTCCTTAGGTGGCACTTTGGCTCAGAACTGCACTACCCCAAGGATTCAGGGATGTGCAGCCCGATTAGTTGAGATCAGCCCTTTTGGCTCTTTCATGCATGAAACCAGCTGGGCATAGAGCCATTCTAAGCTGGGGACTATGGTGTCTTTCCCTAGTCTACACAGAAACTGCACTCTGAGGGAGACGAGCTGCTGGCGTTTGGTAGCAACATCTCCTAATCTGAAGAGAAACATTTCGTTGTAAGCGGGTTGCCTCAGCCTTGCCACATGTTCTCAACTGGTTATAAAGCAGGGCAATCACTAGGCCTCAGCTTTCAAGCACACTCCAATTTGATAGAGAAAACACCAGGCCTCGGTGTGCCTTCCTGTGGCAAGGAAACTTTTCTTTCATTCCTTAGGTGGCACTTTGGCTCAGAACTGCCCCACCCCAAGGATTCAGGGATGTGCAGCCCGATTAGTTGAGATCAGCCCTTCTGGCTCTTTCATGGATGAAACTAACTGGGCAAAGAGCCGTTCTAAGCTGGGGACCATGCTGTCTTTCCCTGGTCTACACAGAAACAGGACTCTGAGGGAGACAAGCTGCTGGCGTTTCGTAGCAACACCCCCTATTCTGAAGGGAAACATTTCGATGTAAGCGGGTTGCATGAGCCTTGCCACATGTTCTCAACTGGTTATAATGGAGGGCAGTCAGTAGGCCTCACCCTTCAAGCCCACTCCAATTTCATAGAGAAAACACCAGGCCTCGGTCTGCCTTCCTGTGGCAAGGAAACTTTGCTTTCATTCCTTAGGTGGCACTTTGGCTCAGAACTGCCCTACCCCAAGGTTTCAGGGATGTGCAGCCCGATTAGTTGAGATCAGCCCTTCTGGCTCTTTCATGGATGAAACCAACTGGGCAAAGTGCCGTTCTAAGCTGGGGACCATGGTGTCTTTCCCTAGTCTACACAGAAACTGCACTCTGAGGGAGACGAGCTGCTGGCGTTTGGTAGCAACATCTCCAATTTCATAGAGAAAACACCAGGCCTCGGAGTGCCTTCCTGTGGCAAGGAAACTTTGCTTTCATTCCTTAGGTGGCACTTTGGCTCAGAACTGCCCTACCCCAAGGTTTCAGGGATGTGCAGCCCGATTAGTTGAGATCAGCCCTTCTGACTCTTTCATGGATGAAACCAACTGAGCAAAGAGCCGTTCTAACCTGGGGACCATGCTGTCTTTCCCTGGTCTACACAGACACAGCACTCTGAGGAAGACGAGCTGCTGGCGTTTCGTAGCAACATCCCCTATTCTGAAGGGAAACATTTCATTGTAAGCGGGTTGCATCAGCCTTGCCACATGTTCGCAACTGGTTATAATGGAGGGCAGTCAGTAGGCCTCACCCTTCAAGCCCACTCCAATTTCATAGAGAAATCACCAGGCCTCGGTCTGCCTTCCTGTGGCAAGGAAACTTTGCTTTCATTCCTTAGGTGGCACTTTGGCTCAGAACTGCCCTACCCCAAGGATTCAGGGATGTGCTGCCCGATTAGTTGAGATCAGCCCTTCTGGCTCTTTCATGGATGAAACCAACTGGGCAAAGAGCCGTTCTAAGCGGGGGACCATGGTGTCTTTCCCTAGTCTACACAGAAAGAGCACTCTGAGGGAGACGAGCTGCTGGCGTTTGGTAGCAACATCTCTTAATCTGAAGAGAAACATTTCGTTGTAAGCGGGTTGCCTCAGCCTTGCTACAGGTTCTCAACTGGTTATAAAGGAGGGCAGACACTAGGCCTCACCTTTCAAGCACACTCCAATTTCATACAGAGAACACCAGGCCTCGGTGTGCCATCCTTTGGCAAGGAAACTTTGCTTTCATTCCTTAGGTGGCACTTTGGCTCAGAACTGCCCTACCCCAAGGATTCAGGGATGTGCAGCCCGATTAGTTGAGATCAACCCTTCTGGCTCTTTCATGGATGAAACCAACTGGGCAAAGAGCCGTTCTAAGCTGGTGACCATGCTGTCTTTCCCTGGTCTACACAGAAACAGCACTTCTAGGGAGACGAGCTGCTGGCGTTTCGTACCAACATCCCCTATTCTACAGGGAAACTTTTCGTTGTAAGCGGGTTGCATCAGCCTTGCCACATGTTCTCAACTGGTTATAATGGAGGGCATTCAATAGGCCTCACCCTTCAAGCCCACTTCAATTGCATAGAGAAAACACCAGGCCTCGGTGTGCCTTCCTGTGGCACGGAAACTTTGCTTTCTTTCCTTAGGTGGCACTTTGGCAAAGAAATGACCTATCCCAAGGATTCAGGGATGTGCAGCCCGATTAGTTGAGATCAGCCCTTTTGGCTCTTTCATGCATGAAACCAGCTGGGCATAGAGCCGTTCTAAGCTGGGGACTATGGTGTCTTTCCCTAGTCTACACAGAAACAACACTCTGAGGGAGACGAGTTGCTGGCGTTTGGTAGCAACATCTCCTAATCTGAAGAGAAACATTTCGATGTAAGCGGGTTGCATCAGCCTTGCCACATGTTCTCAACTGGTTATAATGGAGGGCAGTCAGTAGGCCTCACCCTTCAAGCCCACTCCAATTTCATAGAGAAAACACGAGGCCTCGGTGTGCCTTCCTGTGGCAAGGAAATTTTGCTTTCATTCCTTAGGTGGCACTTTGGCTCAGAACTGCCCTACCCCAAGGTTTCAGGGATGTGCAGCCCGATTAGTTGAGATCAGCCCTTCTGGCTCTTTCATGGATGAAACCAACTGGGCAAAGTGCCGTTCTAAGCTGGGGACCATGGTGTCTTTCCCTAGTGACACAGAAACTGCACTCTGAGGGAGACGAGCTGCTGGCGTTTGGTAGCAACATCTCCAATTTCATAGAGAAAACACCAGGCCTCGGTGTGCCTTCCTGTGGCAAGGAAACTTTGCTTTCATTCCTTAGGTGGCACTTTGGCTCAGAAATGCCCTATCCCAAGGATTCAGGGATGTGCAGCCCGATTAGTTGAGATCAGCCCTTTTGGCTCTTTCATGCATGAAACCAGCTTGGCATAGAGCCGTTCTAAGCTGGGGACCATGCTGTCTTTCCCTGGTCTACACAGAAACAGCACTCTGAGGGAGACGAGCTGCTGGCGTTTGGTAGCAACATCTCCTAATCTGAAGAGAAACATTTCGTTGTAATCGGGTTGCCTCAGCCTTGCCACATGTTCTCAACTGGTTATAATGGAGGGCAGTCAGTAGGCCTCACCCTTCAAGCCCACTCCAATTTCATAGAGAAAACACCAGGCCTCGGTGTGCCTTCCTGTGGCAAGGAAACTTTGCTTTCATTCCTTAGGTGGCACTTTGGCAAAGAAATGCCCTATCCCAAGGATTCAGGGATGTGCAGCCCGATTAGTTGAGATCAGCCCTTTTGGCTCTTTCATGCATGAAACCAGCTGGGCATAGAGCCGTTCTAAGCTGGGGACTATGGTGTCTTTCCCTAGTCTACACAGAAACTGCACTCTGAGGGAGACGAATTGCTGGCGTTTGGTAGCAACATCTCCTAATCTGAAGAGAAACATTTCGTTATAAGCGGGTTGCCTCAGCCTTGCCACAGGTTCTCAACTGGTTATAAAGGAGGGCAGTCACTAGGCCTCACCTTTCAAGCACACTCCAATTTCATAGAGAAAACACCAGGCCTCGGTGTGCCTTCCTGTGGCAAGGAAACTTTGCTTTCATTCCTTAGGTGGCACTTTGGCTCAGAACTGCCCTACCCCAAGGATTCAGGGATGTGCAGCCCGATTAGTTGAGATCAGCCCTTCTGGCGCTTTCATGGATGAAACCAACTGGGCAAAGAGCCGTTCTAAGCTGGGGACCATGGTGTCTTTCCCTAGTCTACACAGAAACAGCACTCTGAGGGAGACGAGCTGCTGGCGTTTGGTAGCCACATCTCCAATTTCATAGAGAAAACGCCAGGCCTCGGTGTGCCTTCCTGTGGCAAGGAAACTTTGCTTTCATTCCTTAGGTGGCACTTTGGCTCAGAACTGCCCTACCCCAAGGATTCAGGGATGTGCAGCCCGATTAGTTGAGATCAGCCCTTTTGGCTCTTTCATGCATGAAACCAGCTGGGCATAGAGCCGTTCTAAGCTGGGGACTATGGTGTCTTTCCCTAGTCTACACAGAAACTGCACTCTGAGGGAGACGAGCTGCTGGCGTTTGTTAGCAACATCTCCTAATCTGAAGAGAAACATTTCGTTGTAAGCGGGTTGCCTCAGCCTTGCCACAGGTTCTCAACTGGTTATAAAGGAGGGCAGACACTAGGCCTCACCTTTCAAGCACACTCCAATTTCATAGAGAGAACACCAGGCCTCGGTGTGCCTTCCTTTGGCAAGGAAACTTTGCTTTCATTCCTTAGGTGGCACTTTGGCTCAGAACTGCCCTACCCCAAGGATTCAGGGATGTGCAGCCCGATTAGTTGAGATCAACCCTTCTGGCTCTTTCATGGATGAAACCAACTGGGCAAAGAGCCGTTCTAAGCTGGGGACCATGCTGTCTTTCCCTGGTCTACACAGAAACAGCACTCCTAGGGAGACGAGCTGCTGGCGTTTCGTACCAACATCCCCTATTCTACAGGGAAACTTTTCGTTGTAAGCGGGTTGCATCAGCCTTGCCACATGTTCTCAACTGGTTATAATGGAGGGCATTCAATAGGCCTCACCCTTCAAGCCCACTTCAATTGCATAGAGAAAACACCAGGCCTCGGTGTGCCTTCCTGTGGCACGGAAACTTTGCTTTCTTTCCTTAGGTGGCACTTTGGCAAAGAAATGACCTATCCCAAGGATTCAGGGATGTGCAGCCCGATTAGTTGAGATCAGCCCTTTTGGCTCTTTCATGCATGAAACCAGCTGGGCATAGAGCCGTTCTAAGCTGGGGACTATGGTGTCTTTCCCTAGTCTACACAGAAACAACACTCTGAGGGAGACGAGTTGCTGGCGTTTGGTAGCAACATCTCCTAATCTGAAGAGAAACATTTCGATGTAAGCGGGTTGCATCAGCCTTGCCACATGTTCTCAACTGGTTATAATGGATGGCAGTCAGTAGGCCTCACCCTTCAAGCCCACTCCAATTTCATAGAGAAAACACCAGGCCTCGGTGTGCCTTCCTGTGGCAAGGAAACTTTGCTTTCATTCCTTAGGTGGCACTTTGGCTCAGAAATGCCCTATCCCAAGGATTCAGGGATGTGCAGCCCGATTAGTTGAGATCAGCCCTTTTGGCTCTTTGATGCATGAAACCAGCTTGGCATAGAGCCGTTCTAAGCTGGGGACCATGCTGTCTTTCCCTGGTCTACACAGAAACAGCACTCTGAGGGAGACGAGCTGCTGGCGTTTGGTAGCAACATCTCCTAATCTGAAGAGAAACATTTCGTTGTAAGCGGGTTGCCTCAGCCTTGCCACATGTTCTCAACTGGTTATAATGGAGGGCAGTCAGTAGGCCTCACCCTTCAAGCCCACTCCAATTTCATAGAGAAAACACCAGGCCTCGGTGTCCCTTCCTGTGGCAAGGAAACTTTGCTTTCATTCCTTAGGTGGCACTTTGGCAAAGAAATGCCCTATCCCAAGGATTCAGGGATGTGCAGCCCGATTAGTTGAGATCAGCCCTTTTGGCTCTTTCATGCATGAAACCAGCTGGGCATAGAGCCGTTCTAAGCTGGGGACTATGGTGTCTTTCCCTAGTCTACACAGAAACTGCACTCTGAGGGAGACGAATTGCTGGCGTTTGGTAGCAACATCTCCTAATCTGAAGAGAAACATTTCGTTATAAGCGGGTTGCCTCAGCCTTGCCACAGGTTCTCAACTGGTTATAAAGGAGGGCAGTCACTAGGCCTCACCTTTCAAGCACACTCCAATTTCATAGAGAAAACACCAGGCCTCGGTGTGCCTTCCTGTGGCAAGGAAACTTTGCTTTCATTCCTTAGGTGGCACTTTGGCTCAGAACTGCCCTACCCCAAGGATTCAGGGTTGTGCAGCCCGATTAGTTGAGATCAGCCCTTTTGGCTCTTTCATGCATGAAACCAGCTGGGCATAGAGCCGTTCTAAGTTGGGGACTATGGTGTCTTTCCCTAGTCTACACAGAAACTGCACTCTGAGGGAGACGAGCTGCTGGCGTTTGTTAGCAACATCTCCTAATCTGAAGAGAAACATTTCGTTGTAAGCGGGTTGCCTCAGCCTTGCCACATGTTCTCAACTGGTTATAAAGGAGGGCAGTCACTAGGCCTCAGCTTTCAAGCACACTCCAATTTGATAGAGAAAACACCAGGCCTCGGTGTGCCTTCCTGTGGCAAGGAAACTTTGCTTTCATTCCTTAGGTGGCACTTTGGCTCAGAACTGCCCTACCCCAAGGTTTCAGGGATGTGCAGCCCGATTAGTTGAGATCAGCCCTTCTGACTCTTTCATGGATGAAACCACCTGGGCAAAGAGCCGTTCTAACCTGGGGACCATGCTCTCTTTCCCTGGTCTACACAGACACAGCACTCTGAGGAAGACGAGCTGCTGGCGTTTCGTAGCAACATCCCCTATTCTGAAGGGAAACATTTCATTGTAAGCGGGTTGCATCAGCCTTGCCACATGTTCTCAACTGGTTATAATGGAGGGCAGTCAGTAGGCCTCACCCTTCAAGCCCACTCCAATTTCATAGAGAAATCACCAGGCCTCGGTCTGCCTTCCTGTGGCAAGGAAACTTTGCTTTCATTCCTTAGGTGGCACTTTGGCTCAGAACTGCCCTACTCCAAGTATTCAGGGATGTGCAGCCCGATTAGTTGAGATCAACCCTTCTGGCTCTTTCATGGATGAAACCAACTGGGCAAAGAGCCGTTCTAAGCTGGGGACCATGCTGTCTTTCCCTGGTCTACACAGAAACAGCACTCCTAGGGAGACGAGCTGCTGGCGTTTCGTAACAACATCCCCTATTCTACAGGGAAACTTTTCGTTGTAAGCGGGTTGCATCAGCCTTGCCACATGTTCTCAACTGGTTATAATGGAGGGCATTCAATAGGCCTCACCCTTCAAGCCCACTTCAATTGCATAGAGAAAACACCAGGCCTCGGTGTGCCTTACTGTGGCAAGGAAACTGCTTTCATTCCTAAGGTGGCACTTTGGCTCAGAACTGCCCTACCCCAAGGTTTCAGGGATGTGCAGCCCGATTAGTTGAGATCAGCCCTTCTGGCTCTTTCATGGATGAAACCAACTGGGCAAAGTGCCGTTCTAAGCTGGGGACCATGGTGTCTTTCTCTTGTCTACACAGAAACAGCACTCTGAGGGAGACGAGCTGCTGGCGTTTGGTAGCAACATCTCCTAATCTGAAGAGAAACATTTCGTTGTAAGCGGGTAGCCTCAGCTTTGCCACATGTTCTCAACTGGTTATAAAGCAGGGCCGTCACTAGGCCTCACCTTTCAAGCACACTCCAATTTCATAGAGAAAACACCAGGCCTCGGTGTGCCTTCCTGTGGCAAGGAAACTTTGCTTTCATTCCTTAGGTGGCACTTTGGCTCAGAACTGCCCTACTCCAAGTATTCAGGGATGTGCAGCCCGATTAGTTGAGATCAGCCATTCTGGCTCTTTCATGGATGAAACTAACTGGGCAAAGAGCCGTTCTAAGCTGGGGACCATGCTGTCTTTCCCTTGTCTACACAGAAACAGCACTCTCAGGAAGACGAGCTGCTGGCGTTTGGTAGCAACATCCCCTATTCTGAAGGGAAACATTTCTTTGTAAGCGGGTTGCATCAGCCTTGCCACATGTTCTCAACTGGTTATAATGTAGAGCAGTCAGTAGGCCTCACCCTTCAAGCCCACTCCAATTTCATAGAGAAAACACCAGGCATCGGTGTGCTTTCCTGGGGCAAGGAAACTTTGCTTTCATTCCTTAGGTGGCACTTTGGCTCAGAACTGCCCTACCCCAAGGATTCAGGAATGTGCTGCCCGATTAGTTGAGATCAGCCCTTCTGGCTCTTTCATGGATGAAACCAACTGGGCAAAGAGCCGTTCTAAACTGGTGACCATGCTGTCTTTCCCTGGTCTACACAGAAACAGCACTCCTAGGGAGACGAGCTGCTGGCGTTTCGTACCAACATCCCCTATTCTACAGGGAAACTTTTCGTTGTAAGCGGGTTGCATCAGCCTTGCCACATGTTCTCAACTGGTTATAATGGAGGGCATTCAATAGGCCTCACCCTTCAAGCCCACTTCAATTGCATAGAGAAAACACCAGGCCTCGGTGTGCCTTCCTGTGGCACGGAAACTTTGCTTTCTTTCCTTAGGTGGCACTTTGGCAAAGAAATGACCTATCCCAAGGATTCAGGGATGTGCAGCCCGATTAGTTGAGATCAGCCCTTTTGGCACTTTCATGCATGAAACCAGCTGGGCATAGAGCCGTTCTAAGCTGGGGACTATGGTGTCTTTCCCTAGTCTACACAGAAACAACACTCTGAGGGAGACGAGTTGCTGGCGTTTGGTAGCAACATCTCCTAATCTGAAGAGAAACATTTCGATGTAAGCGGGTTGCATCAGCCTTGCCACATGTTCTCAACTGGTTATAATGGAGGGCAGTCAGTAGGCCTCACCCTTCAAGCCCACTCCAATTTCATAGAGAAAACACCAGGCCTCGGTGTGCCTTCCTGTGGCAAGGAAATTTTGCTTTCATTCCTTAGGTGGCACTTTGGCTCAGAACTGCCCTACCCCAAGGTTTCAGGGATGTGCAGCCCGATTAGTTGAGATCAGCCCTTCTGGCTCTTTCATGGATGAAACCAACTGGGCAAAGTGCCGTTCTAAGCTGGGGACCATGGTGTCTTTCCCTAGTCTACACAGAAACTGCACTCTGAGGGAGACGAGCTGCTGGCGTTTGGTAGCAACATCTCCAATTTCATAGAGAAAACACCAGGCCTCGGTGTGCCTTCCTGTGGCAAGGAAACTTTGCTTTCATTCCTTAGGTGGCACTTTGGCTCAGAAATGCCCTATCCCAAGGATTCAGGGATGTGCAGCCCGATTAGTTGAGATCAGCCCTTTTGGCTCTTTCATGCATGAAACCAGCTTGGCATAGAGCCGTTCTAAGCTGGGGACCATGCTGTCTTTCCCTGGTCTACACAGAAACAGCACTCTGAGGGAGACGAGCTGCTGGCGTTTGGTAGCAACATCTCCTAATCTGAAGAGAAACATTTCGTTGTAATCGGGTTGCCTCAGCCTTGCCACATGTTCTCAACTGGTTATAATGGAGGGCAGTCAGTAGGCCTCACCCTTCAAGCCCACTCCAATTTCATAGAGAAAACACCAGGCCTCGGTGTGCCTTCCTGTGGCAAGGAAACTTTGCTTTCATTCCTTAGGTGGCACTTTGGCAAAGAAATGCCCTATCCCAAGGATTCAGGGATGTGCAGCCCGATTAGTTGAGATCAGCCCTTTTGGCTCTTTCATGCATGAAACCAGCTGGGCATAGAGCCGTTCTAAGCTGGGGTCTATGGTGTCTTTCCCTAGTCTACACAGAAACTGCACTCTGAGGGAGACGAATTGCTGGCGTTTGGTAGCAACATCTCCTAATCTGAAGAGAAACATTTCGTTATAAGCGGGTTGCCTCAGCCTTGCCACAGGTTCTCAACTGGTTATAAAGGAGGGCAGTCACTAGGCCTCACCTTTCAAGCACACTCCAATTTCATAGAGAAAACACCAGGCCTCGGTGTGCCTTCCTGTGGCAAGGAAACTTTGCTTTCATTCCTTAGGTGGCACTTTGGCTCAGAACTGCCCTACCCCAAGGATTCAGGGATGTGCAGCCCGATTAGTTGAGATCAGCCCTTCTGGCGCTTTCATGGATGAAACCAACTGGGCAAAGAGCCGTTCTAAGCTGGGGACCATGGTGTCTTTCCCTAGTCTACACAGAAACAGCACTCTGAGGGAGACGAGCTGCTGGCGTTTGGTAGCAACATCTCCAATTTCATAGAGAAAACGCCAGGCCTCGGTGTGCCTTCCTGTGGCAAGGAAACTTTGCTTTCATTCCTTAGGTGGCACTTTGGCTCAGAACTGCCCTACCCCAAGGATTCAGGGATGTGCAGCCCGATTATTTGAGATCAGCCCTTTTGGCTCTTTCATGCATGAAACCAGCTGGGCATAGAGCCGTTCTAAGCTGGGGACTATGGTGTCTTTCCCTAGTCTACACAGAAACTGCACTCTGAGGGAGACGAGCTGCTGGCGTTTGTTAGCAACATCTCCTAATCTGAAGAGAAACATTTCGTTGTAAGCGGGTTGCCTCAGCCTTGCCACAGGTTCTCAACTGGTTATAAAGGAGGGCAGACACTAGGCCTCACCTTTCAAGCACACTCCAATTTCATAGAGAGAACACCAGGCCTCGGTGTGCCTTCCTTTGGCAAGGAAACTTTGCTTTCATTCCTTAGGTGGCACTTTGGCTCAGAACTGCCCTACCCCAAGGATTCAGGGATGTGCAGCCCGATTATTTGAGATCAACCCTTCTGGCTCTTTCATGGATGAAACCAACTGGGCAAAGAGCCGTTCTAAGCTGGGGACCATGCTGTCTTTCCCTGGTCTACACAGAAACAGCACTCCTAGGGAGACGAGCTGCTGGCGTTTCGTACCAACATCCCCTATTCTACAGGGAAACTTTTCGTTGTAAGCGGGTTGCATCAGCCTTGCCACATGTTCTCAACTGGTTATAATGGAGGGCATTCAATAGGCCTCACCCTTCAAGCCCACTTCAATTGCATAGAGAAAACACCAGGCCTCGGTGTGCCTTACTGTGGCAAGGAAACTGCTTTCATTCCTAAGGTGGCACTTTGGCTCAGAACTGCCCTACCCCAAGGTTTCAGGGATGTGCAGCCCGATTAGTTGAGATCAGCCCTTCTGGCTCTTTCATGGATGAAACCAACTGGGCAAAGTGCCGTTCTAAGCTGGGGACCATGGTGTCTTTCTCTAGTCTACACAGAAACAGCACTCTGAGGGAGACGAGCTGCTGGCGTTTGGTAGCAACATCTCCTAATCTGAAGAGAAACATTTCGTTGTAAGCGGGTAGCCTCAGCTTTGCCACATGTTCTCAACTGGTTATAAAGCAGGGCCGTCACTAGGCCTCACCTTTCAAGCACACTCCAATTTCATAGAGAAAACACCCGGCCTCGGTGTGCCTTCCTGTGGCAAGGAAACTTTGCTTTCATTCCTTAGGTGGCACTTTGGCTCAGAAATGCCCTACTCCAAGTATTCAGGGATGTGCAGCCCGATTAGTTGAGATCAGCCATTCTGGCTCTTTCATGGATGAAACTAACTGGGCAAAGAGACGTTCTAAGCTGGGGACCATGCTGTCTTTCCCTTGTCTACACAGAAACAGCACTCTCAGGAAGACGAGCTGCTGGCGTTTGGTAGCAACATCCCCTATTCTGAAGGGAAACATTTCTTTGTAAGCGGGTTGCATCAGCCTTGCCACATGTTCTCAACTGGTTATAATGTAGGGCAGTCAGTAGGCCTCACCCTTCAAGCCCACTCCAATTTCATAGAGAAAACACCAGGCATCGGTGTGCCTTCCTGGGGCAAGGAAACTTTGCTTTCATTCCTTAGGTGGCACTTTGGCTCAGAAATGCCCTATCCCAAGGATTCAGGGATGTGCAGCCCGATTAGTTGAGATCAGCCCTTTTGCCTCTTTCATGCATGAAACCAGCTTGGCATAGAGCCGTTCTAAGCTGGGGACCATGCTGTCTTTCCCTGGTCTACACAGAAACAGCACTCTGAGGGAGACGAGCTGCTGGCGTTTGGTAGCAACATCTCCTAATCTGAAGAGAAACATTTCGTTGTAAGCAGGTTGCCTCAGCCTTGCCACATGTTCTCAACTGGTTATAATGGAGGGCAGTCAGTAGGCCTCACCCTTCAAGCCCACTCCAATTTCATATAGAAAACACCAGGCCTCGGTGTGCCTTCCTGTGGCACGGAAACTTTGCTTTCTTTCCTTAGGTGGCACTTTGGCAAAGAAATGGCCTATCCCAAGGATTCAGGGATGTGCAGCCCGATTAGTTGAGATCAGCCCTTTTGGCTCTTTCATGCATGAAACCAGCTGGGCATAGAGCCGTTCTAAGCTGGGGACTATGGTGTCTTTCCCTAGTCTACACAGAAAAAACACTCTGAGGGAGACGAGTTGCTGGCGTTTGGTAGCAACATCTCCTAATCTGAAGAGAAACATTTCGTTGTAAGCGGGTTGCCTCAGCCTTGCCACAGGTTCTCAACTGGTTATAAAGGACGGCAGTCACTAGGCCTCACCTTTCAAGCACACTCCAATTTCATAGAGAAAACACCAGGCCTCGGTGTGCCTTCCTGTGGCAAGGAAACTTTGCTTTCATTCTTTAGGTGGCACTTTGGCTCAGAACTGCCCTACCCCAAGGATTCAGGGATGTGCAGCCCGATTAGTTGAGATCAGCCCTTCTGGCTCTTTCATGGATGAAACCAACTGGGCAAAGTGCCGTTCTAAGCTGGGGACCATGGTGTCTTTCCCTAGTCTACACAGAAACAGCACTCTGAGGGAGACGAGCTGCTGGCGTTTGGTAGCATCATCTCCAATTTCATAGAGAAAACACCAGGCCTCGGTGTGCCTTCCTGTGGCAAGGAAACTTTGCTTTCATTCCTTAGGTGGCACTTTGGCTCAGAACTGCCCTACCCCAAGGATTCAGGGACGTGCAGCCCGATTAGTTGAGATCAGCCCTTTTGGCTCTTTCATGCATGAAACCAGCTGGGCATAGAGCCGTTCTAAGCTGGGGACTATGGTGTCTTTCCCTAGTCTACACAGAAACTGCACTCTGAGGGAGACGAGCTGCTGGCGTTTGTTAGCAACATCTCCTAATCTGAAGAGAAACATTTCGTTGTAAGCGGGTTGCCTCAGCCTTGCCACATGTTCTCAACTGGTTATAAAGGAGGGCAGTCACTAGGCCTCACCTTTCAAGCACACTCCAATTTGATAGAGAAAACACCAGGCCTCGGTGTGCCTTCCTGTGGCAAGGAAACTTTGCTTTCATTCCTTAGGTGGCACTTTGGCTCAGAACTGCCCTACTCCAAGTATTCAGGGATGTGCAGCCCGATTAGTTGAGATCAGCCATTCTGGCTCTTTCATGGATGAAACTAACTGGGGAAAGAGCCGTTCTAAGCTGGGGACCATGCTGTCTTTCCCTTGTCTACACAGAAACAGCACTCTCAGGAAGACGAGCTGCTGGCGTTTGGTAGCAACATCCCCTATTCTGAAGGGAAACATTTCTTTGTAAGCGGGTTGCATCAGCCTTGCCACATGTTCTCAACTGGTTATAATGTAGGGCAGTCAGTAGGCCTCACCCTTCAAGCCCACTCCAATTTCATAGAGAAAACACCAGGCCTCGGTGTGCCTTCCTGGGGCAAGGAAACTTTGCTTTCATTCCTTAGGTGGCACTTTGGCTCAGAACTGCCCTACCCCAAGGATTCAGGGATGTGCTGCCCGATTAGTTGAGATCAGCCCTCCTGGCTCTTTCATCGATGAAACCAACTGGGCAAAGAGCCGTTCTAACCTGGTGACCATGCTGTCTTTCCCTGGTCTACACAGAAACAGCACTCCTAGGGAGACGAGCTGCTGGCGTTTCGTACCAACATCCCCTATTCTACAGGGAAACTTTTCGTTGTAAGCGGGTTGCATCAGCCTTGCCACATGTTCTCAACTGGTTATAATGGAGGGCATTCAATAGGCCTCACCCTTCAAGCCCACTTCAATTGCATAGAGAAAACACCAGGCCACGGTGTGCCTTCCTGTGTCACGGAAACTTTGCTTTCTTTCCTTAGGTGGCACTTTGGCAAAGAAATGACCTATCCCAAGGATTCAGGGATGTGCAGCCCGATTAGTTGAGATCAGCCCTTTTGGCTCTTTCATGCATGAAACCAGCTGGGCATAGAGCCGTTCTAAGCTGGGGACTATGGTGTCTTTCCCTAGTCTACACAGAAACAACACTCTGAGGGAGACGAGTTGCTGGCGTTTGGTAGCAACATCTCCTAATGTGAAGAGAAACATTTCGATGTAAGCGGGTTGCATCAGCCTTGCCACATGTTCTCAACTGGTTATAATGGAGGGCAGTCAGTAGGCCTCACCCTTCAAGCCCACTCCAATTTCATAGAGAAAACACCAGGCCTCGGTGTGCCTTCCTGTGGCAAGGAAACTTTGCTTTCATTCCTTAGGTGGCACTTTGGCTCAGAACTGCCCTACCCCAAGGTTTCAGGGATGTGCAGCCCGATTAGTTGAGATCAGCCCTTCTGGCTCTTTCATGGATGAAACCAACTGGGCAAAGTGCCGTTCTAAGCTGGGGACCATGGTGTCTTTCCCTAGTCTACACAGAAACTGCACTCTGAGGGAGACGAGCTGCTGGCGTTTGGTAGCAACATCTCCAATTTCATAGAGAAAACACCAGGCCTCGGTGTGCCTTCCTGTGGCAAGGAAACTTTGCTTTCATTCCTTAGGTGGCACTTTGGCTCAGAAATGCCCTATCCCAAGGATTCAGGGATGTGCAGCCCGATTAGTTGAGATGAGCCCTTTTGGCTCTTTCATGCATGAAACCAGCTTGGCATAGAGCCGTTCTAAGCTGGGGACCATGCTGTCTTTCCCTGGTCTACACAGAAACAGCACTCTGAGGGAGACGAGCTGCTGGCGTTTGGTAGCAACATCTCCTAATCTGAAGAGAAACATTTCGTTGTAAGCGGGTTGCCTCAGCCTTGCCACATGTTCTCAACTGGTTATAATGGAGGGCAGTCAGTAGGCCTCACCCTTCAAGCCCACTCCAATTTCATAAAGAAAACACCAGGCCTCGGTGTGCCTTCCTGTGGCAAGGAAACTTTGCTTTCATTCCTTAGGTGGCACTTTGGCAAAGAAATGCCCTATCCCAAGGATTCAGGGATGTGCAGCCCGATTAGTTGAGATCAGCCCTTTTGGCTCTTTCATGCATGAAACCAGCTGGGCATAGAGCCGTTATAAGCTGGGGACTATGGTGTCTTTCCCTAGTCTACACAGAAACTGAACTCTGAGGGAGACGAATTGCTGGCGTTTGGTAGCAACATCTCCTAATCTGAAGAGAAAGATTTCGTTATAAGCGGGTTGCCTCAGCCTTGCCACAGGTTCTCAACTGGTTATAAAGGAGGGCAGTCACTAGGCCTCACCTTTCAAGCACACTCCAATTTCATAGAGAAAACACCAGGCATCAGTGTGCCTTCCTGTGGCAAGGAAACTTTGCTTTCATTCCTTAGGTGGCACTTTGGCTCAGAACTGCCCTACCCCAAGGATTCAGGGATGTGCAGCCCGATTAGTTGAGATCAGCCCTTCTGGCGCTTTCATGGATGAAACCAACTGGGCAAAGAGCCGTTCTAAGCTGGGGACCATGGTGTCTTTCCCTAGTCTACACAGAAACAGCACTCTGAGGGAGACGAGCTGCTGGCGTTTGGTAGCAACATCTCCAATTTCATAGAGAAAACACCAGGCCTCGGTGTGCCTTCCTGTGGCAAGGAAACTTTGCTTTCATTCCTTAGGTGGCACTTTGGCTCAGAACTGCCCTACCCCAAGGATTCAGGGATGTGCAGCCCGATTAGTTGAGATCAGCCCTTTTGGCTCTTTCATGCATGAAACCAGCTGGGCATAGAGCCGTTCTAAGCTGGGGACTATGGTGTCTTTCCCTAGTCTACACAGAAACTGCACTCTGAGGGAGACGAGCTGCTGGCGTTTGTTAGCAACATCTCCTAATCTGAAGAGAAACATTTCGTTGTAAGCGGGTTGCCTCAGCCTTGCCACATGTTCTCAACTGGTTATAAAGGAGGGCAGTCACTAGGCCTCAGCTTTCAAGCACACTCCAATTTGATAGAGAAAACACCAGGCCTCGGTGTGCCTTCCTGTGGCAAGGAAACTTTGCTTTCATTCCTTAGGTGGCACTTTGGATCAGAACTGCCCTACCCCAAGGTTTCAGGGATGTGCAGCCCGATTAGTTGAGATCAGCCCTTCTGACTCTTTCATGGATGAAACCAACTGGGCAAAGAGCCGTTCTAACCTGGGGACCATGCTCTCTTTCCCTGGTCTACACAGACACAGCACTCTGAGGAAGACGAGCTGCTGGCGTTTCGTAGCAACATCCCCTATTCTGAAGGGAAACATTTCATTGTAAGCGGGTTGCATCAGCCTTGCCACATGTTCTCAACTGGTTATAATGGAGGGCAGTCAGTAGGCCTCACCCTTCAAGCCCACTCCAATTTCATAGAGAAATCACCAGGCCTCGGTCTGCCTTCCTGTGGCAAGGAAACTTTGCTTTCATTCCTTAGGTGGCACTTTGGCTCAGAACTGCCCTACCCCAAGGATTCAGGGATGTGCTGCCCGATTAGTTGAGATCAGCCCTTCTTGCTCTTTCATGGATGAAACCAACTGGGCAAAGAGCCGTTCTAAGCGGGGGACCATGGTGTCTTTCCCTAGTCTACACAGAAACAGCACTCTGAGGGAGACGAGCTGCTGGCGTTTGGTAGCAACATCTCTTAATCTGAAGAGAAACATTTCGTTGTAAGCGGGTTGCCTCAGCCTTGCCACAGGTTCTCAACTGGTTATAAAGGAGGGCAGACACTAGGCCTCACCTTTCAAGCACACTCCAATTTCATAGAGAGAACACCAGGCCTCGGTGTGCCTTCCTTTGGCAAGGAAACTTTGCTTTCATTCCTTAGGTGGCACTTTGGCTCAGAACTGCCCTACCCCAAGGATTCAGGGATGTGCAGCCCGATTAGTTGAGATCAACCCTTCTGGCTCTTTCATGGATGAAACCAACTGGGCAAAGAGCCGTTCTAAGCTGGGGACCATGCTGTCTTTCCCTGGTCTACACAGAAACAGCACTCCTAGGGAGACGAGCTGCTGGCGTTTCGTACCAACATCCCCTATTCTACAGGGAAACTTTTCGTTGTAAGCGGGTTGCATCAGCCTTGCCACATGTTCTCAACTGGTTATAATGGAGGGCATTCAATAGGCCTCACCCTTCAAGCCCACTTCAATTGCATAGAGAAAACACCAGGCCTCGGTGTGCCTTACTGTGGCAAGGAAACTGCTTTCATTCCTAAGGTGGCACTTTGGCTCAGAACTGCCCTACCCCAAGGTTTCAGGGATGTGCAGCCCGATTAGTTGAGATCAGCCCTTCTGGCTCTTTCATGGATGAAACCAACTGGGCAAAGTGCCGTTCTAAGCTGGGGACCATGGTGTCTTTCTCTAGTCTACACAGAAACAGCACTCTGAGGGAGACGAGCTGCTGGCGTTTGGTAGCAACATCTCCTAATCTGAAGAGAAACATTTCGTTGTAAGCGGGTAGCCTCAGCTTTCCCACATGTTCTCAACTGGTTATAAAGGAGGGCAGTCACTAGGCCTCACCTTTCAAGCACACTCCAATTTCATAGAGAGAACACCAGGCCTCGGTGTGCCTTCCTGTGGCAAGGAAATTTTGCTTTCATTCCTTAGGTGGCACATTGGCTCAGGACGACCCTACCCGAAGGACTCACGGTGTGCAGCCCTATTTGTTGAGATCAGCCCCTCTGGCTCTTTCTCGGATGAAACCAAGTGGGCAAAGAGCCGTTCCTAAGCTGGGGTCCCTGGGAGCTTTCCCTATTCTACACCAGAACAGCACTCTAAGGGAGAGGAGACGCGGAGGTTTGGTACCAAAATCTCCTATTCTGAAGAGAAGCATTTCGTTGTAGGCGGGTTCCATCAGCCTTGCCGTATTTTCTCAGCTGGCTAGGATGGAGGGCAGGCAGTCAGTTGGCAGGCTGACCTGAGGCCCTGCTTCCCCGACTGTGATACAGAACCCCCGCCTGCTGCAGCCCAAAGGGACGGCTTATGGTAAGGGAAAAACCGTGTGTTGGAAAGTTTCTGCCTAACCCTCGCACAAGCACAAGCATATGGGTCAGTGGTCAAAGACTTTCCCCACAAGTTTACCATGTTTGCTCCCATCTAGCCTCCGAAGGCCGAGGTTACCTAGCTGGGGATCACACTTCAGGAAAGGTACTCATGCTGCTTGTGACTGCAAGTTGTTTCACCAGGCAGCCCAAATCGAATACACCCACTTGCATTTTCCAGGGGCAGAGCAAAAGGTGTCAACTTACAGGCCTCCAGCCTGGGAGGGGAACATACACTTTCTGAATGGGAAAGAAGCTCATGCCTTCAGTGTGAAAGGCCACTATGCCTCTTTGCTTTGGCAGCCCAGGGGTAGCGTCGGCTCTGAAATGCTTCCAAAGGAGCAGAGTCAGAGAACCTTTGAACCTCAGAGCAGGTGCAGCCGCGAACAAGGTCTGCTCTTGGCCTGAGAACACCCACTGCCCAGCGCTTCTTTTGGGTACACACGTGTAGAGGAAGGTTGTTGAATTCTGCTGCGTGATAATGTCTCCGGTCCACGTAGTGTGAGGGCCAGTAGAGTGGCCCTCCATCTCATCCCAGCTTCATGTGCCGGGTGTATAAGGCAAACTCCCTTCTTGAATCCCTCCGTGGGCTACGTAAGCTCCAGAGAAAGATGGATGATTGGGACCCAGGCTGGTATCTAGGTTAATGTTTTGTGCCTCAACTTCGCAGCTGTTCTCTCTAAGCGGGTCCCAAAGGCTCTCTGGAAGAGTTTCCTTAGAGGCTCAGAAACAGGAAATTAGCCGACAGGCCCACGGGGATGCCAGTTCTCTGCAGCAACAACGCTACCAGCGTCAGACACTTGGGTTCTCTTTGGTAAATGGAAGAACAACTCTGCTTGGAAGCTTCTGCCATCCAGTTTGAGAATCGCACTTCCACCGCAGCCTAGGATTCCATGTGTTGCCATGCCGCCACAATTTCCAATTCTTAGGCCTATGACGGCAGAGTGTCTGGCAGTTCTCAAAGAGACCTTAGGAATGCAGGCGTTTTGGCTCCTTCCACCGAGAAAGCAGCTCCTCCAGATCCTCTGTCGTTAGGTATTTCATGTTAGAATATCTCTAGGCGCCCTATTTCCTCCTCCACGAGGTAAGACACAAACGGACTTGCCCTAAAGGGAAGAAGCCTTCAGAGTCCGGCAGAGAGGCAGCCTCTCCCACTCAGCGCCACCCCACGACTGAGCCCCTGGTATGTGTCCGAGACAGGGAGATAGCCGTAACCCCGAGCTTTTCCACAATGTAGTATAGGCCTCACCCTCAAGCTCACGTCAATTTCATAGAGAAAACACCAGGCCTCGGTGTGCTTTCCTGTGGCAAGGAAACTTTGCTTTCATTCCTTAGGTGGCACATTGGCTCAGGACGGCCCTAGCCGAAGGACTCACGGTGTGCAGCCCTATTTATTGAGATCAGCCCCTCTGGCTCTTTCTCGGATCAAATCAATTGGGCAAAGAGCCGTTCCTAAGCTGGGGTCCCTGGGAGCTTTCCCTAGTCTACACCAGAACAGCACTCTGAGGGAGAGGAGACGCGGAGGTTTGGTAGCAAAATCTCCTATTCTGAAGAGAAACATTTCGTTGTAGGCGGGTTCCATCAGCCTTGCCGTATTTTCTCAGCTGCCTAGGATGGAGGGCAGGCAGTCAGTTGGCAGGCTCACCTGAGGCCCAGCTTCCCCTACTGTGATTCAGAACCCCCGCCTGCTGCAGCCCAAAGGGACGGCTTATGGTAAGGGGAAAACCCGGTGTTGGAAAGTTCCTGCCTAACCCTCGCACAAGCACAAGCATATGGGTCAGTGGTCAAAGACTTTCCCCACAAGTTTACCATGTTTGCTCCCATCTAGCCTCCGAAGGCCGAGGTTACCTAGCTGGGGATCACGCTTCAGGAAAGGTACTCATGCTGCTTGGGACTGCAAGTTGTTTCTCCAGGCAGCCCAAATCCAGTACACCCACTTGCATTTTCCAGGGGCAGAGCAAAAGGTGTCAACTTACAGGCCTCCAGCCTGGGAGGGGAACATACACTTTCTGAATGGGAAAGAAGCTCATGCCTTCAGTGTGAAAGGCCACTATGCCTCTTTGCTTTGGCAGCCCAGGGGTAGCGTCGGCTCTGAAATGCTTCCAAAGGAGCAGAGTCAGAGAACCTTTGAACCTCAGAGCAGGTGCAGCCGCGAACAAGGTCTGCTCTTGGCCTGAGAACACCCACTGCCCAGCGCTTCTTTTGGGTACCCACGTGTAGAGGAAGGTTGTTGAATTCTGCTGCGTGATAACTTCTCCGGGCCACGTAGTGTGAGGGCCAGTAGAGTGGCCCTCCATCTCATCCCAGCTTCATGTGCCGGGTGTATAAGGCAAACTCCCTTCTTGAATCCCTCCGTGGGTTACGTAAACTCCATAGAAAGATGGATGATTGGGACCCAGGGCTGGTACCTAGGTTAATGTTCTGTGCCTCAACTTCGCAGCCGTTCTCTCTAAGCGTGTCCCAAAGGCTCTCTGGAAGAGTTTCCTTAGAGGCTCAGAAACAGGAAAGTAGCCGACAGGCCCACGGGGATGCCAGTTCTCTGAGGCAACAACGCTACCAGCGTCAGGCACTTGGGTTCTCTTTGGTAAATGGAAGAACAACTCTGCTTGGAAGCTTCTGCCATCCAGTTTGAGAGTCGCACTTCCCCCGCAGCCTAGGATTCCATGTGTTGCCATGCCGCCACAATTTCCAATTCTTAGGCCTATGACAGCAGAGTGTCTGGCAGTTCTCAAAGAGACCTTAGGAATGCAGGCGTTTTTGCTCCTTTCACCGAGAAAGCAGCTCCTCCAGATTCTCTGTCGTTAGGTATTTCAAGTTCGAATATCTCTAGGCGCCCTCTTTCCTCCTCCACGAGGTAAGACACAAACGGACTTGCCCTAAAGTGAAGAAGCCTTCTGAGTCCGGCAGAGAGGCAGCCTCTCCCACTCAGCATCCCCCCACGACTGAGCCCCTGGTATGGGTCCGAGACACGGAGAAAGACAGCCGTAACCCCGAGCTTTTCCACAATGTAGTATAGGCCTCACCCGCAAGCTCACGTCAATATCATAGAGAAAACACCAGGCATCGGTGTGCTTTCCTGTGGCAAGGAAACTTTGCTTTCATTCCTTAGGTGGCACATTGGCTCAGGACGGCCCTAGCCGAAGGACTCACGGTGTGCAGCCCTATTTATTGAGATCAGCGCCTCTGGCTCTTTCTCGGATGAAACCAAGTGGGCAAAGAGCCGTTCCTAAGCTGGGGTCCCTGGGAGCTTTCCCTAGTCTACACCAGAACAGCACTCTAAGGGAGAGGAGACGCGGAGGTTTGGTACCAAAATCTCCTATTCTGAAGAGAAGCATTTCGTTGTAGGCGGGTTCCATCAGCCTTGCCGTATTTTCTCAGCTGGCTAGGATGGAGGGCAGGCAGTCAGTTGGCAGGGTGACCTGAGGCCCTGCTTCCCCGACTGTGATACAGAACCCCCGCCTGCTGCAGCCCAAAGGGACGGCTTATGGTAAGGGAAAAACCGTGTGTTGGAAAGTTTCTGCCTAACCCTCGCACAAGCACAAGCATATGGGTCAGTGGTCAAAGACTTTCCCCACAAGTTTACCATGTTTGCTCCCATCTAGCCTCCGAAGGCCGAGGTTACCTAGCTGGGGATCACACTTCAGGAAAGGTACTCATGCTGCTTGTGACTGCAAGTTGTTTCACCAGGCAGCCCAAATCGAATACACCCACTTGCATTTTCCAGGGGCAGAGCAAAAGGTGTCAACTTACAGGCCTCCAGCCTGGGAGGGGAACATACACTTTCTGAATGGGAAAGAAGCTCATGCCTTCAGTGTGAAAGGCCACTATGCCTCTTTGCTTTGGCAGCCCAGGGGTAGCGTCGGCTCTGAAATGCTTCCAAAGGAGCAGAGTCAGAGAACCTTTGAACCTCAGAGCAGGTGCAGCCGCGAACAAGGTCTGCTCTTGGCCTGAGAACACCCACTGCCCAGCGCTTCTTTTGGGTACACACGTGTAGAGGAAGGTTGTTGAATTCTGCTGCGTGATAATGTCTCCGGTCCACGTAGTGTGAGGGCCAGTAGAGTGGCCCTCCATCTCATCCCAGCCTCATGTGCCGGGTGTATAAGGCAAACTCCCTGCTTTAATCCCTCCGTGGGCTACGTAAGCTCCAGAGAAAGATGGATGATTGGGACCCAGGCTGGTATCTAGGTTAATGTTCTGTGCCTCAACTTCGCAGCTGTTCTCTCTAAGCGGGTCCCAAAGGCTCTCTGGAAGAGTTTCCTTAGAGGCTCAGAAACAGGAAATTAGCCGACAGGCCCACGGGGATGCCAGTTCTCTGCAGCAACAACGCTACCAGCGTCAGGCACTTGGGATCTCTTTGGTAAATGGAAGAACAACTCTGCTTGGAAGCTTCTGCCATCCAGTTTGAGAGTCGCACTTCCACCGCAGCCTAGGATTCCAAGTGTTGCCATGCCGCCACAATTTCCAATTCTTAGGCCTATGACGGCAGAGTGTCTGGCAGTTCTCAAAGAGACCTTATGAGGCGTTTTGGCTCCTTCCACCGAGAAAGCAGCTCCTCCAGATCCTCTGTCGTTAGGTATTTCATGTTAGAATATCTCTAGGCGCCCTATTTCCTCCTCCACGAGGTAAGACACAAACGGACTTGCCCTAAAGGGAAGAAGTCTTCTGAGTCCGGCAGAGAGGCAGCCTCTCCCCCTCAGCATCCCCCCACGACTGAGCCCCAGGTATGGGTCCGAGACACGGAGAAAGACAGCCGTAACCCCGAGCTTTTCCACAATCTAGTATAGGCCTCACCCGAAAGCTCACGTCAATTTCATAGAGAAAACACCAGGCCTCGGTGTGCTTTCCTGTGGCAAGGAAACTTTGCTTTCATTCCTTAGGTGGCACATTGGCTCAGGACGGCCCTAGCCGAAGGACTCACGGTGTGCAGCCTTATTTATTGAGATCAGCCCCTCTGGCTCTTTCTCGGATGAAACCAAGTGGGCAAAGAGCCGTTCCTAAGCTGTGGTCCCTGGGAGCTTTCCCTAGTCTACACCAGAACAGCACTCTGAGGGAGAGGAGACGCGGAGGTTTGGTAGCAAAATCTCCTATTCTGAAGAGAAACATTTCGTTGTAGGCGGGTTCCATCAGCCTTGCCGTATTTTCTCAGCTGGCTAGGATGGAGGGCAGGCAGTCAGTTGGCAGACTCACCTGAGGCCCTGCTTCCCCGACTGTGATTCAGAACCCCCGCCTGCTGCAGCCCAAAGGGACGGCTTATGGTAAGGGAAAAACCCTGTGTTGGAAAGTTCCTGCCTAACCCTCGCACAAGCACAAGCATATGGGTCAGTGGTCAAAGACTTTCCCCACAAGTTTACCATGTTTGCTCCCATCTAGCCTCCGAAGGCCGAGGTTACCTAGCTGGGGATCACACTTCAGGAAAGGTACTCATGCTGCTTGGGACTGCAAGTTGTTTCACCAGGCAGCCCAAATAGAGTACACCCACTTGCATTTTCCAGGGGCAGAGCAAAAGGTGTCAACTTACAGGCCTCCAGCCTGGGAGGGGAACATACACTTTCTGAATGGCAAAGAAGCTCATGCCTTCAGTGTGAAAGGCCACTATGCCTCTTTGCTTTGGCAGCCCAGGGGTAGCGTCGTCTCTGAAATGCTTCCAAAGGAGCAGAGTCAGAGAACCTTTGAACCTCAGAGCAGGTGCAGCCGCGAACAAGATCTGCTCTTGGCCTGAGAACACCCACTGCCCAGCGCTTCTTTTGGGTACCCACGTGTAGAGGAAGGTTGTTGAATTCTGCTGCGTGATAACTTCTCCGGGCCACGTAGTGTGAGGGCCAGTAGAGTGGCCCTCCATCTCATCCCAGCTTCATGTGCCGGGTGTATAAGGCAAACTCCCTGCTTGAATCCCTCCGTGGGCTACGTAACCTCCAGAGAAAGATGGATGATTGGGACCCAGGGCTGGTATCTAGGTTAATGTTCTGTGCCTCAACTTCGCAGCTGTTCTCTCTAAGCGGGTCCCAAAGGCTTTCTGGAAGAGTTTCCTTAGAGGCTCAGAAACAGGAAAGTAGCCGACAGGCCCATGGGGATGCCAGTTCTCTGCAGCAACAACGCTACCAGCGTCAGACACTTGGGTTCTCTTTGGTAAATGGAAGAACAACTCTGTTTGGAAGCTTCTGCCATCCAGTTTGAGAGTCGCACTTCCACCGCAGCCTAGGATTCCATGTGTTGCCATGCCGCCACAATTTCCAATTCTTAGGCCTATGACAGCAGAGTGTCTGGCAGTTCTCAAAGAGACCTTAGGAATGCAGGCGTTTTGGCTCCTTCCACCAAGAAAGCAGCTCCTCCTGATCCTCTGTCGTTAGGTATTTCATGTTAGAATATCTCTAGGCGCCCTCTTTCCTCCTCCACGAGGTAAGACACAAACGGACTTGCCCTAAAGGGAAGAAGCCTTCAGAGTCCGGCAGAGAGGCAGCCTCTCCCACTCAGCGTCACCCCCGACTGAGCCCCTGGTATGTGTCCGAGACAGGGAGATAGCCGTAACCCCGAGCTTTTCCACAATGTAGTATAGGCCTCACCCTCAAGCTCACGTCAATTTCATAGAGAAAACACCAGGCCTCGGTGTGCTTTCCTGTGGCAAGGAAACTTTGCTTTCATTCCTTAGGTGGCACATTGGCTCAGGACGGCCCTAGCCGAAGGACTCACGGTGTGCAGCCCTATTTATTGAGATCAGCCCCTCTGGCTCTTTCTCGGATCAAATCAATTGGGCAAAGAGCCGTTCCTAAGCTGGGGTCCCTGGGAGCTTTCCCTAGTCTACACCAGAACAGCACTCTGAGGGAGAGGAGACGCGGAGGTTTGGTAGCAAAATCTCCTATTCTGAAGAGAAACATTTCGTTGTAGGCGGGTTCCATCAGCCTTGCCGTATTTTCTCAGCTGCCTAGGATGGAGGGCAGGCAGTCAGTTGGCAGGCTCACCTGAGGCCCAGCTTCCCCTACTGTGATTCAGAACCCCCGCCTGCTGCAGCCCAAAGGGACGGCTTATGGTAAGGGGAAAACCCGGTGTTGGAAAGTTCCTGCCTAACCCTCGCACAAGCACAAGCATATGGGTCAGTGGTCAAAGACTTTCCCCACAAGTTTACCATGTTTGCTCCCATCTAGCCTCCGAAGGCCGAGGTTACCTAGCTGGGGATCACGCTTCAGGAAAGGTACTCATGCTGCTTGGGACTGCAAGTTGTTTCTCCAGGCAGCCCAAATCCAGTACACCCACTTGCATTTTCCAGGGGCAGAGCAAAAGGTGTCAACTTACAGGCCTCCAGCCTGGGAGGGGAACATACACTTTCTGAATGGGAAAGAAGCTCATGCCTTCAGTGTGAAAGGCCACTATGCCTCTTTGCTTTGGCAGCCCAGGGGTAGCGTCGGCTCTGAAATGCTTCCAAAGGAGCAGAGTCAGAGAACCTTTGAACCTCAGAGCAGGTGCAGCCGCGAACAAGGTCTGCTCTTGGCCTGAGAACACCCACTGCCCAGCGCTTCTTTTGGGTACCCACGTGTAGAGGAAGGTTGTTGAATTCTGCTGCGTGATAACTTCTCCGGGCCACGTAGTGTGAGGGCCAGTAGAGTGGCCCTCCATCTCATCCCAGCTTCATGTGCCGGGTGTATAAGGCAAACTCCCTTCTTGAATCCCTCCGTGGGCTACGTAAACTCCATAGAAAGATGGATGATTGGGACCCAGGGCTGGTACCTAGGTTAATGTTCTGTGCCTCAACTTCGCAGCTGTTCTCTCTAAGCGTGTCCCAAAGGCTCTCTGGAAGAGTTTCCTTAGAGGCTCAGAAACAGGAAAGTAGCCGACAGGCCCACGGGGATGCCAGTTCTCTGAGGCAACAACGCTACCAGCGTCAGGCACTTGGGTTCTCTTTGGTAAATGGAAGAACAACTCTGCTTGGAAGCTTCTGCCATCCAGTTTGAGAGTCGCACTTCCCCCGCAGCCTAGGATTCCATGTGTTGCCATGCCGCCACAATTTCCAATTCTTAGGCCTATGACAGCAGAGTGTCTGGCAGTTCTCAAAGAGACCTTAGGAATGCAGGCGTTTTGGCTCCTTCCACCAAGAAAGCAGCTCCTCCAGATTCTCTGTCGTTAGGTATTTCAAGTTCGAATATCTCTAGGCGCCCTCTTTCCTCCTCCACGAGGTAAGACACAAACGGACTTGCCCTAAAGTGAAGAAGCCTTCTGAGTCCGGCAGAGAGGCAGCCTCTCCCACTCAGCATCCCCCCACGACTGAGCCCCTGGTATGGGTCCGAGACACGGAGAAAGACAGCCGTAACCCCGAGCTTTTCCACAATGTAGTATAGGCCTCACCCGCAAGCTCACGTCAATATCATAGAGAAAACACCAGGCATCGGTGTGCTTTCCTGTGGCAAGGAAACTTTGCTTTCATTCCTTAGGTGGCACATTGGCTCAGGACGGCCCTAGCCGAAGGACTCACGGTGTGCAGCCCTATTTATTGAGATCAGCGCCTCTGGCTCTTTCTCGGATGAAACCAAGTGGGCAAAGAGCCGTTCCTAAGCTGGGGTCCCTGGGAGCTTTCCCTAGTCTACACCAGAACAGCACTCTAAGGGAGAGGAGACGCGGAGGTTTGGTACCAAAATCTCCTATTCTGAAGAGAAGCATTTCGTTGTAGGCGGGTTCCATCAGCCTTGCCGTATTTTCTCAGCTGGCTAGGATGGAGGGCAGGCAGTCAGTTGGCAGGGTGACCTGAGGCCCTGCTTCCCCGACTGTGATACAGAACCCCCGCCTGCTGCAGCCCAAAGGGACGGCTTATGGTAAGGGAAAAACCGTGTGTTGGAAAGTTTCTGCCTAACCCTCGCACAAGCACAAGCATATGGGTCAGTGGTCAAAGACTTTCCCCACAAGTTTACCATGTTTGCTCCCATCTAGCCTCCGAAGGCCGAGGTTACCTAGCTGGGGATCACACTTCAGGAAAGGTACTCATGCTGCTTGTGACTGCAAGTTGTTTCACCAGGCAGCCCAAATCGAATACACCCACTTGCATTTTCCAGGGGCAGAGCAAAAGGTGTCAACTTACAGGCCTCCAGCCTGGGAGGGGAACATACACTTTCTGAATGGGAAAGAAGCTCATGCTTTCAGTGTGAAAGGCCACTATGCCTCTTTGCTTTGGCAGCCCAGGGGTAGCGTCGTCTCTGAAATGCTTCCAAAGGAGCAGAGTCAGAGAACCTTTGAACCTCAGAGCAGGTGCAGCCGCGAACAAGGTCTGCTCTTGGCCTGAGAACACCCACTGCCCAGCGCTTCTTTTGGGTACACACGTGTAGAGGAAGGTTGTTGAATTCTGCTGCGTGATAATGTCTCCGGTCCACGTAGTGTGAGGGCCAGTAGAGTGGCCCTCCATCTCATCCCAGCTTCA